>NW_012118265.1:13988832-14001960 GCF_000951035.1 Colobus angolensis palliatus | reverse complement strand
TGGAATATTTGTTCCAACTGCACATTCATTCATTCATTCAACAGATAATTTAGTGTAATCCCTTGGTATCCATTAGATGGGTAAGGATTGGTTCCAGGACCCCCAGGATACCAAAATCTGGAATGCTCAAGTTCTTTATATAAGATGGCGTAGTACTTACATATAACCTATGCACAGGGCTTGAATTTGTTTGCGTACCTTAGGTACAGGGAAGGCCCACGTTGAATATGTGTATAGTAAAGAGCTGTACTAGATTTTTTTGTAGGGAGTATAAGGTAATGGTTAAGCTATGTAACAATTTAAATTTGTTTACCTTTAATTGACTTTCCACATCCAGTTCATAAGGCCCAGTAGGGAGTGGGATATACAAGTTTAATGTTCACGAGAGATCCTAGACATTGAGGGAAAGCCAGTAAAGGAATTATCAGCCTACAGACAGTAGTTGAGGCCATGAGTATGGCTAAGGTTAATCACGAAAACTTAAGAAAAGAGAGCAGCAAGCAGATATCTGCTGAATACCAATATTTAAGGGTGTGCTTTAAGAAGAGAATTTAGCAATAGAGATCAGAAGGGACGAAAAAGATGGAATTTTAAAAAATTGTTCATTATGGAAAATTTCAAACACATACAAAAGTAGAGAGAATAGTATAATGAATCTGAATGTACCCATCATTTACCTCAACAATGATCAGTTTGTGAACAATCTCTACCCTTACCCTACCATTTATTTTAAAGCGGACCCCAGTCATCTCATTTTTTCTGTAAATATTTCAGTATGTATCTCTAAATTTTTTTTAACATAACCACAATATTGTAGTCATACCCTACAAAGTTGACAGTAATTATATTCTGTGTTCTTATTTCTCTGTTTCACTCATAAGTGCTTTGTTTTGTTTTATGTTTTGTTTGAAATAGAATCCAATAAAGATCCACACATTGTGATTGGTTGATATGTTCTTAAATTTATTTTAATCTACAGCTTCTCCTATTCTTTTTTGTGTTTTCTTGCAATTTTCCCATTGAAGAAACTGGACCTATAGAATTTACCATAGTGTGGACATTATTGGATCTTTGGACAAAGATTGCATCTTTGTGGTATACTTTAACATAGTCTTCTGTCCCCTGAATTAGTTGCAAATTGGTTGTTGAATATAGGAACTTGATTAGATTTAGTTTTTTTTTTTTTTTTTTTGATAAGACTTCATTATAGTAGTGTTTTTGTAATGTTTTTGTAATGACTGGCTATAGTGGTTTTTCATGGTGTTTTTTGTGATGTTAGTAGCCATTGATGATCATTGCCCAAATGTATTAATTTGAGCTTACAAAATGGTGATATTCTATCATTCCAGAAGGATAGAACTTGTTAGATGCTAAATACATTAGATTGTTTTTAATATCCCTGAATTTCTATATTTGTTTAAATCCTCTAGAAGGGAACAGATTTTGTTTTGTTCATATGTGATATTCCACTTGAGAAGCATAGTCTTGCTGGTTTATGTTTCTGTCTTTCATATTTGAATTTGAAAATTGCCTGCAACCTAATAAGGTACAGCTCTTGAAGAGTTATAGGTAAGCAAGTTATCTGTTTGCTGTCCACTTTGGACATTTCATAGTAGTCTGTTCTCAAAAACTGAAGTTGAGAGAGGTAGAAACTAGAAACTCCAAATATGCATATTAATCCTTTATGATCCTTTATGTGCATATTAATAAAAATAATTTCTAATCTACCAGTTATACAAAGTGATTTTGCTTCATTCAAGTTATGCAAAATCATATTTAGAAGTTATAACATCTTTTTATATAACTTCCTTCTATTTAAAATACATGGATTTATTCCAGCCTTAGAATCTAATGTCACATTTGTTTGGTTGCCAAATAACCATTTTAAAACTAGAGACATACTGTTCCCAAAACCCTTATATAATTTGGAGTAAGTTCCCTCCTAAATGTGGAGAAGAAACATTTTTTTACTCAGTATGTACTTTTAGATAACATTTAAAATAGCACATATCATTTGAATGTTTACCCTTAGCCATTGCTATTCAATCGATACATATTTTATAATAATAATAATAATGACAATGATAGATAATTCTTAGGACCTAGCATCTATATGCAGGATTAGACATCATATTCTATCTTTCTACATAATTAAATGTATTGATGTTTCACACCATAGTATGTCTTTCAAAATTTTGGAAAAGCTCCAACCCAGAATGGATGCTTTTATGTACTCCCCACTGAGAATACTTTCAGTTTTGCACAATCAAGATCTCCTTCCCACATCATGTACAATCATAAAGAAAGAATGGGAGATGGAGCTTCTAAGGTGACAAAAAAGTAGCTCACCAGTCTCCACTCACACATACACCACTGGAATCAGAGCCTTAGGGATGTACTTGGGGGGTTAAATGGAAGAGGGTTAGCAGAACTGAATGAAGCATCTTTACTTCTGTTTCTCCTTTTTTGAGCCTCTGTGAATTGCTTTTTGCCTTCTTTATCTTCCATTTTTCCCCTCTATATTCTAGTAATTTTACATTCTTTTCTGCCTGTTTTTTTTGTTGTTGTTTTTTTTTCTGAAAGACTTTAAGGTCACAGAGGAATGAGGAAACTTTGTGAGAATGTGTGATGGTAGCAAATACCCTTGGATTTCACAATATATTATGTCAATATATATATAAGAAATCATTTTGCCTAATTTTGGCATTACCATTTGTATTATATATAACTTACACTCATAATTTTTTCATATTAAGTGTTTAATATCTCTCAAAAGTCTATCAGTTGTCAATCAATACATACACCATGTCTAAAATACTTTTTAAAGTGACTATTTAGTTTGATCAATAGTAAGGCAAACCAAGCCAGGCATGGTGGCTCACGGCTGTAATCCCAGCAGTTTGGGAGGCCAATGCAGGTAGATACTTGAGGTCAGGAGTTCAAGACCAGTCTGGCCAACATGGTGAAATCCCGTCTCTACTAAAAATACAAATATTAATTTGGTATGGTGGCAGATGCCTGTATTCCCAGCTACTTGGGAGGCTGAGGCAGGAGAATTGCTTGAACCCTGGCAACAGAGGTTGCAGTGAGCCAAAATCATGCCACTGCACTCCAGCCTGGGTGGCAGAATGAGACTCCATCTCAAAAAAAAAAGTAAGCCAAACCAAAGCATGCTAAAAATGAACCAGATTTTCCCACTGAAGAGTCTAGTTACAAAAAATCTAATCAGTAGTCAGCTTTGCTAAAACAAGAGATTTATAATAGTTGGCTCTGATAAATCCTGACTGGAATATTCAGAAGTCATATGTCACATTAGAAAGAAAGAGAACTTGAGAAATAATGTGCTTTTGACTATTATGATGACTGTTATCTTATTTTGAAACAAGATGACAGTGAACAGTGTAAGAGAACTGTCGTCCCCTGAATTCTTCCTGACTCAACTAATATGAGTTATGCACAGGATTGCAGTGGCTGAGGTGCTGTCCAAAACCCACATGTAAAAGTAAGCCTAGAACTGAAGATTAATCTTTTTGTTTTCCTGCAAATTATCGTCAGTGTATGTATTTTATGTCTTTAGTTTATACCACTGTTTTCAGCAGCAATTTATTTAGTTCTCATCTACCATTTAAATAAAATATTACTTTAAAAATAACTTGCATAAATATTGATTGAATTATAAAACTTAAATGACTGTCAAGTTTTCCTGAGACTCAGATGGCAAAAGGCATTTTGTCAGACTTCTTAGCCTCAATTTATTATTTTCATAAGATTTTTAATTTGCTATTGTAATAATGTAAAGATACCAGTTTTTAATTTTATAAACTCTGTATAGACTTATGAAAATTGTCAAAATAATGGGACCACTTACATTGTGGGGAAGTTCATTCACTTGAATTACAGGATGATTTCAAAAAATTTTCTTTTTTTTTTTTTTTTTGGAGTCTCGCTCTGTCACCCAGGCTGGAGTGCAGTGGCATGATCTCAGCTCACTGTGACTTCCACCTCCCAGGTTCATGTGATTCTCCAGCCTCAGCCTCCCAAGTAACTGGGATTACAGGCATGTGCCACCATGCCCAGCTAATTTTTGTATTTCTAGTAGAGACAGGGTTTTGCCATGTTGACCAGGCTCGTCTTGAACTCCTGGCCTCAAGTGATCCATCCACCTTGGCCCCCCAAAGTGCTGGGATTACAGGCATGAACCACTGTACCCAGCCTCAAAAATATTTACAATGAATATTTACCACATATGTACTCTGTAGTACTAACCAAAGGGAAATATCTCCCTTCAAGAAGTGTTATTGCCTAGTGGAGAAAACAGACTCATAACAATTGTACTATAAGCATGCTGTAATAATAGTATATATATATAAATGGTATGAAGCATAGATAAGATAATAGTCATTTATTTCTACAAGTGGAACTGGTCAGGGAGAAGAGACCTTGTTTGATCTGGTCCCTGAAGTATATAAGTAGGAATTTGCAAGATTGATGAGGTAGAAAATGGCATTTCATATTGTGGAATAAACAGAGGGAAGAGCCATTTGTCTTACCCCCAACTCCAGAACTCTACTACTCATGGAGTCTGACACAAACAATGTTAATAATCTGTTTTATTTCTCATTATAGGGCACTGGAATTGGCTGTAAAATACAAAACACATGTTGATACAGTTCTTGCTTACCGTCAAAAGTTTTTGGAGACATTTGGTAAACAGGAAACTAATAAACGATACTTGCATTATGCAGAAGGCGTAAGTATTTCACAATTTTATATAATAATACATATGCTTTATAAGTATATGTCATATTCATCCTAATGAGACAAAATGTGAATGATTCAAATTTTGAATCTTTCAACCTCTAAAAGAATTGCTTTTTGCCTTATGACATCTTATTTTGACTATGTAATTATACTACTAAATTTTTTTCTGGAATCTTGCAGGCATGTTTTGATTAACTCAAGTCTGTCATCATAATATTCCATTTGTGCTAAGGTTGGGTGCTATTTGATGTTTTTCGATAAATAATATAGATGGGTGGAATAAAAGCTTCTAACTCTTAAATTTTACCTGCCACCAGCTGCCTCTTCTGCTGCAGGGGAAATATGTATGCACAGAGGGCACTGACCAGAAAATGCATAGTTGGTCACTTTGTTTTAGAGAGCTAGGTTGCACCTCATAGAAGTGCCTAGACTAGGTAGATTTCACTACCTAGAACCAAAGAAGACTCAGCCTTTGCCTCCCAGGCTCCTACCAGCATCTCAGATTTTATTACTCTAATTAGAAGAAAGTCATTCTGGGATGCAGTGGTGCATGCCTGTAGTCTCAGTTACTTGGGAGGCTGAGGCAGGAGGATTGTTTGAGCCCAAGAGTTCAAGGCTAGCCTGGGCAACATAGTAAGACCCTTCCTCTAAATAGATAAATAAAAATAAAAAGAAGGAAGTCATTCCAGTATAGATCAGCCCACAAGGAGACCCAGAATGAGTTTGCCCCATTGCCTAGAGCGTAACTGATTGTAGCCACTTACCGAGATTATTTTAGGCTCAGACAGCAGAAACAGAGCTCATGTCACTAACCATATAGATCCAAGAGACTTGACTCCTAAGAGCTGTATTACAAGATAGGGCTGACCTTTTTTCAGCTCTGGGAACCACTTTAGCCTTTCATTCATTCATTTATTCAAAAATTATTTATGATGTCTCACTCTGGCCTAGACACTATGCTAGGGGTTAAAGTCAGATACAGCATCTTGTGTCTCTGTGGAGCTAATAGATTATGTGGGAACACACCTTCTTAGTATAGAATAAAATGGAATGTTCTGATTGATCCTAGGGGCAGATTAGGTTAGAGGAGCCTCAGGAAGAGGAGAGAAGATAGAGAGAAGGCACCCACAATTTCTATTAAAGCCAACATTATCTACTTACTGTATTTATAATATGTAGTGTCTTGATCTACATTTTTGCACTTCAGAACAATTTTCATGTTAGTGAGGCCTTTAAGACCATTCTGCAGTGCAACTTCAACATCTAGATCCAGAATAGCTACAAGTTGTAGGTTTCATGGTAGAAAGGAGATATGTTTTATAGAAGCTCCACAAACCTTTTTTTGATTTCATTTTGAACCTGTTTAGTACTGAAGTGAATCCTGGGAGTCTGGTCATACTGTACTATTAGGACAAACACAGCGTCCCTGGGATCTCTGGGGCTACACTCTGATTCATAGTACATGACAGCAACCACCACCAAAACAGTGCTAAGCAACCCAAAGAACTGTGACACAAAGATCAGGCGATCTGATCTTTGTGTCACAGTTTTGAAAATATGGCCATATGTTAAAACTAAGCACCCACCTTGTTTATTGTGTAATTTTAAAACAGATTAAACTACTCTGCTTTTTCCTCCTCATCATCATCAATATTTTTTCAATATTCACATTTGATACTTTTGAGAACATAAGAAATATAGTTCTGATCAGGTGTGATGGCTCAAGCCTATAATCCCAACGCTTTGGGAGGCTGAGGCAGTAGGATCACTTGAGCCCAGGAGTTTGAGACCAACTTAGGCAACATAGTGAAATCCCACCTGTACAAAAAATTTAAAAATTAGCTGGACATGGTGGCTTATGCTTGTAGTCCCAGCTACTTGGGAGGCTGAGGTAGGAGGATCACCTGAGCCTGGGAGGTCAAGGGTGAAGTGAGTTGAGATCATGCCACTGCACTCCAGCCTAGGTGACAGAGTGAGGTCCTGTCAGAATGAAAGAAAAGAGAGAGAGAGAAGGAAGGGAGGGAGGGAAGAGAAAGAAAAGAAAGTCCTTACTATAAAGGAAATTATATTTTAGATAGCAAAACTTCTCAACATCCTTATAATCTTTTTCATTATACGTATATTCAACTATTACCAAAATATGATACTTTAATCATAAGAGTACCAGAACAACATGGCTTTCTTAGGTATTTTAGGGGTTTTTTTCATCCAGAAACTTTGTAGGTTACTTTGACTCCATAGGGTACTATGTTCTAGTTTCCTACTTTTCTTCATAAATATCATTTGGAGTTAACTAAAAATCATAAAGCAGTATTTTACGATGCAAAATATTTTTTTTCTTAAAAATTTCGTACCAATGAAATAAAATGTAACCCTAGGAAAATAGCTCTTGGGGATATCTGTATTACTTGCTGATCTTTTGGTTTCATTTGGGTCTATAATCTAGTCATAATATACATCCATATTTATGTTTGCCAGACTTACGATTATATAAACCCTTTATTTCAGAACTAAGAGTTAAATAGAAAAGGATCACTTAAAAATAACATTGAGAAATTTATTCTAGATATCTGGTGATTTTGGTGGGCTCACAATGCATGCCATCTGGAAATTTATAAATGAATGGAATCTACCATAAGGGAAGAAGGGAGAAGTTTGATAGACACTTAGTTTATGAGCCCTGAAATGTTATTTGGCCATTTCTAATTTAAAATATGGCAATCTGGGATTCTTACAAGGAGTACTGTTTTCCAAGAATCCTGATATTTAGAGTCATTGTACTTGGTCTACAATAGTGTTCTGTAAATATTTATAAGACAAATTGTAAATCTAGCAAATAAAATCTACTCAAAGTATACATTTATTATACTAAATATATACTCTGCACAGGAAGAAAAGTAGATCTGGGAAATACTTCAAACATTTTGCTAGGAAAAAGAAAAAGAGTGAAAGAAATCAAACTCATGAGCAGGATTTCAGAAGGTTTAGAATTTTGAAGATCTGAGTCAACACTCTACTTAGGACAAACCACTTTAGGCTTAGCTACTACCGAAAAGCTGCTTTACAGGTTTAACTTTGGAGGAATTGCTAATAGTGAGGAGTTGTTAGCTGATTACTGATTTGCTGGGTAATTATTTACCTTTTATTCATTCAGTATTTATTGAGTGCCTCCTGCAGACAATGTTTTCTCCTTAGTGCTTGGGATATAATAGTAAATGTGACAGACACTGGCCCTGGCTTTATGAAGTTTATATTCAAATGGAGGTGACAGTTATATAGGTAATTGTTCATTTCAGTTGTGGTAATTGCCTTGAAGGAGATGTATGTGGTGCTCTAAGACTTTATGAATGGGGGTCCTGACCTAGAGTGAGGCAATCAGCCGAGACTTTTCTAGCAAAGCACATGATATTTGAACTCAGCCCTAGAGGATGAATAGTAGAAGCTCACTGTAGGGTAGAGGTTGGGTGGAAGATGAGGATTACAAGTCCAGGCAGAGGGAAGGCTTTGAAGTAGGAAAGAGTAAAAGCAATGGAGGGGTTGACTTTAGGGTTTCATAGGGCAAATTAAATAAAGAGAAGCCATTGGAGGGAAATAACATGATCCCTTTTCCCTTCTAAAATCCTGATTCGGCCAGGCGCAGTGGCTCACGCCCGTAATCCCAGCACTTTGGGAGGCCGAGATGGGAGGATTGCTTGAGTCTAAGAGTTTGGAGACCAGCCTGGGCAACATGGCAAAACCCTGTCTCTACCAAAAAAAAGAAAAAAATGTTAGCTGGGCATGGTGTTGTGCACCTGTAGTTCCAGCTATTCTGGAAGCTTAGGTGGGAGAATCACTTGAGCCCAGGAGGCAGAGGTTGCAGTTAGCTGAGGTCGCACCACTGCACTCCAACCTGGGCCACAGAGTGAGACTCCACCTCAAAATAAAATAAAATAAAATAAAATGCTGATCTCTGGCCGGGCACAGTGTCTCATGCCTGTAATCCCAACACTTTGGGAGGCTGAGGTGGGAGGATTGGTTGAGTCTAAGAGTTTGGAGACCAGCCTGGGCGACATGGCAAAATATTGTCTCTACAAAAAATAAGTTAATTAATTAAATAAAATAAAAATAAAAATAACTGGGCATGGTGGCATGCACCTGTAGTTCCAGCTACTCTGGAAACTTAGGTGGGAGAATCACTTGAGCCCAGGAGGCAGAGGTTTCAGTGAGCCAAGGTCATGCCACTGCACTCCAACCTGGGCAACAGAGCAAGACTCTATCTCCCGAAAAATAAAATCCTGATTCCTGGCTGTGCACAGTGGCTCACGCCTGTAATCCCAACAGTTTGGGAGGCTGAGGTGGGAGGATCACTTGAGCCCAGGAGTTCCAGACCAGCCTGGGCAATATAGTGAGACCTTGTCTTTATTAAAAATAAATAGGCTGGACACGGTGGCTCACGCCTGTAATCCCAGCACTTTGGGAGGCTGAGGTGGGCAGATCACGAGGTCAGGAGATCGAGACCATCCGAACTCAGTGAAACCCCGTCTCTACTAAAAATACAAAAAATTAGCGGGTGTGGTGGCATGCACCTGTAGTCCCGGTTACTTGGGAGGCTGAGGCAGGAGAATCGCTTGAACCTGGGATTTGGAGGTTGCAGTGAGCTAAGATCATGCCACTGCACTCCAGTATGGGTGACAGAGTGAGACTCCGTCTCAAAAAATAATAATAATAAAATAAAAATAAAGAAATAATCAATAAAATAAAATCCAGATTCCTAAAAATAAATGGAAACAATAGTTTTTACAAAATTATCTTAAGATTTTGCTAGTCAGTTGAAGGAGATGATAATAAGAGCAAATGTATGATTTATTGAATGAATGAGGAAGAATCCCGAGTGACTGCTCTGGGCCCTGGGTGGTTGGAATACTGGTTGGGAAAAGACATTGAAAGGTCTTAGTACCAGGCTAAGAGAATAGACTTCGTAATGAAGGCAATGAGAAGACTTGGAGATTTGTAATCAAGAGAATGACTTGAAATATAACGTCAGACGTGAAAGATAGCTTAGAGGAGAGCGTGGTGACTAGGAGAATAGTTAGGAAGTTACTATAATAATCCCACTAGGAAATGGAAAGGGTACGATTAATGTAAGAAAAATTTTAGAAATAAAATTAAGAGAACAGTTGTGGCTGGGGGTGGGAGGAGAGGTGGTGAGGTAAGACAAGGCATTTGAGAATGACTTCAACATTTCTAGTGTGGGCAGCTGATAGATGGGAATTGCATTAATCTAAAGAATACATAAGAATATACACATTTTGGACCTTTGAGTTTGAGTACATGAAAATATGCCATTTTGTATGTGTTTAGAGTGTCTATTAGGTGTCCAGAAGGAGGTGTCTAGAAGGCAATTAGAAATATAAATATGAACACAAAAGGATATTGACAAGGGAGAAACAAGGGCTAGAAAACTAACTTTATTGCCTTGATCATCTAGGTATAGTTGAAGCTATAGGAATTGATATTTCTTAGGGAAAGTGTGAGAAAGCTTTGGTTGGATGCTGGTGAATATTAACAGTTAAGAGGTTGTTGAAGGAAACCAAAATATGACACCCCAAAATATGTCTCTTGGAGATGTATATTTTTGAGCTAAAGATAATTAAGCAGCAGCAAATAGAAGAGCTCTATTCTCCCCCTTTTCCTCCTACAGACAGAATATAAATTCCCCTTTACTGGAGACAACTCTTGTCAGCTCAGAGACGACTCCAGAGCAATCTACCAAAAAACCTTACTGCATGGCTGGGCGTGGTAGCTCACCCTTATAATCTCAGCACTTTGGGAGACCAAGGCAGGAGGATCATGTAAGCCAAGCCCAGGAGTTCAGGACAAGCCTGGGTAACAAAGTGAGACCTTGTCTCTTTAAAAAATTTAAAAAATTAGCTAGGTGTGGTAGCATATGCCTGTGGTCCCAGCAGGAAGTCGAGGCTGCAATGAGCCATGTTTGGGCCACTGCACACCAGCCTGGGCGACAGAGCAAGAGCCTGTCTCAAAAATAGAACAAACTTCACTTGATTAGTTTCTTCCCATATATTTTTTTCCTGTGGTTTCCAGTCTCTGGAAGCCTAAAACTGCTTTCACTTCTCTAAAAATAGTCTTGTCACATCTTTAAAATTTATTGTTCTTTGTTGAAAATGCTATGTAAGCCAGAGTTCCAAGATGCTGTTTTGAGTTACCTTTCATTGAGATTTTTCCTGCTGTGATGTACACTGCACATATTATTGTACTGGCTTGTTTTTCTCTTTTTAATCTGTCTTTTGTTACAGGGGTCTGTCCCATCAGTAAACTTACAGGCATTGAGGAGAAATTATATTTCTTCTCCAACATTGTCTAGGGAGCAGAATGTAGGGGAAAAAAGAGAAAGAAAGAAAGAAGTGCATTTAGAAAGGAGAGCAGAAGCCAGAAGAGAGTGGTATTATACAGTCTGAGAGATTTTTCAAAGAGCAGTGGTCAGCAAGATCCAGAGAAGGCTCTTATCCCAGGGCCGTCCATGTACTTCTCCATATCACCATGCCCTTCCCCAGATATACACATGGGTTCACTCACTCATCTCCTTCAAGTCCCTTTTTTTTTTTTTTTTGAGACAGTGTCTCACTTTGTTGCCCAGGCTGGAGTGCAGTGGCACAATGACAGCTCACTGCAGCCTCAACATACCAGACTCAACCGATCCTGCCACCTGAGCCCTCTAAGTTGATGCGACTCAAGATGAATGCCACCAAGCCCAGCTAATTTTTAAATTTTTTTTGTATAGACAGGGGCTCACTATGTTGCCTAGGCTGGTCTCGAACTCCTGGGCTCAAGCAGTCCTCTTGCTTTGGCCTCCCGTGAAGTAAACTGATGACATTGCAACCTCCTATTCTATTCCTGGTGCTCACTATCTCCCTTCTCTATTTTCAAAATCTTTACCGCTTCTGGCATACTAGATATATTTTTTGTTTTATTTATTATCTGCCTCTTCCATTTTTATCTGTCTTTGTTTATTATATCTCTATGAAGACAGTGATTTTTATCTTTTTGTTCACTGGTGAATCCTTGTACGTCAGATAATTCTTGATATATACTAAGCACTAAATATTTGTTGAATAAAAAATTGAATCATACAGAGAAGGTATATAGGATAAGGACTGAAAACAGCCGATGGTGGCTTTAGTGCAAAGTTCCTAAAGTGTCACAGGATCGGAATTATAGTGGACTGGGAAGAGAAGGAGAGTCAGGAATGAGAAGAGTAAGGGATGGTAGCTTGCAGGGAGAAGACAGAATAGAGAGCCAAGGATGATGAGAGTGAGCCAGTGAAAAGAAGGACACTTAATGTGTGAGGAATAATTGAAGTCAGATGTCCTAGAGGAGTCAAAGAAAATGGAATCAGGGACATACATTAAGAGGTTGACCTGAGATGGAAGAGAAAGATAATGATGAGTGTAGATACAGGTAAGTTCGTGAATGCAAGGAAGGAAAATAAAGTGAATTCATACCTGATAGCCACTATATTCTCTGTAAAGTAGAAAGCTGATCTTCAGCTGAGAGGAAGAGAAATGTGTTAGAGGATGAAGAGCCTTTTGGTATGATTTTGAAATTGTGTCTAGGTGAGTAAGAATTGGCTAGTGAGTAGAATAAGGAGTGCCAGATAATATTGGCACTCCCTATACTAGCAAAAGATGGATTTTAGTGTAGAAATCACTTCACAACTATCAGAGAACATTCTTATCTAAAACCTGCTATTAAAAATATTCTAATCCTAGAACTAAATTATCTGTAGAACACTTTTTAAAACTGGATCAATGCCAAAGTGAAAGTGAAACATTTATTTTCAGTAGGACAGCTATCCACTGACACCCTCATTTGTAGTATAACAAGTAACCAATACAGATATCATCAATTTACTTGCAACAGAGCAACAATTGTTCAGTATACTATCAATGTATGTTTTTATTGTGATTGATTTGAGAAATGTATGTAAGTCAATTTAAGGCTGGAAGAAACCCAAAGCATTCATCAAGTTTCATCTTCTCTGTGTTTTGTTAGACATGGAAAGGAGTACTTTGCCATTTAAAAAATGTCAGATTTTGCCCTGATTGAAAAAATGAGTCTTTCAAATAATCTAACATCTGGTTGGCTTTTCATTGAGCTGTCACTTGCATCTTAGCACAGACATTTTTCTTCTATGAGTAAGAGGAATTCTTTTATTAATCCATCTATTTTATATATTATACGTAAGTATATGGCATTGTTATTTTAAATAAAGGTGAGCCTCCCATTATTATTGTATGGGAGTCTAAGTCTCTTTGTAAGTCTCTAAGGACTTGCTTTATGAATCTGGGTGCTCCTGTATTGGGTGCATAT
>NW_012118265.1:13983241-13983557 GCF_000951035.1 Colobus angolensis palliatus | reverse complement strand
ACAGAGACAGGCAGGCCTCCTTTAGCTGCAGTGGGCTCCACCCAGTTTGAGCTTCCCGGAGGCTTTGTTTACCTACTTAAGCCTAACACCCCAGTGTCAACATTAGACAGATCAACGAGACAGAAAATTAACAAGGATATCCAGGAATTGAACTCAACTCTGCACCAAGCAGAACTAATAGACATTTACAGAACTCTGCTCCCCAAAGCAACAGAATATATATTCTTCTCAGCACCACATCGCACTTATTCCAAAATTGACCACATAGTTGGAAGTAAAGCACTCCTCAGCAAATGTACAAGAACAGAAATTATAA
>NW_012118265.1:13979670-13981319 GCF_000951035.1 Colobus angolensis palliatus | reverse complement strand
AACAAAAGCCAAAATTGACAAATGGGATCTAATTAAACTAAAGAGCTTCTGCACATCAAAAGAAACTACCATCAGAGTGAACAGGCAACCTACAGTATGAGAGAAAATTTTTGCAATCTACTTATCTGACAAAGGGCTAATATCCAGAACCTACAAAGAACTCAAACAAATTTACAAGAAAAAAGCAAACAACCCTATCAAAAAGTGGACAAAGGATATGAACAGAGATTTCTCAAAAGAAGACATGCATACAGCCAACAGACACATGAAAAAATGTTCGTCATCACTGGCCATCAGAGAAATGCAAATCAAAACCACAATGAGATATCATCTCACACCAGTTAGAATGGCAATCATTAAAAAGTCAGGAAACAACAGGTGCTGGAGAGGATGTGGAGAAATAGGAAGACTTTTACACTGTTAGTGAGATTGTAAACTAGTTCAACCATTATGGAAAACAGTATGGCGATTCCTCAAGGATCTAGAACTAGAAGTACCATATGACCCAGCCATCCCATTACTGGGTATATACCCATAGGATTATAAATCATGCTGCTATAAAGACACATACACACATATGTTCATTGTGGCACTATTCACAATAGCAAAGACTTGAAATCAACCCAAATGTCCATTAGTGACAGACTGGATTAAGAAAATGTGGCACATATACACCATGGAATACTATGCAGCCCTGGAAAAGGATGAGTTTGTGTCCTTTGTAGGGACATGGATGCAGCTGGAAACCATCATTCTCAGCAAACTATTGCAAGAACAGAAAACCAAACATTGCATGTTCTCACTCATAGGTGGGAAACGAACAATGAGATCACTGGGACTCGGGAAGGGGAACATCACACACCGGGGCCTATTTTGGGTGGCGGGGAGGGATTGCATTGGGATGTAATCCCAATGTAAATGATGTAATGTAAATGTATGTCATTTACATAATGATGTAAATGTATGTCATTTACATAATGATGTAAATGTATGTCATTTACATAATGATGTAAATGTATGTCATTTACATAATGATGTAAATGACAAGTTGATGGGTGCTGACGAGTTGATGGGTGCAGCACACCAATATAGCACAAGTATACAAATGTAACAAACCTGACCATGGAATACTATGCAGCCCTGGAAAAGGATGAGTTTGTGTCCTTTGTAGGGACATGGATGCAGCTGGAAACCATCATTCTCAGCAAACTATTGCAAGAACAGAAACCAAACATTGCATGTTCTCACTCATAGGTGGGAAACGAACAATGAGATCACTTGGACTCGGGAAGGGGAACATCACACACCGGGGCCTATTTTGGGTGGCGGGGAGGGATTGCATTGGGATGTAATCCCAATGTAAATGATGTAATGTAAATGTATGTCATTTACATAATGATGTAAATGTATGTCATTTACATAATGATGTAAATGTATGTCATTTACATAATGATGTAAATGTATGTCATTTACATAATGATGTAAATGACAAGTTGATGGGTGCTGACGAGTTGATGGGTGCAGCACACCAATATGGCACAAGTATACAAATGTAACAAACCACACCATGGAATACTACGCAGCCATAAAAAAGGATGAGTTTGCGTCCTTTGTAGGGACATGGATGCAGCTGGAAACCATCATTCTTA
>NW_012118265.1:13960121-13978906 GCF_000951035.1 Colobus angolensis palliatus | reverse complement strand
ATGTACCCTAGAACTTAAAGTATAATAATAAAAAATAAAAAATAAATAAAGGTGACCCAAAATATTTACAAATTGCTTCACAGCAATTCAGATATGGGATATTGGAATTTAAAAAAATACTTAATTTCTTTAACCTCAAGCATAAGATAAAGGAAGCACGAAGTCCTATTAAAGTTAAATTAACCCCTCACTTAAGATTGAGAGTCCCTCAATCTTCTTTAATGCTACTTATTCCATTCAGCTCCCCTAAACAGAGGTGAAAACCTTTTCACTTTTGGCTCAGACTCAGGGGTTTGGATTTATTTCCTGTAAATCAGAGTTAGTTTAATCTGTGACCCAGTTTTTTCCATATCTTTCCTCAGAAAGGATAAACATTCCTAAACTAGTGATCTCCAAACTTTGTTAAGTGGTAGAATGTGCTTTCCTAAAGAAGTTGCTCATAGAACTCAGGAGCAGAGTCTATTCCTAGTAAGTCTAATGAACTTAGGAGAGGAATAGGGCTGGGCTAGGGGAGGGGAGACTGCATAACGGATAGAAGGGAAGCAAACAAATAAAAACGTTTGTACTTTGCAATTATTCTTTTCATGTGTTTCCCAGTATTGCTTTCCCTTCGCTTTCTCTAACATCTTTTCCTCATTGTCTTAATGACCACCATGTCTTACTTTAAGAGTTGGTGCAAAGTAGTCACTTTCACAGAATATGCTTAGGGGAAGCTAATGAATCCCTGTCTTTCCTCATAACTAGGCTTCCAGTGGAAACTTCAATTTATAAGATGTGAAGCCTATTTGAAAAATGGCTTGGTAACCAGAGTCCTGTCCGTTTTTTCCTCGTTTGGAAGACGGCAGTCCGTCTCATCCCCTACCTTGTCCCTGAGCACCTGTGCACAATCCTAAGGCTCCATGGGACTGTTTAGATGCACCTTTATAAATAGCTGTGACTAGATTTTGGTCTTTTGAATCACAATGAGAGTCTTTGCTTTTTATTATATAATTCTTATTTTTTGGTCTTATTCTTAAAACTATTTTGTGGTTTTTGAGCATTATTTGTTTTTGTTTTTTTGAGACAGGGCCTTGCTCTGTCACCCAGGCTGGAGTGCAATGGTGCAATCACTGCTCACTGCAGCCTTGACCTCGAGGGCTTAGCTGATTATCCCACCTCAGCTGCCCTAATAGCTGGGACTACAGGGTGCCACCACACCCAGCTACTTTTTTTATTTTTTGTATTTATTTTCCTGTCTCGGAACATGGCCATGTTGCCCAGGATGTTGTCAAACTCCTAGACTCAAGAAATCCACCCACCTCAGCCTTCCATAGTATTGGGATTACAGGAGTAAGCCACTATGCCTGGCCAAACAGTATTTCTTCTTCTTAACTTTGATGTTCTCTTTTTCTCTAATCTTTTGGAAGTCACACATTCTATCTGTTTACTCTTGGTTACTTTGGAGTAAACAAAAATGTCTTATACTATCTAAGCATATTTCTTCTTTTTTTTTTTTCTTTTGCAGCTCCAAATAGATTGGGAGAAAATCAAAGCCAAAATTGAGATGGAAATTACAAAAGAAAGAGAGCAATCATCAAGCAGCCAATCCAGCAAGAGTATGGGTCTAAAGCCCTAAATGCCATGCTTATCTTTAAGAAGTTTTATCTTTTGAAATAATTCTGATTAACCAAGGGTAAGCATGTTTTGGTTGCTAAAGAAAAAAGCATAATCTTTAAATGAGTATAAGTACTTGCTGTGTATTTATGTAAAAGTACATTCAGAAAGATGAAACACAAAGTAACTGATGTATTTCTATCTTTTATATTTTTTAGTCCAATAATTAGCAAAATATTACTATATATGTAAGATATACCTGTGTAGTGTTGATTATATTTCAGTTTTTTGCCCATTACTTCATTCCTAAATCTTCAGCATGAACAAATACTGATGTTGATAATAAAACATTGGACTTTTTGAAATGTATGTTACCATTAATTTCTATTTGACCTCTAAATTGTAAAGTGCCTCCAAAAGTTTATTTATTTATAGAACAAAAATACATGAGGATGGATTTGTACAAATGTATAAAATGCAGCTATTTATACACCAAGTTCATAGCAGCATTACTGGAATAGCAAAAGATGGAAACAACTCAAGTGTCTGTCATGAATGGATAAACAAATGTGCTGTAATACATGCAATGGAATATTATTTAGCCTTAAAAAGGAATGAAATTCTGATAAATGCTACCTCAGGATAAACCTTGAAAACAGTATGCTAAGGGAAATAAGCCAGATACAAAAGGTCAAATAAGATGCCTCTTTTATGAGGTACCAGCAAAGGCAAGTTCCTAGAGACAGAAAGGAGAATAGTGGTTACCAGGGACTGCAGGCAGGAGGAAATGGGGGGGTTATTGTTTAACGGGTACATGATTTCTGTTTGGGATGAACAAATTCTGGAAATGGATAGCGATGATGGTTGCTCAACATCGTGAATGTTAATGCCACTGAATTGTACCCATAGAAATGGTTAAAATGGTAAATTTTGTTATGTATATTTTATCATAATTTCAAAAATATATCTAGAATGAGCAAGAGGTATTCTCTTCATTCCTCTCTTGACTTGAGAATGGTCAGGCAATAGGCCCTGAAGTCTGAATTTGTGAAAATTTCCTTGGGTGATAAACCTGTTTGATTACTGTTAATTTAGTATATCCCAAAGTTATTACCACATAATCTTTTAAACAATAAAACAAACACCCCTTAGAAAGTCTTCTATAAACCCATTTCTGAAAATGGTACATTATAGGGTGGGTATAGATGCATGTATGTGGGATTATGTCTGTTACATATATATATATACACACACACAAAGGGATAGAGGGATTACCTCTCTTAACCCCCATTTTAATTACTATGTCTAGGTTTTTTAAATAAAAATCTTTTCTTTTTAACATGTTTCTTTTCTTTTCCGGAATGTTGGAATATTCTGTTCTTGATCAGATGAAATCTGATTGAGTAGTGTACTTATAAGTTGTACTGTTTATATGTTTCCTATATTGTTATATTTCAATGAGAAGTTTAAAATGTTTAAAAATAAAAAATGGTTAAAAGGGTTTTGTGTTATGTATATTTTACCACAATAAATGCAAAAAATAAAAAGTCTGTGTTCTAAACAATTCTGTCATATCCTGGAATTCAATCCAATTCTGACACTAACTAGCTGGAGTTAGAAACAGGTCCCACAAGTTAAAGGGCAAGGCTCCCAAAAATACTACTATTTATTTATTTATTTATGTATTTATTTATTTTTTGAGCCAGAGTCTGACTCTGTCGCCCAGGCTGGAGTGCAGTGACCCGATCGCAGCTCACTGCAACCTCCGTGTCCCAGGTTCAAGCCATTCTTGTGCCTCAGCCTCCTAAGTAGCTGTGATTACAAGTGCCCACCACCATGCCCAGCTAATTTTTGTCTTTTTAGTACAGTTGGGGTTTCACCATGTTGGCCAGGCTGATCTCAAACTCCTGAATTCCTGACCTCAAGTGATCCGTGCTCCTCGGTCTCCCAAAGTGCTGGGATTATAGGCATGAGCCACTGAACCTGGCCTAAGACTGCTCTTATTTTAGACTCCAGCCACAATCAGAGTTCCCAGGCTACTCACACTTGTGTCTGACTTGGCTGCACATTTGGAGGCTCCCTTGACCCCACTTTAAGTTTGATAATTTGCTAGAAAGATTCACAGAACTCACAGAAACACATTACTTACAATTACAGTTTTATTAAAGTAATACAACTCAGAAACAGCCACATGGAAGACATGCACGGTCTGGGAAAAAGCTGGGGGAGGGAACATGGAGGGAACACAAAACATCCATGTCCTCTCCTTGTGGAATCCAGGCATGTCATCTTCCTAGCACATCAATGTGTTCACCCACTAGGAAGCTCCCTTGAGCCTTACTTTTCTGAAGTTTTGTTTGTTTCTTTTTAAATTAGGATTTCATTACATGGGCATAATTGATTAAAACATTGGCCATGCAATTAAACTCAGTCTCCAGCCCCCTCTGCCCAGAGGTCTAGTGGCTTAAACTTCAATTACGTGGTCAGTTTTTCTGGCAGTCAGCCCCATTCTGAACCTATCTAGACGTTCTCCCCCAGTAGTCACCTTTTTAGCATAATGAAGATATTCTTATCACTCAGGAAATTCCAAGGACTTTGGAAGATTTGTGCCAGGAACCGTCCTTCACAAGACCATATATATTCTTCATATATCACAGACCACCCCCTTGTATTTGACCCAGGATCTTTTATAGCAAAAAGATCGTACCTGACTGAGCATAACTGATACTCTTAAGTGTTTGCATCTCTCCCTGTGTAAGCAAAGCCCAGTCCAGAGTGCCTACTCATGTCAGGACCCATTTGTAGCTCGCCCATGTCCACTGGCATCAGTGTAAGTTGTTCCCTGTGTGTAGGGCCTTCTCCCTGGAGAATCTGCCCCCTGGCCATCTATCTGGAGTCTCTGTCTCTCTTTTTGGCAGACAGAACAATTTTTATTGGTGATTTTCTCCTCAGAAGATGTAAGAGGAACATGTCTATATTCACCCTATCTATGTATTGCTGCAGCTCCCCAGAATCATTTTATGGACCCAGGTGGTTATACCAAGTGAATAAAATGGATATCTGCTCATCGACTCCAATCACCTTTTGATGCTGGAAGGGAGGTCCTCTTATGAGCATTGACATGTCTTACGTTAATGCACCACTCAAATTCCCACAATGATTTCCACAGAGCCATGCTGTGTAAGGACATCCCTTTATCTGCCTGATCATATGACCAGGCCACTGGCCACCACCAATGAATATATAGAAACCCAAACATAAGAATAAACAGCATGCAATACAGCCCACCAAGCTGATTTGTTTTTACATTCTATGCTGGGTGCGCTGGCTCATGTCTGTAATCCCAGCACTTTGGAAGGCCTAGGCAGGGGAATTGCTTGAGCCCAGGAGTTTGAGACCAGCCTGGACAACATGATGAAACCCCATCTCTACAAAAAAGCCAGGCGTAGTGGCATGCATCTGTAGTCCCAGCTCCTCAAGAGGGAGGATTGCTTGAGCCAGGGAAGTAGAGGCTGCAGTTGAGCCATGATCATGCCACTGCACTCCAACCTGGGTGACAGAGAAAGATGCTGTCTCAAAAAAAAATTTTTTTTTGTTTTACATTTTTTGATCAGAGTAATGATATTGTCTGATCACATTGGAACTGCTATCCATAAACCAAACAGCTATTTATTGATCAAACAAGAACTGTTTATGGCATATTGTCCAAGTGATGACAGAATCTGGCAGATCCTTGGAGACTTCCAAAGGCAGTCCTAGGGGAAAAGTGTCTACCGGCTGATGAATACACTGCATCCCCCCAGTATGTATTCCTATAGAAATCATTTCCACTTTATTATGGAACTTTTCCAAACACTTTCTTCCTCATTAGTGTTTCTCTGACAGCAACCCAGACATGATAGATATTACAGGTTTCAAGATTATTTTATGTCCTTCAGTCATAGAGGCAGTTTCAATTAATGTCTGATAGCAAGCTATTAATTGCCCCTCAAATGGGAATTCTCTAGTCCGACATCTAAATGGTCCAGTCATTGTTGCTGTGAGGTGCTCATAGGCTTTTGCGTAAGCCCTCTGCTCTACACAGGGCAATTACACCAAGAATTTGTCCAGACCAAACTCCAGCTTCTATTATGGACTGTGTGGGGTTGGGAATCTCATTCATCCTCGTTTATCCTGTCCAATAAATATGGTTTGATGGGTGGATTTACATGGCTTGTTTTACTGTTGTCAAATGCAAATCATTAGATTTAGAAAATAAGATTAAGTATAGAGTTTATTTGAGTGAAAAGCTCAAGGATAGCCACCCAGAAAACACAGATTCTGAAGGAATGGGGTCAGTGCTCTAAAGTGGAGAAGTTAAGGTTTCATTTATAAAGGCAGAGACAAAGAAATGTAAAAGGGTTATAGCATTTTCCATGTAAGGTCAGCCTCCTCATGCCTGTAATCTCAATAATTTGGGAGGCCAAGATGGTAGGAAACTTGATGCCAGGAGTTTGAGACCAGCCTGGGCAATATAATGAGACCCTGTCTCTACTTAAAAAATAAAAAAATTCCTCCAAATTGGGATAAATAAAGCAGACTTTTAGGAGTTCTTTTAGTGTTGGAGGCCCAGGAGAAGGGGTCCCATTGGTCCACCCAACCTTCTATAGAGCTATATTAAGATCTTTATTTCAACCCATCAGTGCCCATTTTATTCATCCCATTTCTTAATAACCATCTAAAAATTTCCACCCTACTGGAATGAATCCTTTGTTTCTGCTGTCTCTTCTCATTGTCTTGTTGATCAATGTTCTTGATATCTTTATGACCCACATCGAGAAGCAGAGACAGCAAATCCGATAAGCCTTCTGTCGTTGAATTCTGCAAGAGAAAGTTTACGTGGGATGCCCTTGCAAACGGGGTCCCTTGAATCACAGCATTTACCATGACTGAGTAATGGGCATATTCAGTAGATAAATATCCTGATCATCATAAATCCAGTTTCGGTGGTTTGCATACAAAGCATATCAGCCTCTTCATCTGGGCTATTTCACTTGGCATTTATAGAGAGAATCAGAAAGTCCTTCTCAGGGTAAATACACTCTTTATAGTGGCTTTTATCCAGTCCGCCAGGCCAGCTGTTCCCTCTGGAATAACCTGCTGTGTGTCTGGATCACATAAACCTTCCATGATTGTTCCATAGTGAGCTGTGGGTCCTGTATCAACGCAAACATAATCTTCTGCATTGCAGCATTCAAAATCAAAGGTACTGCCCCTAAATTAGATACTCTCACAGTCCACTTTGGTAAAGATTCTTCAGGAGGCTGATAACTATTCACAAAATGAAACAGCTCCTTCACACTATACCTACTGATTTCAGTAGTTTTCTGGGTTTGCCCTCCCACAACATGAAGTACCCTTTTACTGACCAGAGCTACCTTCTATTGTCCTAGCATAATTGTTCCTTTTGGGGATTGCCTAAGGCTAGTGGCCATAGCTGAGATTTACCAAAATCTGAGTTTGGTTCAAGGTCAACATCCACCCTAGCATTTTCTTTCACTCTCACTTTAGCTATTATAGATACAGTCAAGGGATTGTATGTTTACTATATTTCTTATTATTTTGCATTTCTTTATGTCCCCTGTGAAAGGAAAATAAATCTTGGGACCCCAAAATCACTGAGCCAAGGGAAAAGTCAAGCTGGGAACTATGTCAGGCAAACATGCCTTCCATTTTATTCCTAAATAAGATAGTTGCAAAGAGAAAAAGCTACATACCTCTCTCACAATTTGCCCACAAGGAAATTCCTTGTGGACAAAAGACAGAACTCAAAGTCATCCCTCTGAGGCTCACCTGAGACAAAAGCGTATCTGATTGCAGATATCCCATATTTCTCCCCTATTGTTTATGTAAAAATGCGGATTCACTGAGTAAGACTAAACTGTGTATTCAGTGGAAGGCTGATCAAAGGACTCAAAAGAATGCAACCTTTTGTCTCTTATCTACTTATGACCTGGGAGCCCCTCCCTCAAGTTGTCCCTCCTTACCTGATGGAACCAATGTACATCTTACACATATTGATTGTGTCTCGTGTCTCCCTAAAATGTGTAAAAGCAAGCTGTACACTGACCACCTCGGGCACATGTTGTAAGGACCTCCTGAGGCTGTGTCACAGGGGCGTCCCTAACCTTGGCAAAATAAACTTTCTAAATTGATTGAGACCTGTCTCAGATACATTTTGGTTTATAATTCAAATGATCCCCTTCCTTTGGAGTTCAGTCTACCACCATTTCTAAATTCCACCGATAATTTTTACCTTTGGTAACTGATTGCAGCACAGTGCAGTCTCATATCATGAGTTATTAGGTAGCCATCAAGAAACCAGATTCCTCATCCGCCACCCATTCATTCTTTCTTTTCCCAAGCCAAGTTTCTGTGAATCAGGGCCATTCTAGAAATCCCGTATTTCTGACACAAAAAAATGTGTTCTAACCACAATTCTCTGACACCAGCTGGGTGTCCTACAATTTAATTCAATTTTGACACTAAGTACCTGGAGTTAGAAGCAGATCCCACAAGTTGAAGGGTAAAGACCCCAACAAGACTGCCCTTACTTCAAAGGCTAGCCAAATGGGTTCTCCGACTTACCAAGACTTGTGTCCAACTTGGCTACACATTTGGCAGTTCCCACGACCCGCCTTCTGGTTTGACAATTTGCTAGAATGACTCACAGAACTCATTGAAATGCTATACTTATGATTACAGTTTTATTATAAAGAATACAACTCAGAAACAACTAAATATAAGAAATGCAATTTTAAACAAGTTGTAAAGCAAATATATCTTAGGAAATGGTTTACTATAGTAAAATATTTCCATGTGTCCCTATTGAAGAAAGTCTTCAAATGTCTGTCATTTTGTACATACAGAAAATATATACCTTTCTGAAAAATGAAGTATGCTACATAAATCCCGTTTGGAGAAATACCTCAAATATGTTTTCCTTATTAATCCTTATACTGACAAAATTCAGAATTTACCACTTACATAGCATTAAGAGGTAATATGCAGCAATAACAATGCATGGATTCATGTTATTTGCCAAGAACTCCTTGTTAATTTGTGGGTAGGATTTTGGGAAAATCACTTGTCAGGATTTCTTTTAGAACTATCTGCAGAAACCAAAGAAGGACATGCAGCAGCTCTTTTGGAAAGACTTATCATCTTCTTGCTCTTAGCTTGTATATCTGCAGTGTCTTCTGCTCAGTGGTAAATGATATCTGGGCCAGAAAATTTGTGTGGTTCTCCCAACCTTTTACAGTCTCTAACAAAGTAAATTTAAAAAATTCTGTCTGCTTCACTCTAAAGTTACTCTGTCCCTGTGAATTGGCTTGAGCTGCTGGAATATTACTGCCTGGCCATTTGCAATTCAGAGGATCAAACACTCACCGTGCACTATGCATAAATTTTTAAATGTAGTAATTTCTAAAACAGACCACTTCAAAACAACCATTTGAAACAATTTAGAGCAATTCATGCTTTCGGACAGTTCCAGATGTTCTAGATTATCTAAAACTCTTTTTTACTCTAATAATCTACGGTGAAGAAACTTTCACATTAAAATTTTTTATACTTTTAATTGAAAAAACATTTTAATTCCATGGAAATGATTATGACACATTATTTTCCTAGTAAGGTAAGTATAAAGTAGTGGCTCTAAGCTCCTTTTCATTTTGAGAGTATTATCGCCAAAATAGGGAGTTTAAAACAACTCAGTCCAGAAGCAATAAAATATCTACCTAAAGTGTATTTTCTTGTCTTCAAGTCAAGGGTTGTACCAGAAGGCTACTAATTTAGCCAGTAAATGAGTAAACAAATAATGTTTACTTCTATAAAACATCAACAGAGTTTGTAAACCAAGACCCTCCACGTGATTAGCATTAAATGCTAGAACGTAATTTCATAGAGTAGAGATTAAGTAATATTTGTACTGTGCTGGAGGATTAGTAGTAGAACTTATAGCTAATTTTCCAATGTTTCTTGCCCTGTTTTTCAATATACACCATTAACATAATATTAGTGTCTCTTCATTTTCTGTGTTTTTAAGGTAGATACAAATATGAACAATGAAATGCACAAAACATAATTTTAAAAGGATTATATTAATAGGCTCAGGACTATAATCAATTTGTGCTTAACTTAAAAGACAATATGAGATAGTAGTTCTATACAATGAAATTTTTTATCTTCTAAGTCTAATCAGTCAAAATTTTCAGAAAAGTAGTTATTATAATAAAACATTTATAATTAAAAGTTGACAAAATCCCTTTTTGTGGCGCTTGTTTTCAATGAATAAAATCTCTTTCCTCATTCTTGATGAATACCTGTGCCACAAATAGCAAAATCCATTTATCAATCAAGTCACTATTGAGCACCTTCTGCGGCCTGGTAACGGTTGTAGGTGATAAAGAAACAGTAGTGAGCAGAAGAAAGAAATATTCCTGCCTTCTTATGAAGCTTACATTTTAATGAGTATGTATGGGGAGAAGACATATTATAAACAAACATTTTAAAATATAGTATTTCAGAATTAATAAATACAAAGCACAAGAAGAAGATAGGAAGATGATGGGGGAATGTCATTTTAAATAGGGTGTGCTGTGCAAAGGCATACAGAGTGATATAATGAACTCTGGAGACTCAGGAAGGGAAGGGTGGAACATGGCTGAGGAAAAAAAAGCTACTTACTAGGTACAATGTACAGTAGTCAGATGATGGGTGAACTAAAATCTCAGACTTCCGCTGGATGCAGTGGCTTATACCTGTAATCCCAGCACTTTGGGAGGCTGAGGCATGCAGATTGCCTGAGGTCAGGAGTTTGAGACCAGTCTGGCCAACATGGTGAAACCACATCCCTACTAAAAATACAAAAATTAGCCGGGCATGGTACCACCTACTTGGAAGGCTGAGGCAGGAGAATCACTTGAATCTGGGAGGCAGAGGTTGCAGTGAGTCGAGATGGCACCACTGCACTCCAGTCTGGACGTGACAGAGCGAGACTCCATCTCCAAAAAACAAAAAACAAACAAACAAAATCAAACCAAAGCAAAAATAAAATCTCAGACTTCACCAATTATACAATTTTACAAAAACCACTTATACCCCAGAAGCTATTGAAATTTTTAAAAAATTTTTAAATTTAAAAACAAAGTCGAAAAAAGAATAAGTAATGCTAATAATAACAATATTAATAAAATAATCAACATTAAAATAAATCAATAAATAGGGTGTAATGGGAAGATGTTACTGAGAAGGTAAGGTTTGCACAAACACCCCAAAGAAGTGGTGCTCAATTTAAACTTCTGCAAAAAAACATACAGGAAAAACATCAAATAAATTCCTATTAGAGGAGCTTATGTTATTCCTCTGTAATTTAAATGAGCTAATCTATAAAAGTAATTCTGTATGGTTTTGACATTAATAATCATCATCACAACATGACTTGCTTGTGAATAGATTCTATTTAATAGTCATAATAACTAAACACTGAATATTTATATAACCAAATAATTACTATTCAGGTCTACAATCCCACATATAAAACCCCTGGGTCACATCTGTTTCAGAATTCAAATCTGTTTAAGAAAAATGGTGTGTATTCCAAAGTTCCTGGTAACACATATGTTGTTACAGAACATCCCCAGCAGGGTCACAGCGATCGTTCCCTAAACACATCAGTATTTCCGCCGTGTAACACATGAATATTTATATTAAGTGGTATAAATAAAGATAGTAGCTTCTCTTCAGGTTTTCCAGTTTTTCTTCAGGTGTTGCTGCCAAATGAGTTCAGATTGGGCCAGTTATGAAAAAACTTTTTGTAGTTCATAAATTTGCAGTTCATAAGTTGTGAATATGAGATTATAGATTTGTCCTGGAGGAATTGGAATAAAAATTGGGATGTATACATGGGCTTGGGATGAAAGGAAGGGTAAAAAAGGCTAAATTTTCATTTTTTCATAGTGGAGAGACAATAGATACTGTTCCCCTGCCCTTGGTAAATAATAAGCATTTATTAATAGATGTTATTTATTAATAGATGCATTAAGGTAAATACCAAAAGAGCCAACTAAAAGAGCTGAAAGTGATTGCTTCTGTGGAGAGGAAGGTTGAGAAGAACGGATCCAGTACAACTGTTTTTCACAACAAACCTTATAGAAGTATTTACCTACTTAAATATGTGCATGTATAACTTCAATAAAAATAAACACTGACCTTAGAAAAAAAAAGATGGGAGAAAATATGCAGACCACCTATTTGACAAAAGACCTGCATATAGAACTTACCAAGAACCATCAAATCTTAACAGTAAAAAAACCCCAAGCAATCCAATAAGAAAATGGTCAAGGGACATGAACAGACATTTCACCACAGAGGATATACAGATAGCAAATACACACATGAAAAGAAGCTGGACAGCTTAGCAATTAGGGAAATGCAAATTAAAACCATGCCAATCAGAATGACTGAAATAGCCAGTGATAACAAATGCTGGCAAGGATGCAGAGAAACTGGATCACTTACATTTCACTGGTGGGAATATAAAAATGCCACAGCCACTACGGAAAGAAACATGGCAGTCTCTTACAAAACTATACATGCACTTATCATATGACGAAGCAATTGCACTCTTGGGCATTCATCCCAGAGAAATGGAAACTTATGTTCAAGTAAAAATCTGTATGCAAAAGTTTGTAGTAGCTGAACTCTTAATAGCCAAGAACTGAAAGCAACTCAAATATCTTTCAATGAGTGAATGCTTCAACAAACTATGGTACATCTATATCATGAAACACTATTCAGTAGTAAAAAGAAAACAACCGGCACAACAACCTAGGTGGATCTCTACGGAATTATTCCAAGTGAGAAAGGCAATCTCAAAAGGTTATACACTGTATGAGTCTATTTATATAACATTCTTGAAATGACAAAATATTAAGATGGAAAACAGATTACTGGTTGCCAGAAATTAAGAAGTGGTGAGAGGGAGAATGGATGTAGCTCTAAAGCTAAAAGGTAGCACCAGAAAGCCCTGGGATGATAGAACAGTTCTGTGTCTTGACTGTGGTGATGGTTACATGAAGCTACCAAATGATTACATTGCACATAAACGAAAACCTTAGGTGCAAAATAGTACTATATATTTACTCTGGGTACATCCATGTGGAGCAAAAATATACAGAGAAAATTCTGGAAATATACTTACCAAACATTGGTTAAATCTCTATTTAGAGGAGTAGGCAGTGATTGAGGACCAAGGTAGTAGAGGGGACTTTGTTGTAATGTTCTCTTCTTTCTTTCCTTCCTTCTTTTTAAAGGAAGATGTATTTGTTATTACTTGAGTTGAAAATGTAAACTAAGAAGACTGGAAGGTTTTAGTTCATTGGAGTATTTCAGTGTAGTGAGATAAAGTACAGATTTTAAGACTGAATTTTCTTCAATGTGTGTTTAAATATCACTTTCGTAATTTTATTTTTATTAAAAAATATTTATGATCAATTTTGAACATTTCTATTTCACAAGAAACCCTGTATCCTATTGTGGGAAGTCAGGGACCCCGAACGGAGGGACTGGCTGAAGCTGTGGCAGAAGAACATAAATTATGAAGATTTCATGGACATTTATTAGTTCCCCAAATTAATACTTTTATAATTTCTTACTCCTGTCTTTACTGCAGTCTCTGAACATAAATTGTGAAGATTTCATGGACACTTATCACTTCCCCAATCAATACCCTTGTGATTTCCTACGCTGGTCTTTAATCTCTTAATCCAGTCATCTTCTTTGTAAACTGAGGAGGATATATGTCGCCTCAGGACCCTGTGATGATTGCATTAACTGCACAAATTATTTGTAGAGCATGTGTGTTTGAACGATATGAAATCTGGGCATCTTGAAAAAACAACAGAATAACAGCAATGTTCAGGGAACAAGAGAGATAAGACTTCTGACTGCCAGTGAGCCGGATGGAACAGAGCCATATTTCTCTTCTTTCAAAGGCAAATAGGAGAAATATTGCTGAATTCTTTTTCTCAGCAAGAAACATCCCTGAGAAAGAGAATGCGCCCTGAGGCTAGGTCTATAGACGGCCCACTTAAGGTGGCTGCCTTTTACAATTGAAGCCCAAGGGATGAAATAAGCCCAGGTCTCCTGTAGCGCTCCCAGGCTTATTAGGATGAGGAAATTCCCGCCTGATAAATTTTGGTCAGACAGGTTGTCTGCTCTCAAACCCTGTTTCCTGATAAGATGTTATCAATGACAACACGTGCCCGAAACTTCATTAGCAATTTTAATTTCACCCCATGCGGTGGTCCTGTCATCTCGCCCTGCCTCCATTTACTTTGTGATACTTTATTACCTTGTGAAGTATGTGATCTCTGTGACCCACACCCTATTCGTGCACTCTCTCCCCTTTTGAAAATTGCTAATAAAAACTTGCTGGTTTTACGGCTCGGAGAGCATCATGGAACCTGCCTACGTGTGATGTCTCCCCTGGACACCCAGCTTTAAAATTTCTCTCTCGTACTCTTTCCCTTTATTTCTCAAACCAGCCGAGATGTTTAGGGAAATAGAAAAGAATCCATGTTAAATATCGGGGGTGGGGTTCCCTGATAGTACCCATTAGCAGTGAATCCTCATCTCCTCCCCTATCTCCCACCCAGCCCTAGGAAACTACTAATCAACTTTCTCTCTTTACAGATTTTCCTCTCCTGGGCGTTTAATTTAAATGGAATTACACAATGTGTGGTCTTTTGTAACTGACCTCTTTCACTTAGCACAATGTTTTTAAGGTTTATGCATGTTGTAGCATGTATCAGTTCTTTCTTTTATTGCTGAATAATAATCCACTGTATTTATATGCCACAGTTTATTTATCCATTCATCAGTTGGTAGACATTTGAGTGATATCTACTTTTGCTTGGGCTATTATAAGTAAAGGTGTTATGAACATTTTACACAAGTTATTGAGTAATATATTTTCTTTTCTTTTCTTTCTTTCTTTCTTTCTTTTTTTTTTTTTTTTGAGACAGAGCCTTGCTCTGTTGCCAAGGCTGGAGTGCAGTGGTATGATCTTGGCTCACTGCAACCTCTGCCTCCCAGGTTCAAGCAATTCTCCTGCCTCAGCCTCCCAAGTAGCTGGGTCTACAGGCGTATGCCACCATGTCTAGCTAATTTTTGTACTTTTAGTAGAGATGGGTTTTCACCGTGTTGGCCAGGCTGGTCTCGAACTTCTGACCTCAAATGATCCGCCTGCCTTGGCCTTCCAAAGTGCTGGGATTACAGGTGTGAGCCACTGTGCCTGGCCAAGTAGTAGGTTTTCATTTCTCTTGGATATATTACTGAGAATTGTAATTGTTGGGTCATATAGTAACTCTTTTCTTTTTTTTTTTTTTTGACAGAGTCTTACTCTGTCACCCAGGCTGAAGTGCAGTGTCATAATCACGGCTCCCTGCAGCCTTGATTTTCTGGGCTTAGATTATTCTCCTACCTCAGCATCCTGAATAGCTGGGACTACAGGCATGCAGGCATGTGCCCAGCTAATTTTTTTATTTTTTGTAGAGATGGGGTTTTGCCTAGGCTGGTCTCAAACTCCTGGCTCAAGCAATCCGCCTGCCTTGGCCTCCCAAGTTGCTGGGATTACAGGTGTGAGCCACCACACCCAGCCTATGTTTAATCTTTTGATGAACTGACAGGCTTTTCCAAAGTGGCTGCATTATTTTACATTTCCACCAGTAGTATATAAGGATTCCAACCAATGTCTTTCTTTCCTTTCTTTCCTTTCCTTCCTTTCCTTCCTTTCCTTTCTTTCCTTCCCTTCCTTTCCTTCCTTCCATCCTTCCTTCCCTCTGTCTCTCTCTCTTTTTTCTTTCTTTTCTTTCTCTCTCTCTCTTTTTCTTTCTTCTCTTTCTCTCTTTCTTTTTTTCTACCAGTATTGTATGTGGCTAAGCTCAGACATCCTTAATGTCATTTATTATTTATTTATTTATATTTCAATAGGTTTTGGGGGAAGAGGTGGTGTTTGGTTACATGAATACATTATTTAGTGGTGATTTCTGAGACTTTGGTGCACCCATCACCTGAGCAGTGTACACTGCACCCAATGTATAGTCTTGTATACCTCATCTCCCTCCCACCCTTTCCCTCGAGTTCCCAAAGTCCATTGTATTAGTTGTATGCCTTTGCGTCCACATAGCTTAGTTCCCATTTATAAGTGAGAATATATGATATTTGGTTTTCCATTCCTAAGTTACTTCATTTAGAATAATGGTCTCCAATTCCATCCAGCTTGCTGCAAATGCCATTATTTCATTCCTTTTTATGGCTGAGTAGTATTCCATGGTGTGTGTGTATATATAAATACACACACACACACACACACACACACACACACACATATATAATCACATTTTCTTTATCCATTCATTGATTAATGGGCATTTGGGCTGGTTCCATATTTTTACAATTGCGAATTCTGCTGCTATAAGCATGCATATGGAAGTATCTTTTTCATATAATGTCTTCTTTTCCTCTGGGTAGATACCCAGTAGTGGGATTGCTAGATCAAATGGTACATCTTCTTTTAGTACTTTAAGGAATCTCCACACTGTACTAGTTTACATTCCCACCAGCAGTGTAAAAATGTTCCCTCTTCACCACATTCACTCCAACATCTATTTTTTTTTTATACCCATTCTTGTAGGAGTGAGGTGGTATCGCATTGTGGTTTTGATTTGCATTTCCCTGATCATTGGTGATGCTGAGCATTTTTTTTCATGTTTGTTGGCCATTTGTATATTTTATTTTAAGAATTGTCTATTCATGTCCTTAAACCAATTTTTGATGGGGTGGTTTGTTTTTTTCTTGCTGACTTGTTTGAGTTCCTTGTAGATTCTGGATGTTAGTCCTTTGCCAGATGTATAGATTGTGAAAATTTTCTCCCACTCTGAGGATTGTCTGTTTACTCTGCTGATTGTTTCTTTGGCTCTGCAGAAGCTTTTTAGCTTAATTAAGTCTCATCTATTTATTCTTATTTTTGTTGCATTTGCTTTTGGGTTCTTGGTCATGAAACCTTTGCCTATGCCAATCTCTAGAAGGGTTTGTCCAATGTTATCTTCTAAAATTTTTATGGTTTCAGGTCTTAGATTTAAGTCCTTGATCCATCTTCGTTGGGAAAAAGCTGAGTGTTGGGAAAAAAACTGAGGCAGGGCTTGCATGTCTGATGTAATGTCCTCTGGAATGTGTCTAGACTTGCTGGCTCCTTGCTTCTAGCCCTCCTAGGCTCTTAGATTGATTGTATTCCCATGATCTCAAGTAGCAGAACATGTTCCAGATAAATGCTAAACCGTCACAGCTGTAGATCATGCACCTGCCCTTTTGACCCCTATAGTGGCTGTACTAGTTTACATTCCCACCAGCAGTGTAAAAATGTTCCCTTTTCACCACCTGTTTCTTTGTTGGATTACCAATAAATAGCGTGGGCTCCCAGAGCTTGGGGCCTTCGCAGCCTCCACAATTGTAGTGGCCCCCTGGTCCTACTTTCCTTCTCAAACTGTCTTTTCCTCAATCCTTTGACTCCACCAGACTTCATCGCCCCCATGTCCTGGTGTTGGGTCTGATCACCCCAACACATCTTGAGTTAATTTTTGTATAAGGTGAGAGATGAGGATCCAGTTTCCTTCTTCTACATGTGGCTTGCTGGTTATCCCAGCACCATTTGTTGAATAGGGTGTCCATTCCCCACTTTAGGTTTTCGTTTGCTTTGTTGAAGATCATTTGGCTGTAAGTATTTGGCTTTATTTCTGGGTTCTCTATTCTGTTTCATTGGTCTATGTGCCTATTTTCATATCAGTACCATGCTGTTTTGGTGACTATGACCTTATGGTGTAGTTTAAAGTCAAGTAATGTGATGACTCCAGATTTATTCTTTTTGCTTAGTCTTGCTTGGCTATGTGGGGTCCTTTTTGGTTCCATATGAACTTTATGATTGTTTTTTCTAGTTCTGTGAAGAATGATGGTGGTATTTTGATGGGAATTGCATTGAATTTGTAGATTGCTTTTGGCAGTATGGTCATTTTCACAATATTGATTCTACCCATCTATGAACATGGAAAGTATTTCCATTTGTTTGTGTCATCTATGATTTCTTTTAGCAGTGTTTTGTAGTTTTCTTGTAAAAGTCTTTCACCTCTTTGGTTAGGTATATCCCTAAGTATTTTATTTTATTTTTTTGCAGCAGTTGTAAATGGGGTTGTGTTCTTGATTTGATTCTCAGCTTGGTCACTGTTGGTGCATAGCGGTGCTACTGATTTGTGCACATTAATTTTGTATCCTGAGACTTTACTGAATTCATTTATCATATCTAGGAGCTTTTCACATGAGTCTTTAGGGTTTTCTAGCTATATAATCATAACATCAACAAACAGCAACACTTTGACTTCCTCTTTACTGATTTGGATGCCCCTTATTACTTACTCTTGTCTGATTGCTGTGGTTAGTACTTCCAGTACTACGTTGAATAAACGTGATGAAAGTGGGCATCGTTGTCGTGTTCCGGTTCTCAGGAGGAATGCTCTCAACTTTTCCCCATTCAATACAATGTTAGCTGAGGGTTTGTCATAGATGGCTTTTATTACATTAAGGTATGTCTGTTCTGTGCTGATTTTCTGAGAGTTTTAATCATAAAGGGATGCTGGATTTTGTCAAATGCTTCTTCCGCATCTATTGAGATGATCATGTGATTTTTGTTTTTAATTCTGTTTATGTAGTGTATCACATTTACTAACTTGTATATGTTAAACCATCCCTGCATCTCTGGTATGAAACCCACTTGATTATGGTGGATTATCTTTTTGATACGCTGTCAGATTTGGTTAGCAAGTATTTTGTTGAGCATTTTTGTGTCTGTAGTTTTCCTTTTTTTTTTTTTTGTTATGTCCTGTTCTGGTTTTTGCATCATGGTGATACTGGCTTCATAGAATGATTTAGAGAGGATTCCCTCTCTCTCTATCCTGTGGAATAGTGTTAATAGGACTGGTACCAATTCTTCTTTTTTTTTTTTTTTTTTTTTAGATGAAGTCTGGCTCTGTTGTCCAGGCTGGAGTGCAGTGGCGTGATCTTGGCTCACTGCAACCTCTGCCTCCTGGGTTCAAGTGATT
>NW_012118265.1:13941476-13959661 GCF_000951035.1 Colobus angolensis palliatus | reverse complement strand
CCCTCCCCATGATAAGCCCCAGTGTGTGATGTTCCCCTTCCCACCTGGACTTTTTTTTTGTTGGCAATTTTAAAATTACCATTTCAATCTCACTGCTTGTTATTGGTCTGTTTAGAGTTTCTGTTTCTTCCTGGTTTAATCTAGGAGGCTTGTTTATTTCCAGGAATTTATCCATCTCCTCTAGGTTTTCTAGTTTATGCGCATAAAGGTGTTCATAGTAGCCTTGAATGATCTTTTGTATTTCTGTTGTAATGATTGTAATGTCTCCCTTTTCATTTCTAATTGAGCTTACTTGGATCTTCTCTCTTTTCTACGTTAATTTTTTTTTCTTGGTCTATCGATTTCATTTATCTTTTCAAAGAGCTAGCTTTTTGTTTCATTTGTCTTCTGTATTTTTGTTTGTTTTAATTTCATTTAGCTTCCACTCTGATCTTTGTTATTTTCTTTTCTTCTGCTGGATTCAGGTTTGGTTTGCTCTTGTTTAGTTCCTTGAGGTGTGACCTTAGATTGTCTATTTGTGTGCTTTCATATTTTTTGATGTAGCCATTTAAGGCTATAAACTTTTCTCTTAGCACCACTTTTGCTGTATCCCAGAGATTTTGATAGGTTGTGTCACTATTATTGTTCAGTTCAAATAATTTTTAATTTCCATCTTGATTTTACTGTTGACCCCAGATCATTCAAGAGCAGGTTATTTAATTTCCATGTATTTGCATGGTTTTGAAGATTTCTTTTGGAGTTGATTTCTAATTTTTTTTCACTGTGATCTGAGAGAGGACTTGATATACTTTCAATTTTCTTAAATTTGTTGAGACTTGTTTTGTTGTCTATCCTATGGTCTATCTTGGAGAAGGTTCCATGTGTTGATGAATAGAATGTATATTCTGCAGTTGTTGGGTAGAATGTTCTGTAAATATCTGCTAAGTCCATTTTTTCTAGGGTATAATTTAAGTTCATTGTTTCTTTGCTGACTTTCTGTCTTGATGACCTATCTAGTGCTGTCAGTGGAGTATTGAATTCCCCGATTATTATTGTGTTGCTGTCTGTCTCATTTCTTAGGTCTAGTAGTAATTGTTTCATAGATTTGGGAGCTTCAGTGTTAGGTGCATGTATATTTAGGATTGTGATATTTTCCTGTTGAACAAGTCCTTTTTATCATTATATAATGACCCTTTTTGTCTTTTTTAACTGCTGTTGCTTCAAAGTTTGTTTTGTCTGACATAAGAAAAGCTACTCCTGCTCACTTTTGTGTCCATTCACATGGAATATCTTTCTCCACCCCTTTACCCTAAGTTTATGTGAGTCTTTATGTTAGGTGAGTCTCTTGAAGACAGGAGATACTTGGTTGATGAGTTCTTTTCCATTCTGCCATTCTGTATCTTTTAAGTGGAGTGTTTAGGTCATTTACTTTCAATGTTATTATTGAGATGTAAGGTACTGTTCTGTTCATCATGCTATTTGTCGCCAAAATACTTTTTTTCTTTTACATTGTGTTGTTTTAAAGGTCCCGTCAGACTTATGTTTTAAGGAGGTTCTATTTTGGTGTGTCTTGAGGAATTTGTTTCAAGACTTAGAGCTGCTTTTAGTAGTTCTGGTAGTATTGGCTTGGTAATGGCATATTCTCTCAGCATTTGTTTGTTTGAAAAAGACTGTGTCTTTCCTTCATTTATAAAGCTTAGTTTCACCAGATACAAAACTCTTGGCTGATAATCATTTTGTCTAAGGAGCCTAAAGATAGAACCCCAATCCCTTCGAGCTTGTAGGGCTTCTGCTGAGAAATCTACTGTTAATCTCATAGGTTTTCCTGTATAAGTTACCTGGTGCTTTTGCCTCCACAGCTTTTAAAATTATTTACTTCATCTTGACTTTAGATAACCTGATGACTGTGTGACTAGATGATGATCTTTTTGTGATGAGTGTTCCCAGGTGTTCTTTCAACTTCTTGTATTTGGATGTGTAGTTCTCTAGCAAGGTCAAGGAAATTTTCCTCAATTATTCCCTCAAATATGTTTTCCAAACTTTTAGATTTCTCCTCTTCCTCAGGAACACCAATTATTCTTAGATTTGGTCATTTAACAAAATCCCAAATTTCTTGGAGGCTTTGTTTGTTAAATTCTTTTTTCTTTGTCTCTGTTGAATTGGGTTAATTTGAAAGCCTTGTCTTCAAGCTCTGAATTTCTTTCTTCTACTTGTTCGGTTCTCTTACTGAGACTTTCTACTGAATTTTGCATTTTTCTAAATGTCTCCTTCATTTCCAGAAGTTGTGATTGTTTTTTATTTATGCTCGTTAGATATTAATTCTAAATTTCTTTTCAAAGAATCAATATGTCAGTATGTTCAATTCTTTGCCTTCTACTTTTAAACTTAACTTCCTCATAAAGCAACCTTTTTTGATTACCTGCTCCACCCTGACTCATTCCAATTGCCTGCTACCTGCTGTGCCCTAACTCATTCTCCACCCTGCATGACCAATTTTTCCAGCCAAACCACTCACCCCATCACTCTCTTTAAATTAGCCAGTCGGAATTAGTTTAGCCTGTGTGGTCTAACCCTAACCAATAGGGGAATGACACAGCAGCAGGGGCCACGTGCGTCAGGGATAAGAACCCTTTCCTCTCCCTTGTCCAAGTATGCGCTCATCATTGCTCCATCTGTAAGGGTGCACCCTTCTATAGAAGTACCTTGCCTTGCTGAGAATTAAAAAGAAAATTTTATATTCAAGTGCTATTTCTTTTGAGGCACAGAAACTTTATTTATAACACTCTCTATTCCTCTGGAGATTTTTTCATCCATATCCTATGATATTTAAACAATTTCTTTGAGTTTATGTTCACCTTTTTCTGGTACCTCCTTGGGTAGCTTAATAATTGACCTTTTGAATTCTTTTTCTGGCAATTCAGAGATTTCTTCTCAGTTTAGATCCATTGCTGGTGAGCTAGTGTGATCTTTTGGGGGTGTTAAAGAACCTTGTTCTGTCATATTACCAGAATTGTTTTTCTGGTTCCTTCTTATTTGGGTAGACTCTGTCTGAGGGAAGATCTGGGGCTCAAGGCCTGCTGTTCAGATTCTTTCGTCCCACAGGGTGCTCCCTGGATGTGAGTACTCAGAGAAGAGGCTTCCTGAGAGCCAAGCTAGATTGAGATACAACAATCTAGCTGCCCAGTGGAGCTACCAGGCTCTGGCATGATACTGGGGAGTCTCTGCAAAGAGTCCTGTGACGTGATCCATATTCAGGTCTCTCAGCCTTGGATACCAGCACCTGCTCCAGTGGAGGTAGCAGGAGAGTGAAGTGGACTCTGTGAGGGTCCTTTGTTGTGTTGTTGCTTATTGGTTGGTCTCTAGCTAGGAGGTGGTGCTTTCAGCTGCAGTATTACAGGGAGGATACAAGCTTGTTCTAAGGTCACCTGGATAAGTTTCTCAGGCAGTGGGTGGGGCTATAGGGCTACGAGGAGATTATGTCCTTTGTCTTCAGCTACCAGGGCAGGTAGAGAAAGTCCATCAGGTGGGGATGGGGATAGGCTTGTCTGAGCTCAGACTCTCCTTGGGCAGGGCTTGCTGTGGCTGCTGCGGGGGATGGAGGTGTGGTTCTCAGGCTAATGGAGTTAGTTCCCAGGGGGATTATGGCTGCCTCTGCTGTGTCATGCAGGTCACCAGGGAAGTGGGGGAAAGTCAGCAGTTACAGGCCTCACCCAGCTCCCATGCAGCCTGAAAGGCTGGTCTCACTCATACCCCTCTAATAGCACTGAGTTTATTTCCAGACAGGAGGTGAGCAGAGCTGAGGACTTGCCCCAGGCCCCAGGTTACCCAACTGGGAAAACGAGCGGGCTTTCAGGTTTTGCACCTCCCTGCCCGCTGCAACTTCTGTGCTTTGTCTGCACTCGTGGTTCACCCTTTTGCCAGATTCTGTCCAGGAAACTTCACATTCAGTCGAAATTGTTATAAAGTTCAGTTGGAAGTTTCCTTCTCCCTGTGGTCTTTCCCCAATTCCACTGGCAGCCCTCCAGTGGACCCCTGTGAGACAAAGTCAGAAATGGATTTCCCAGGGGCTGAAAGTGCTCACAGGCACTCTCCTGCTGCTTCCTCTACTCCTGTATTTCCCTCAGCTCTCTAAGTTTGCCTTAACTCCAGGTAAGATCAACTTCTTCTCCAGTGATCTGTGCCTTCAGGTTCCCACGTAGGAATGTGTGTTTGGGGGTAGATGACCCCCTTTTCACACTTTTGGACACTCACAATTTTTTGGCTGTCTCTCAGAGCCTGCAGCAGCAATCCGCTTCCTTCAAAGGGTCTGTGTATTCCCTTGGCTTTCCTGGTATGTTCCTGCAGTAGCTCTTGGAGCAAAAGTTCACGATGTGAGTTTCCACATGTTGCTCTGTCTGTCCAAGTGGGAGCTGCAAGTTAGTCCTGGCTTCTATTCTCCATTTTCTTTCTAATTCCAACTTTCGTAATTTTAAAAAACAGTAAAAATGACTTTTAAAAAGCTTAAATGAGATAAATAGCATTTATGGAAAGTAATCTGAAAGTTGTACAGTTACCTATATAGTTTTATAGATAATTCTAGAATAAGGCCTCTAGAATAAAACCTGTTTTGAGATTGGCTCAAAGCATTCAGTGTTAGAGTTTCTGTACTACATTATTTAGACATCTTGAGAAATTGCTTCCCTTGAGGCAAGTGTCAATGCTATGCCATTGTTTATACTGAAGATCTCATTTTTGGAAGCCCTGTGAAACATATTTAGTGTTGAGATGGCCACATATGTTATTCTTGACCTTACAGTGTCTTCTTTGTGAGAACCCACAGGAACAGCTTCTCCCAGATCTCAAGTAGTAGGAGGATTGTGCTTCTCTGAAGTATCTGGTCTGTATTTTACTTACTAAATGTCATGAATCCTTTAACTAGTCTGCCGCTGCTTTCATTGTATTTCCTACTTTAAAGCTCAGAACTGAGATATAGTCTTATTTTTTCAACTGCTTTCCCCTTTGCCCTGTTTTTTCATCTACTCTTGGGGGTCTTGTTTTTTAAGTGTTTTTTTGTAAATACCCTTAAAACTGCTTCATTGTAAGTTACAGAATGGCTGGACGAATAAATAGGTAGACAGATGAGATAATTGATGTGTTTGTAATTTGACTTTTTTTAAACTTTTAAGTTCTATCTTCTGGAACCCTATAAAATAAGATTAAGTCTATTTCTACAAGTTAACACTTTAAATATTTAAAGATAATTATTTCCCTTGTTTGTCTCTTCTTCAGGTTAAAAATCAGAAATGTTTATATCAAGGCTGGGCATGGTTGCTCATGTCTGTAATCCCAGCACTTTGGGAGGCCATGGTGGGTGGATCACTTGAGGTCAGGAGTTTGAAACCAGCCTGGCCACCATGACAAAACCCCATCTCTACTAAAATTACAAAAATTAGCTGGGTATGATGGCAGGCGCCTGTAATCCCAGTTACTCAGGAGGCTGAGGCAGGAGGATCACTTGAACCTGGGAGGCAGAGGTTGCAGTGAGCCGAGATCACACCGCTGCACTCCAGCCTGGGTGACAGAGTGAGACTCTGCCTCAAAGAAGTTAAAAAAAAAAAAAAAAAAAAAAGCCTTTATATCAGACTCCAGTTCCATGTCTGACAAGGGTTTCAATGTCCATTGTGCCAATTCATTTACCCTCATTACTGAACTTGCCCTCCTCTATCTGCCTTAACCTTTATTCTCCCAGCTCTGTTCCTATAGCCCTGATGTCCATTCTCCATCTAGTAAATCTAGAGACCAGAGATTTACTTAGGCAGACAGACTGCATACTCCACAGCCCAACTCTAAACCACTATGTATATGAAGTTCTTGTTTGTTTATTTTATTTTTATTTTTTTGACAGATTCTCCTTCTGTTGCCCAGGCTGGAGTGCAGGAGCATGACCATAGCTCCCTGCTGCCTCGAGCTCCTGGGCTCAGGTGATCCTCCCACCTCATCCTCCTGAATAGTTAGGATTACAGGTGTGTATCATCACACTCAGCTAATTTTTTTATTTTTCATAGAGATGGGGTCTCACTTTGTTGCCCAGACTGGTCTTGAACTCCTAGGCTTAAGCAGTCCTTGCCTTGCTCTTCCAAAGTGCTGGGATTACAGGCATGAACCACCACACTCAGCCTATATGAAGTCTTAACATTCATATTCTACCACAAAAATATAAACAGAACCTTAATTTAAGAATGTGCTATTTTTGTCCTTACTCTGATATTAGCTACCACTGGGTATTTAGTGACATTATGTTAGGCTCTATGGTTCTCATTTTTATGCTGAACATGCAAATTCCCTGATGTTTCTTTTTTTAAATATTGGGAAAGATTTACCAGCTATTTTACAGAAATGATTTTCAATTTTTAAAGTTCATTAAGCCAGACTGGGAAGGAGGCACACTTGGTACTAATGGCCCATTAGCCAAATGAAATGGAAAAATGAAACAAACAAACAAACAAAAAAACCAAATCAGTATCTGAGTAGTTTTTTGTCAAACATTTTAGATTGTATCCATTTTACCCATTAAACATTTCTATATGCCTACAAATAATTTTGAGTCGTTATTATAGATCCCCAGCACAGCTCCTAAGGTGTTTTTAATAGTAGTTTCTTTAAACAGCAAATTACAGCCACCATGCCTGTAATCTCAGCACTTTAGGAGGCTGAGGTAGGCAGATTGCTTGAGCTCAGGAGTTCGAGACTTCAGCCTGGGGAACATGGTGAAACCCTGTCTCTACAAAAAATACAAAAATTAGCTGGATGTGGTGGCACATGTCTATAGTCCCAGCTACTTGGGAGGCTGAGGTGGGAGGATCACTTGAGCCCTGGGGTTAGGGGGGTCGAGGCTGCAGTGAGCCTTGATTGTGCTACTCCACTCCAGCCTAGGTAAAAGAGTGAGACCCTCAGAAAGAAAAAAAAAAAAAAAGATATTCTGCAAGGTTAAATTAATTGTGTGTTGAGACATTGAGTGGTAGAGAACAGCAGCTCTGGAGTAAAACAGGCTGGATCAGCTTCCTGGATCTTCTACCCATCAGCCGTGTGACTTTGGGCACATTACTCAATCCCCTGGGGCCTTACTTTTCTTATCTGTAAAATGGGGTTAATAATCCTCACTTCCTCCTGCTGTGAATTTTAAGTGAAATAATACATGTAAAATGCCTAGCACAGTGCCTGGCATATGCCAGCATTCAGTTAATTATAGTTATTTTTGTTATAGTCATCATGATAGAAATGAAAAGTGTCACCCTCACAGCAAATGTTGAGCTTATATCTAAAGTTGGGTGAATGCCTATATTTTATTTATCGGAAGAAAGGCTAACATGTAAATGCTTCCAAATGTTAAATCAGAGCAAGCTAGAATTAATGATATTTAACTTATCAAAGTGAATTGCCAGAGTTCAAACTCAGTAACTATACATTTCAGGAATTCATTAATGAAATTACTAATTCTAACTGATTACAGATGTTTACTAAAATAGGTAGCCATAAAAATCTTAGGAGTGCTGTAAAGCATAATTGGGAACCTGTAGAAACTCTAACATTCCTCAAGAGACTGATGAAAACAGCCGAAGAAAAGGCAAATGCTGTGGAAGACCTGGCAGGTATCAGAGAGCATCCACAATCACTGAAAGAACCAGAGGAACAAATAAGTGGTGAAACACCCATAGAAATCTTATGAGCACTCCAAAGCACGAAACAGAACCAGCGGAAACTCTTTAAGAATTCTCATGAAAATGCCAGGACCCTTAAAATAAAACCAAAACCCACAGAAGACTGGCAGCTATCAGAGAGCTCCGGTAAACACCAAAAGAACTAGAGACACAAACAAATGTTGATGATGTCAACAGAAAGTTTAGGAACACTTCAAAGCACAAACCCAGGAGACTGCTGGGGATGACTGGGGAAAATGCAATCAGGAAGAAAACCCGACAGGCATCAAAGGGCTTATGAAAATGCCAAAGCAGACAGTACAGTTAGAGAGTGAAAGCAACAAGAACCCCAGATCTGCCAAGTGGAAATGGTAAAACCTCACAGGGAGCAAGAGATTGTTTAGGATATCTAAAGAAAAGCCAGAACTGGCGGAAGACCCAACAGAAACCAAGGACCTTGGGAAAACTCCACAGCCAACTGCCAACCCAGAGGACAATCAACAAGAAACTTGGGACAGTGTCCAGGGCTCAATGCAAATCGGCTGGACTTCTTACAACAATTAAGAAATTTCTGAGAACTTCTGTAAAAAAGATTGAACCCATAAAAGACCTGACAGGCACCAATAGACCAAAACTCCTAAAGAAATAAATGCCGGTGCAGTTGTTGACGTCTGTAATCCCAGCACTTTGGAGGCCAAGGTTGGAGGATCACTTGAGTACAGGAGTTTGAGACTAGCCTGAGCAACATAGCAAGACACACACACACACACACACACACACACACAAATAATAAATAAAAATAAATAAATAGTTTCAAATAGCTAGAAGGAGGATACTGAATGTCCCCAACACAAAGAAATGATAAATGTTTGAGATGATGGATCTGCTGATTACCCTGGTCTGGTCACTATACATTATAGGTATCAGAACATCACTACGTATCTCACAAATATGTACAATTACTATATGTCAACTAAAACATGTAAAAAAAGGAAAAGATGAAAACAGTCACTTGAACTTAGCATGTTTTCAAGAAACATTTGTAAAAGGAATAAAAGTAAAATAAAGCCCAGTTGGATTCTGTTTCCACTAGGAAAAAAAAAAAGGAGGAAACAAGGAGAATATCTTTTCTTTCTTTCTTGAGAGAGCGTCTCTCTCTGTCGCCCAGGCTAGAGTGCACTGGTGTCGGTTCACTGTAACCTCTGCTTTCTGGGTTCGAGGGATTCTCGTGCCTCATCATCCTGAGTACCTGGGATTACAGACGTGCATCATTACACTGGCTAATTTTTGTATTTTTAGTAGAGATGGGGTTTCACCATGTTGCCCAGGCTGGTCTCGAACTCCTGGCCTCAAGGCCAGGTCTCGAACCACCTGCCTTGGCCTCCAAAAGTGCTCGTAACACAGATGTGAGACACTGCGCCTGACCAAGATTTGACAAGTGTCAAGAACCTCATGACAACTCTTTTGTGGAGATGTGAATCGGCAGAAAATTTTACAGGCATCAAGACACTTTTGAAAATTTCTAAGGTATATCTAGTAGAAGATCTGGCAGACATTCCAATGCTTATAGAAACTTAGAAACTCCAAATTCTAAAAACTTGCTTATAGGAAACCCTTAGTACACATTCAACTATATTAGACAGAACTAGAAAAACAGTTGGCTAAAACACCTATAATAAAAAATACGAAAAATGCTACTCAATGGCTGGGTGCAGTGGCTCATGCCTGTAAGCCTACCACTTTGGGAGACTGAGGTAGGAGGATCACTTGAGGTCAGGAGTTTGAGACCAGACTGGCCATCATGGAGAAACCCCATCTCTACTAAAAATACAAAAATTTGCCGAGCATGGTGGCATGTACCTGTAATCCTGGCTCCTTGTGTGGCTGAGGCAGGAGAATTGCTTGAACCTGGGAGGCAGAAGTTGCAGTGAGCCGAGATCACACCACTGCACTCCAGCTTGTGAGACTCTGTCTGGAAAAAAAAAAAAACTACTACTCAAGAAAGCCAAGCACTAGAAAAAAATATACACAACATACAGAGATTTTATGTTCTATTCTTATGTTCTATTTAGAGTTCAAATTTGATTGTACAAGTGTTCAATCAAAAGAAAATGTGGAAGACCATACAAAGACTATAGCCCTTTTTTAAGGTTAGTCAACTGACCATGAAGCCCTCCTCACAGCGTTAACAAGAATTCTGGACAGATATACAGCTACAATTAAGCATTAATCAGGCTGCACTTTGGCCCACTTCCTTGTAATCAAAAGTCAGGGTGGCACTAGATACCAATTATTTGCATCCCCATTCTTCCCATAAATAGGATTTCTGACCTTTGAATGATAAACTCTTGTTTAAGAATTGCTTCAACAAATCCTGAATTCCAGAAGTACAGCTGAGACAACCAGTTTGAAGACCACCACAGAGGAACCAAATGAGCATGAGAATACTGATGCTGTCCCATGATCACATCTTTGTACTCTGACCAATCCATGAGCTCAACACTTTGGCCCACGCCAGAACCAAAATCCTCAGGGAGACAGATTTGAGGTTTTCTCTCATCTGCTCTTCTATTTGGTGGTCCTATGATTAAACCTCTTTCTCTGCTGCAACCAGATGTCTCTGCATGTTAACTTCCTTGTGCATCAGGCAATGAACCTATTACAATTACAATCATACAGAACTTTTTAAAACACCAAAAGAAAACACTGACCCAAGCAAGAGTTATCAGTAACTTATTGAAACCATCAAGAAAAAAGAACAGTGCAGTTGAAGACTTATTGGAATGAAAACACTTATGACAGAACCCAAACGAAAACATTGTTTGGAATTATATAATGGATTTGAAGAAATGTTTGATCCAGTGAACAAAAATAAGAATCGACCAGGAGATCTGTCAAGAAAACTTCTTTTGTAATCCTTGTTAATATGAATCTAAAACGAATGCTTCTGAAACTGGAGACGTGGTCAAAGAACATGCAAGATTGAGTTGTCAAAGAACCAGATCTACCCTAAAAAATAAAGATTTTCAAGAATCTAAAACCTTTGCCTAGCCAAACAGATATGTGCAAAGAGAAATTAATATAAAGGAATATAATCCTTTTTTTTTTTTTTTTTTTTGAGGTGGAGTCTTGCTCTGTCACACAGGTTGGAAGGCAATGGCGCAATCTCCACTCACTGCAACCTTCACCTCCTGACTTCAGGTGATACACCTGCCTCAACCTCCCAAAGTGCTTGGATTACAGGCGTGAGCCACCATGCCTGGCCATAAGCTTAATTTTCAAAAAAGTTGAGTCAGGGAATGTCCGTGTGTCCTAGACCCAAATACAGAACTGATACAAACTGCAAGAGTCTCAGTTGCTTACATCAACAGAAAAGATTCAAATAAATAAAGTTTAAAAGAATATTGTGAAGATGCCTGGCGTGGTGGCTCACGCCTGTAATCCCAGCACCTTGGGAGGCCATGGCAGATCACTTGAGGTCAGGAGTTCAAGACCAGCCTGGCCAGCATGGTGAAACCCTATCTCTATTAAAAATACAAATATTAGCCAGGTGTGGTGGTACATGCTTTTAGTCCCAGCTACTCAGGAGGCTGAGGCAGGAGAATCACTTGAACCCGGAAGGCGTAGGTTGCAGTGAGCTGAGATAGTGCCACTGCACTCCAGCCTGGGCAACAGAGCAAGACTGTTTCAAAAAACAAAAAAAGAATATTGTGAAGTGTTTCCAAGAGAAAAACTCAGAAGATGGAGCCATGAAACAAAAGACAGTGAGTGTAACATAGCGAGGGGTTAGGGGGCGGTGTGGAGGGGGTTAATGGGATGGGAGAAGGTAAAACTGGTATAAATCTTCAGGCATCTGATGGTTTGGCTAGTTTAACAGGGATTATACATGTGGAAAAGAATGATAAACCAATGAAGAATTTGCAACAAAAATTTAAATCTACAAACGGAAAGAAGATATTTGTAAGACCTAGAAAAATAATCAAAATTAATTTTTATCTGGTGGTATCTTTGGTCAATACAGAGGAAAAACTTCACACAAACCAAAATGAAACAGGAGTAACCTGGAAGGTTCTAATCCTCTGTCTGATGAAACTAACATAGGCAACAAAGAGGCAGAAAATAAAACTATTTCTCATTCTTCAGATAAGGTCCTAATGCAATGGGGATTAGATGCATTATAACTTCAAGATCATATTTGCAAGCAGGAATAAAAGAAATGTAAAGGTAGAGATATTTTCTAGTCTACCTAGTAAAACAGAGATACCATATGCAGAGGAAGTTTAAGAGGAGCCCATGCAAAAAATCCGTAAGAATGTTATAAAAGGTAGAGCAATCAATTGTAAATCAAGTTACCTTTGAGGTCCAGAGACTCAACTGAGGTCTTTCCTACACAGACAGAGGATAAGATCTTTTAACTAGTACAACAAATAGAATGTCTGTGAGCAAGGATAGGAAGAAAACAGGCGATCATTATTCACAAAAAGTGACACACACACAGGATACCACAAGGTTGCCTGTGAGAAAAAATTCCAGTAGAAAGATGTAGTAGTCTATGAAGAAAGAATATGCTTGAGGTTTGGAAGCCAAAATAAGATCCCTGTCATTACTAAAATGCAAGGGTCTAATTATTTGTCCTAATATAGCAGAGAACACATCTTTGGGGAAAGATGGGGAGAAAAGTGCTGATAATCCCTCTAGGAAAATCCAAGTGAGAAAGCAGAAGATAAAGAGGTAGTAGTACATCTGGATCTATTACATTTGAGATTTAGAACAGTCCTAGCTGGACACATGAAAAGATTTGATTGTCCGGCATCACACAGAAAAGCTCCACAGATAATAACAAATAAAAAAAGTTTACAGTTCTTCAGTAGATAAAGAGGAAAAACCACACCTGCGTCAACATGGAAAAGCTACAGAAGTCAGATGCAAAGAGAAAACAAAGGAAGCACGTTGGAAAATACCATTTTACTAAAAGAAGAAACTGTGCAAAAGGTGAAGCCATAACCAGAGAGAGAAGAAAGCACAGCAGAATAACATGGAGTTCTAAGAGATGTGTTTCTGAGGAAACATCTACTGAAAATCTAAAGCAGGATAAGAACAATCACACAAAAAGGAAATAAGAACAGGAAGATATCAGACAAGACGCTCAGCTAAGAAGCTGAAGAGGAGATAAAAATAATACTGTCTGGTTTGGTGACAAACATAGTATCTCCACCATCGTATAATTTTTGCCATAAAATTAATAAAAGTGGGTTGGGTGTGGTGGCTCATGCCTGCAATCCCAGCATTTTCAAAGGCCAAGGCGGGAGGATTTCTTGAGCCCACGAATTTGAGACCAGCCTGGGCAGCATAGTGAGACCTTGTCTCAATGAAAAAAGTTAAAAATTAGCCAGGCATGGTTGTGCACTCCTGTACCCAGTTACCAGGAGGCTGAGAAGAGAGGATCACTTGAGCCTGGGAGGTTGAGGCTGCAGTGAGCTGTGATCACACCACTGCACTCCAGTGTGGGTGACAGAGCAAGATATTGTCTCAAAAAAATAAATAAATTTAAAAAGTGAGTTATGTAAATAAAAATGAATAAATAATAAAATTAGGTTCTACATGTAATTAAGTATGTCAAAAGTATTGGTTTTACTTGATATTTGGTTATTTTTACAGGCAAAATTTTACAAAGGAATACTGTAACTTTTCTGGTATTACCCATGTGGAAGAAAGAATGGCTTCATTGTTTGCCATTAGCTGTTGCTGATTCATTCCTTGGTTGACAAAATACCTTTCCTTAGTCTACCAGTTATTAGCCTTTTCATCAATGCATGAAAAGAGAATGAAAAAGTAAATCATAAACTACTGAGGTCAGATATGAACTTGCCAAATATTCTATTATTGATCAGTTTAGGAAACTTACACTTTTGAAGAGATGGTTAATACTTGTTGCTCAAAGTAAAACTCAACATACATCATTATTTCTCTCAAGCTGAAAACCCAAATTAATTATAATTCATAAAATTTTTAATAAAAGTCAGATCAGAATATTGTATAAATCTAGACATCATATTCATGTTTATATGAGTTTCAGCTTTGAATTGTTTCCTTTATTAATTCCACTTGAGAGAAACTGTATACCAAAAGTACAACATTAAGGTACTTAGCATATTGGCTTTCAAATTGTTAACTGAGTCCATTTCCTTAATATTCCCTCTGGCCTTTACAATTGAATCTTGTTGTCCTTATAGAGTACATTTCATGCCCTTTGACATAATTGCCAATGCCATTTTCCATGGTTGAAGCACACTCACGTTTGCAGAATGTGGCAATTAATGGCCTCTTAAAACTATCATTCTATCTCAAGAAGACATTTTCCCCTTGGTTATGGTATTGAACACCCATAACAACTTGCTTCTAACACACACACACACACACACACTACAGTCATCCCTAGGTATCCATAGAGATTGGTTTTAGGACCCCCTGCAAAGGTCAAAATCAACTCCCTGATATAAAATCATGTAGTATTTGCATATAACCTATGTGTATCCTCCCATATACTTTTCATCTCCTCTAGATGACTTATAACACTTAATACAATATAAACGTTATATAGTTGTTATAATGTATTGTTTAATTTGCATTTTTAAAAGCTGTATTTCTTAAAAATATTTTCAAAAAATTAAAAAAAAATATTTTCTACCTGCAGTTGGTTACATCTGCAGATGCAGAACCGACAGATACAGGAGAGCCAACTGTATATATACAATATACATATTTACATATCTAACACCTAAATTTAGAAAATCAATCATGTCCTTTTGCATTCCAGATGGATTACAAATGCAGGACCATTATTCCCCTACTCAAGAGAAGTCAGTGAAAATAAAATGTGCTTAAAATGTTTTAGTATTCGAATTACTTTGTAACTGAAAACCAGGAGCAAAAGTTCACTTAGTACTGGAAAACACTGCACGCCCAGGTGGGTTAAGATATATATGCCACAGGCTGGGCATGGTGGCTCATGTCTATAATCCCAGAACTTTGAGAGGACAAGGCAAGCAGATCACTTGAGCCCAGGAGAATGAGACTAACCTGGGTAACATGGCAAAACCCCATCTCTACAAAAAAATACAAAAATTAGCTGGGTGTGGTGGTGTGCACCTATAGTCCCAGCCACGCAGGAGGCTGAGGCAAGAGGATCCCTTGAGCCCAGAAGGTCAAGGCTGCAGTGAATGGTGATCATGCCACTGCACTTCAGCCTGGGCAACAAAGTGAGCTCTTCTCTCAAAAATTTAAAAAAAAAAAAAAAAAAAAGATATATATATACCATAAAATTAGTGTTCCATATTAATTCCATTAATATTTCATGCCATAAGTTAATAGCATATTATTCTACATATAGTTAAAGAACACAATGGTCTATCCTCCACTTTTACTATGGAATATTAAAAAGAAGTAAAATCATTTATTTGTGAGTTTGTTTTTTAGGTAACAGGATAACCAGTTTCTATATTAATAAACACATGCAATTATATATAATAGGTTCTGTCTATATAATAAATAATTTCCAAGTGAAATCTATAAAGCTTAACACCCAGATACTGCCCTTACTGCTTTAAAAATGTTTCTATCCAGGCAATCCAGCGTTATGAACACACAGGTTCTGTGTGTGTTAATATGGTCTGTTATATGTGTATGTATTACCATGAGACATGTTCATTTATCATTAATAAAATACTGTTTTAAAGACTTTTTTCCACAAAATTATGCCTGAACAAAATTGTCCTTGGTAAATCAATGGATTGCAAGAAAAAAAACCCCACAGTACAGTCAAACTCATTTCTATTGAACTGAGGGATGTGAATAAAAGCTTGTGGGTTGGGCAGGTAAAAAACAGGTGAAAACTTGTCATTTTAAAATTCAGTAGAACCTCATTGTGTGATTGGTATCAAGTGTAATTACCACTTTATAGACATTCTAGATTTTAGGGAGAGAAATGTTCCATAGTTGATAAAAGAGAAATATACTTGATCCATATTGTAAGTATTTTTCATAGGATTTTGTTGAATTTCTTTAAGATGTTATGGTAACAACATATAGACTGCTTCATATACTGGCACAGGTATTATTTGGATATTTAGGTTGATGTTGTAGATACAGGTAACATTTGTGAAATGTGTAAAACAGTGTAACTTCAAAGAATAAGTTATTTTTTTAAATACGGCAACTTTCCAGTTTGAATGGTAAGTAATATTGATAGCCACTTATAACAAAAATATATGGTATTTGAGTAATATTAATATGTGATTATCTATATAATGTAATTAAATTTTGTACCATTCTCAACTGATATAGCCTCAACTCCTGATACTTTTGTCAATTCGCAGCTCAAATTGCTTTAAATGACAAATAGACATATTTCATATTTTGATACACTACCATATAGCCATGCATCTGATAAAATTTGCACAGAGAAAAGATACACTTCAAATGATTTTTCTTTAGTCACAAGGTCATTAGTTTTTAGAAGTTTAAAGTAAATCATCCTCTTTTATTACAATTCAGACATTTAAAAATTTCTCAGAACTGTCAGACTTTTTCAACCAGCCTTTAGAAGTTTAATCAAATAATTTTCTTCTAATACAAGTCAGATATTTTAAGATTTTTCAGGAGTGGCAGACTTCTTCAATCAGAAGAACAATGTTCTAAAAACATGTATGAGATCCATGTGTGTAATCATTCTTGATATAACAACATTCACCTTTTCCCAAGCAGAGAAACCTTTTGTATTTCCTTCTCCTTTCAGGAGAATGACAAACTGTATTAACACTATTATAAACAATGTGTATATAGTACATAGACAATATGCATATGTACATTGCACACAATGTATTAAAATATGTTACATTATCTTTTACCTTTAAAGGGCATGTCACAGAACAGGAAACTGATACAATGACACTTGTTTCTTAAAAGAAGCTTACTGAATCCTTCTGTAGCACATTAACGCACAATTAATGGCTTTAAACAAAAGTTACAAGTCACAAGTTCTTATGTTTTGGATCATGTTGTGGAATGTATTCCAAATGAAAAATGGAGGAGAAAGTGCACAACATCATATGCTTCATGGTATGGCATATACATGTCAATTAGTTTTACATATAATTATGTGATGAATGATACAATTAAGAGCTATACTACATAATGCATACAGTTATTATTATAAAAAGTTATATATTATGCCACAGTACTAAAAATAAAATATATTCTTCTCAAATAGTGAAAATAAGATATCCTTCATGTTTTTTAGGTCACATATGCTTCCTCGTTTGACCATACCTCTGTTTTTCTTTTTTAATGAAATAATTTCATGAATTATTAAACAATAATGACAGAGTATGGGCAATTTCCTGACCATTAATGGCCTACAAAAAGTGATAAGATGATTACCTTGTCATGAATTTGCTGAAATACCCTCCTGTTGCATTCAATGCATGGTAAAAATATCAGAATAAAAGACAAATAAATATACCTTCTCAGTTATTGAACAATCAAAAGTCCAGCCTAATGGATACACATGGTTGTTGTGTCCTGAGTAGGTACAGCAACTAACCTTGTATCACAGGTGTCCCCCATAGCCCACTCCCCGCACTCCACCTAATTGTAAAACACTAGTTGTGACTATTTGCTCGATCAGGAAGACACTGAGGGATTTTTAGGGGGTCTGCCGCATGGGAGCGATTCCATTATACCCAAGTGGCGCTCTCCCACACCCACGTGCAGCAGTCCCCGGTCGCGGCTGGTCCTCCACGTCTCCTCGCCCTCTGCCCGCCCTGGGAGACTGTGACCTGTCCAGGTGGCAGGTAGGGAAAGGAGAGGAACTGCACTCCTTTCTCCTCAGCTCTAAAGAAGACCGCCCTTCTCTCGACGCACCAAAGGGCTCACGTGTTCTCTTTGACTCGGGAAGCAGGCACTTACGAGTGAACCACAATACGAGGCAAGGCAGAGGGCTGGGACGTCCTTCGAAGGTGCGCTCGAGGGTCTCCTGCTTCAGCCGCATCCGCCACACGTGCCCCACGTTTCTTTGAACTGAATGAAACGCAGAGAAACATAAGATCCCGGGAGAACGCGAGGGAAACGAGTGAGCCCAACCCGGTTGCGGGGTGCAAGGCAGTTAGGCCAGGGTGCCAAATAAGGTCTGAGGCAGTTGGCGGCTGCACCCCGGCCGTTGCGTGCCACCCGTAGCCCCCAGCCCTGCACCAGCCGCCGATCCCCGAGCGCTCAGATAAGGGGGAAGCGGCCCTCGCCGCCGTCGGGCTCCGCGGCGATCCCGCCTCGCGGGCGGCCGAGCACTGACACTGGCAGCACGACCTCTCCGGGGCTGAGCTGCTGCAGCCGCATGGACTCCTCGTAGGTGGGCAGATACTTGACCTCCTCGTAGCTGGGCAGCTGCAGGAAGACCGGCGACACTACACGCAGCTCGTGCTCTGAGGCGCAGGAGGGGTCCGAGCGCCGGCCGCCTCCCCGGCCTCGGCCGCCGCC
>NW_012118265.1:13911853-13940851 GCF_000951035.1 Colobus angolensis palliatus | reverse complement strand
GCCTCAGCTACCTGCGGCCGGAGCAATACTCACTTGGCCACGCTTGGGCGGGAGGAGGAGCCCGCGGCGCGCCTAGGCTGCGGGAGGCGGCTGCTACTCGCGGCCCAAGCTGCTGCCCGAGCTTCTGACCTTAACCTCGCGCGCCCAACCGCCTGGGCTGGGGGCAAGGCGTCCAGAGCCTCCCTAAATGGCAGAGGCAGCCCGCGCGGGGCTGCCGTGGGCATCTTGGCCCCGGCCGCCCGCGTTTTTCCTCCCCCGCCTTGTCGCTCTCTGGGACTAGAAGGGTTAACGCTCTGCTCTCAGCCCGGGAGCCCCTTGATCTTGATTAATTCAGCCTTCGCGCTTAGGCCCGCCAGACGGGCGGTGGGCTCTCGCTTGCGTAGGTGTCTCCGTTTTAAGTGATTGGATTTCCCCAGGAATGTTATTTAAATTGACTTGCGACTGGGATTCGCTTACCATCTTTCTTGTGATCATCCAATTAAAAATAGATGATGACCATTAATGGTCAGTCAGTCCCCTCTGCTGTCCCAGAGTTTGGGCATGGGGGGCGGGGACCGGCGGATAATTCTGCTTGCAGGCAGGTCCAGGGAACTGGGAACTCGCGGTTCCCAGGAAACCTCCAGAACAGGTAGAGAGTTTCTCATAGAAGGGCAGGTCAGGGCACCACAGAGGTAGCCCCAGAGGGACAGGGAAGCACTCTGTCAAGGTGACCTTAGTTAATCAAGGAGAAATGAGGGAAGCGTATTTTCCCAGTGGTTCATCCGACAAGCCCCACTGAGTCCGAAGCACAGAGCAAAAATTTGGGTTGCGGGGGTGAAAGGAGGCCCCCCCTTGAGCATAAATAACATATCCGTGAAATGTCTAAGGAGGTTGCAAGTGATTGGCAACGTTCTTGAGCATTGATTTGCGCCCAAAGGGTCTATTTCAAGATTATTATTGTTCTCAAAGTTTGACTTTAAAGGAAGTTTGTGCTCCCACTCAGCATGGAACAGCGTTTACCTTGCCTTGGTGTCACCGTTCTCTGGGGAAGCCCGTTAGCACACACAGCACACATAAGGGGTGGCAGTTTCTGCGGTCCCTGACTGGCAGGCACATCTACATGATGCAGTTAGGCTCTACCCCCATGGTGGATAGAGCCACACCACGGGGAAGCCAGGAGATTGCCACTTTTATTAAGGCAGACTGCAGTAGACAATCATTCCCTCACCCCTTAAACACGAGGACCCCTTGAAGAGAAACCAAAGGGAAAATTCCATAGTCACAGGAAAAAAAAAGTAAAAGCAAAGGAAAAATACACAGACAAGATTCAACCGTGGATCAGATAAAAGCAAAGATTTCTCCCTGAGTAAGTCATCGTGTATCTCTGTAACAAACTGATGATGGAACAAGAAGGTAGGCAATGGTGGTTTGATTGAGACAGGTCATCTCTCAGCCTAAATGAAACATTTTAAATATATGTGCTGCTGTGAACACCTTACTTTGCCTCACACTCCAAAATGATCCTTTCTACTCAAGAGAAGCTTCTAAGTGTTAGACAAGATATAATACATAAAGCTTGCTTGAGCACAGGTCCCTTTTTTGCAAGCTCTTCAAAAGCCACATTTCTCTGTTATGATCTCTTTGTAGGGAGGCATATTACCTATTTTGCAAAGGCATATTACCTATTTTGCAATGGATTTCAAATTGTAAAATAATGGGATGAAAATGATTCATTTGAATACAGTGATTTATTTTATTTTATTTTTTATTTTTTAGACAGAGTCTTAGACTCTGTCACTTGGGCTTGAGTGCAGTGGCACAGTCTCAGCTCACTGCAACCTCTGCCTCCTGGGTTCAAGCGATTCTCCTGCCTCAGCCTCCTGAGCAGCTGGGATTACAGGCGTGCACCACCACACCCGGCAACTTTTTGTATTTTCATTAGAGACAGGTTTTCGCCATGTTGGCCAGGCTGGTTTTGAACTCCTGACCTCAAGTGATCCATTTGCTTCGGCCTCCTAAAGTGCTGGGAATACAGGCGTGAGTCACCACACCTGGCCAGAAAATTGTATTCTTTCATTCACCCATTCTTTTGCTAAATTTACATTGAACATTTTCTATGTTTAGGGAACTCTGCTAGATGCTCGTTGTAACAGAAAAATACTGACTCCTCCCCAGCAAGGAGTAAACCCAGTCCTGCACTCCCAGCTTCAACTAAATGGAGTAAAGGAGAGATTGCACAGAAGGCAACAAATGGCAGTTTCCTCTTCTATCATGACTTGTTCTTACTCTCCCAAAGGAAAAATAAAATTAATGAATTTCAAACAATTTCAGGAATGAAGGCAGTTCGTAGCTTGAGATGGGCCTTGAATATGAAATGGAAAAAATATAAACCCTCTTTGGGTTTTGATTATCTGAGTTTTTGGGATTTCTACCAGTAGTAGCAAGAGCAGTGGCAAAAGTAAAGGGGGTTATATGGCTGATGATACATTAGAGAAAGTCCCCTGCTTACTATTATTTTGAAATTACTAGGAGCATTTAAATCTACCTTTCAATAGTTAGAATTTGCAGAATATTAGGTAGGACATAGTAGAAGAACAACATAGATTGTATATAGCATCATCCATTAAAGACCTTCTATAGAAACTGGCACCTCTTTATTTCTTCTCTGATCTCTCAGTTTCACTTAATTCATTTCTATTTGCAATGTAACTTATTGTGTACAATCTTTCAAAGGAGAGAATAGAAACCTTATAATTTTAAAAGCCCTAGGAAAGACACAATCTTCATTACTCATCATCCTTATTATTTTCTTCAGATTCAACGCACAAATAAATGGGGTAGATTGAGCTGCCCGAAAGTCAGATTCAAGCCACTTAGTGAGGAAGATAATTTAATGGTATGTTTCATAGAATGACCACAGTGCAAAAATTAAAACCTCATTTTGTTAAAAAAGTTGCACAAAATGTGTTAAGTGAGAACAAGAGAGAGTGAGAGGAAAAAACCCAGTATGTGGTGGGAGGAGACTCACCTTTTTCCAAAAAGTATGGTCTTGATAAAGATTAAGAACTTAAACTTCGTTACCATACTGTAGAGCTGGAATGATAGTTTTTGAACATTTTCTCTTCCTGATTTATTTGCATTCACACCAAAGAATGCCAAATTAGCCAGACTTTTCAACTTTTTAGAACAGAAGAAGGTAAACAGAGCACAGCAAAACTGGCTGCTATTTTACCTGTGTCTCTGGGAGCTGTCTTGATAGCTTGAGAAAGACTTAGTGGCTCCATCATGCAACCTTCTGTTCTAACACATGACACACGCCCAGAAGGAAGTTTTTCTCTGATGTCTGCTGACTGTGGTTTGTGTCTTCAAGCCTGAGAAGTGATGGCTCTGCCCTTTTCATGTCCCTTCTTTGAAACGTCTAGGCATGGGTAGTTGGGACCTTGTAAACTGTCTAGTCCTTAAGGATTCCTTATTCAGGATGTGCAATACCTGAATACTACCTTAGTACTAAATTATTATAATTGATTTCTTAACCTCTTCATTGTATGATTTCCCTCCACTTGCACATGTCTTCCCTGAGCAACAGTAAACTAAGAGTTTTATTGTAAATAGCATATGTTTGCATGAATATACCTACCTAGAAATGATGTAAGATCTGAGATAATCTGCTTTGGAGCTCTTTCCAGATCGTATTTCTTTCATCACTCATTCAATGAATATTTAACGAGGGCCCACTTTGAGCTAGGCATTCTGCTCCACTTTGAGGATACTGGGAAATCAAACCGTTCTTTGTCCTCAGGGAGCTTATTAGGGGAGGGGGAAAAGAGCAACAGTCAAACAGTCAAAATAATGAACTGATCATTCCAATGATCAATGCACACACTGGAGGAGTGCAGGATGCTCTGAGTTTTTGCACTGGACATGATCTGGATTGGGTTAGGGCAGTGGTGTTGGCTGGAAAGATGTCCATAAGAAAGACCTCCTTAAAAAGGATAACAAGGGGAAGCAGAAAGGGGTCCTCTGGGCAGAGAAATCATCATGGACATGAGTCTCTGAGGTAAGAAGACACTTCACATGTCATCTCTTATGATTGAGGCAAAACTTGTATAATTTCTATCCCAACAATTTTGACTCTGCTCCTAGATTAGCTTTATGTAGAGTCAAGCCGCCTCTGCTGCCATCCAACTTTAAACCGAACCTGATTCTCTGCAGTGGTCTCACAGGCTGTGTGGTTGTACTAATCTGTGTATTTGATCCTGCCCGGTTTCCCCTTGGAGACTGGGAAAGTTCTAGTGACATTTCTTGTTCTTTCCACCTCCACATCCCTGACTCGGAGTGGAGTTCAGATTTCCCCTTTCAACTTTATGAGCTGGTAGCTGGCTTGAAGTAGGAGAAAAGTCCATGCGCAAGCTTGAAGTTAGAAACAAAGGGTTGAGTAATTCCAGACCTTTATAAAAATAATATCTACATTTATATTTGGCCTTTTAGCTTTTCAGAGAACTTCCACATGCATTGTTTTTTTTTTCCTCCTTACTACATTTCTGTGAGATGGGTTGAAGTTATTATTATCCCTTTTTACCAATGAAGATAGGCTAAAACAGTGAAATCAAAGGGCAAATTAGTGGTGGTGCTAACACTGGAATCCAAGGCTTATTACTCCAAATCTAGTTAAAAACAGTGGGCTGGCATCTTACTCCCTTACTGATTTCAGCTGGACAGTCCAAAGGGATCACTGTGGCGGGAGTCACCTGATTTCCCTTTGACAACTCCTGATGCATCATGAGGCTAATTCTAAGGAAAATAACTGGGAGTTAACCTGGATTGTATTCTGGACCACAAATACAAAATTCTTCTGAGGAAATAAAACTTTTATTTCTGCCATTTTGTGGCCACTTTTGGCAAACCGTTAATAATGGTCTAGGTGATAATGTGACAGGCCAGCTATTTTTGTATGCATTTCTGCAAACAAAAAATAAATTTCCCTCCTTCATTACATTTGATTTTTACCCATGAACTATGTTATCTAATGCTCATCAATATAAAATAAGAAATGCTTGGCAAAATAAGGACATATTGAGTTCTAAAACACAAATATGCAGTATTATTTGTCAGTAATTTAAACTTCTATATTTAAATTCTTGCTTTATAACAATTATCAGTTAATTTCTTGTGGCAACCTTGTAGAAGAGATTGATAACTTTCACATTATTGCTGATGACATAAAAAATAAACCATCAATGTTATGAGAAATATTTAGTGAGGCCATGAAGACCTGAAATTAGAATTCCAGTTATGTCAGCTGAATGAATTTCTTTCTCACTCATTCTTTTTAAAAATGGTCAGATTGTTCAAATTAGAATATATTTGTTAGTGCGCTGTTGTACCAGCCAAACACTTGCATTGGCAGAAAAATCACATAGCGTGAAATTATTTCATAAGATGAATAATTTTTTAAGGTGAAACATTTTTATGCTCCATTATTTTAATCTGAAACTAGTAATGTACTCTTTGTCTCCCTTTCATTACAAAGAAAAATTGCTCATCAATAGTTCTTTCTGAATATGTTCTGTAAACCTGGATGGAGTGGGAGATGACCATTCCTGCTCACCAGACCAGACTTTATACTTATAGGGCAACAGGCTAATGGCATTGACTCTGAGCTTGCCGTTAGTCCCTGGGCAGCAGGGCTGTGGTCCATCTACCCAGCATCCTGCTTCAAACATTGAATGAAATGGGATAACCATCTTCCAAGACACATGCCTTAAAAGCTTTTGAATATACCCTAAATATCCAAATTCTGCTTAACAATTTTCATTGTAGATTTATCTAACTATGAATTTCAAAGGGCCCTTTGGGGTATAATCCTAGTCTTTACTTTCACCTTTCTTTCCTACTCTCTTCCTTTCTGCACCCTTCGCTTCAATAAATGACTTCTTGATATGGCTGCTTAAGATGCCTGCTTTAGAGATGTTCTCCCTTCTCATTTGCTGTGCCCTGCACCAGGAATTATCTTTTCCCATCTCTGCTGGTCAAAACTATGCAAAATACAGCTCCAGTGACAGCTCCTCTCCAACATCTACAATCTACTGTTTGTGGCAATTCTCTTTTTAAAATTTTATTTCAATGGAGATGTGGTCTCACTGTGTTGTCCAGGAGGGTCTCGAACTCCTGAGCTCAAGTGATCCTTCCACCTTGGCCTCCCAAAGTGCTGAGATAACAGGCATGAGCCACCTTGCCTGGCCGCAAATCTCATTTACTACCTTGTATTTCAGGTAGTTATGTACACATCTTGGCCTTAGGACATTTAGAAATAAGCTTATGGTGGTAGGCTTTGTGTGTGTGTCTCTGCAGCACACTGGCTTTCTGTCTCTTTGAATACTAGATGTTGGTAGGCTCTCTTAAAGGGTTCATCTGGACCTATGTTGCCTTCTACCCATTGCTATGTTGTTATTTGGGTGCAATGCCTCACTGTCTGCCTGGGTTCCCTTAGAAATTTGTAACACAGTGCTCTCAAATGTTTCTGTAAGCACATTTCCTGAGCCCTTACTTGCTGTTAGAATGTTCTTCTTACCTCCCGCAGCAAGATTTACCTCGCTGAACTCAAGTCACAAGGTATGCAACGTTCACCATTCTGTCTAACAGACATCACTTACATGTATGGGACTCAGCAGGGACAAAATGAATGCAGCACACCTGTGGAAGAGCTTACAGGATTCCAGAATACCATAGCCACATCATCCAGGAGCCTCTACCAACTTATACATAATAGACGCTGAATACACTTTGTAGAATTAATTTACCTAAGTTTATGAATATATTTATGTTTTCAATATATACTCCTTTTTTGAGTAACAATTCCATGGTTTTGCTACTTGCTGGATAAATCATTTTACTTATGTATTCTTTCAAGCATAAAGAGGATTTCCCCCTTGTTATAGTGACTTGGGATTTAGAGAACTGGCTTTTAATTTACCCTGATTTGCCTTCTGAGGTCCATATGTTCCAGCTACTTGAAGAATGTCTACCTTTTTTTTTTTTTGACAGGGTCTCACTCTGTTGCCCAGGCTGGAATGCAATGGTGCGATCTCTGCTCACTGCAACCTCTACCTCCTGGGCTCAGGCAACCCTCCCACCTCAGCCTCCTGAGTAGCTGGGACTGTAGGCACGTGCCACCACATCCTGTTAATTTCTTTTTTTTTTTTGTAAAGACAGGGTTTCACCATGTTGCCCAGCTTGTCTGTTCCTGAGCTCAAGCAATCCACCCATTTTGGCCTCCCAAATTGCTGGGATTATAGGAGTGAACCATTTCTCCTGGCCAGAATTTCCACTTTTGTAGTGTTAGTGTGTGAGCCAGTATTGGATGTTTTTGCTTTTGGATTTCGTTCTCAACCTTTTACAGCTCTGCCCTGTATCACAGGAGGGCTGATCCCTGGAGGGTGCATTTCCCTGTTGGTGAAATTCTGGCAGAGTTCAGTCAGTGGGAGATTGGAAGGCAGATAAAGAGTGAAGCCAGGGTGGGGACACTGGCAGCTCCTCCACGGTTCCTATTGAGGTCTGCTGTGGCTCCAGCTGCTGTCAGTCAACTCCTCTCCCTCCCCAGGCTCCCATAAGACGGCCTCCTCCTTCCTACTATTACCAGTCTCCAGGCTGCCTCACCATTTTCTGGGAGATTCTTAGTACTTCCTGCGTAAACAGTTTCTTATATGAAATTTCTGTCTGTTTAAAAATTCAGAATGGGTCGTTTTCCTGGTCGGACCCTTGATTGGTGCAGTTTGCCTGAACCACTTTCACCAGCGTTAGCATGCAAAGATAACAAATTATGTGATTCCGCTGATCCTACTGATTGAGAAGAGTAGTGTTAATCCCCTCTAAAGCTTAAGACTGGTCCCATTTCTCCCAACCATTGATGTGGGAAGGTGACTCTAACTGCTGGTGACGGTAATCAGTGTTAGTACCAGCCATGTGATCTTGGACAATTAATCACTGGATCTGCATTTTCTTGTCTGTGAAATAAAGTGTATAATAATTCCTACCTGCCATTGTGAGGATTAAATGAATGAATACTTACAAAGTGCTTAGAACATTGGCACATAGTGAGCTCTGTGTAAGTGTTATCTATAATTGTTATTTAACCACAAAGAGTGCATTATCTTTTCTTGCCTGCTAGTTTGATTATGAAAATGGTGAAGTAAAAGCTAATTTTTCTTAGGGTTATCATGACTTAATTAGATTTGTAACTTGTCTTCGTGAGTCAGCCAAAGACAAATGGAACCTATTAACTTCATAAAATTTGATATTTGGCTCTCAGCTTTATCACTGGCAATATTGTAAGAGTTAACCATGTGAAGTTATTATTGCATTTGTGGAAAATGGTGGGAGGCATTATGTCTGCTATGAAATTCTCCCTTTTGAATGATTTCTTTTAGAAATTCAGGCCAAAAAAGGCATGTTTTCTTTAGAGACATGTTAAAGCTTTCTTCTTTTTCATCACAGTAATTTTGTAAATGGTCTTGAATCCCTCTTTGCTGTGGTTGCCAGGGAGCTCAGAACTAAATTTAAAGTTTGGTTTTAACATCTGGGCTGGTTCCTTTTTTTTTTACATTTATGTTTCTACTGTCATATGGCCTTAGTTTTGTAATTCAAAATTTATTTTTTGTTTGATTCCCTCTTTAGATTTTGCCATTTATATTCATGTTGTAAGTTATGGCACAATTCTTTGTGGAACAAGATGTAGTAGAAATAAATAACACTAAATTTGTAGAGTTTTTAGAATGTGTTGTGAGTTTTCCATCAATATGTTATTCTGTGTCACCAAATTCCTTTTGGAATATACAGTCATTTCCTGCATAATGATTTTCAGAGAGCTAGGGACTGCATATATGATGGTGGTCCCATAAGATTATAACACAATATTTTTACTGTATCTTTTTCTGTATTTAGATAGCTACAAATTTTCAAATTTAGGTACCCTACTAATAGCATTGCCTACAGTTTCAGTACGATAATATGCTGAATAGGTTTGTAGCCTAGGAGCAATAAACTATACCATACAGCGTAGATGTGTAGTAGGTGATACTACCTAGATTTGTGTAAGTACACTCTATGATGTTTGCACGATGATGACATCACCTAAAGACACGTTTCTCAGAACTTATCCCTGTTGTTAAGCAATGCATGGTTGTAATCTCAATGTAAAAAGTAACATTCTTAGCTATATTTTTTCATCATGGTATGTATTGGGAAGTCCGTGTGGTTTGGTCACATGCCTCAGTCATTTTTATTTCAGAATAAATGATATTCTGAAATAATATAGTTGTTATTGTTATTCAGGAAAGTGGTTTTGTGGTCAGGTAAGTTTGGGAAATACCCAGTAAGCTTTATTGCTTCAAGATTTTTCAGGACTGGGAGCCGTGGCTCATGCCTTTAATCCCAGCACTTTGGGAAGCCAAGGAGGGTGGATCACTTGAGGTCAGGAGTTTGAGACCAGTCTGGCTAACATGGCGAAACTCCATCTGTACTAAAAATACAAAAATTAGCCGGGCATGGTGGCACGTGCCTGTAGTCCCAGCTACTTGGGGGGCTGAGGCAGGAGAACTGCTTGAACCTGGAAGGCAGAGGTTGCAGTGAGCCAAGATCACGCCACTGCACTCCATCCTGGGTGACAGAGAGAGACTCTGTCTCAAAAACAAAAACAAAAACAAATAATTTTTTGGAGTCTTTGATTTGTTCAGGTAAACAGTCGGCCCTACGCATCCCTGGGTTCTGCATCTGCTGATTCAACTGACTGCTGATAAAAAAACATTTTGGGAAAAAATCCCCAAACCCAAGCCAATTAAAAACAGATACAAAAATAAGAAAACACGAATTTTAAAAGACTATTTATGGCATTTATATTATATTAGGTATTATAAGTAATCTAGAGATGATTTCAAGTATGCAGGAGGATGTGCATAGGTTAAATGCAAACACAATGCCATTTTATATAAAGGACTTGAGCATGGGCAAATTTTTGAACCTATTCCCCTGTGGACTGCAGGGGAACTGTATTGTTATTCTCTAAAAGAAAGCAACATAAGGTAGCAATTTTCCAACTTAATATGACCAAGGCACTCCCCTCAAATTCCCGCAATTTTTTTTCTCTCCAATTTTTTTTTCCTAACTGAAACTCCAGTTAATATTTTAAGGAACTAGGGTTCTCAAGTATAGGCCAATTTCCCATACACATGGTTTTGCCTACATTGGCAAGTGCCACTTTTTCAATAAGTCCATAAGAAAAATCTGAAAGGGCTGTTCACCATTAATTAAAAGCATTCCTTAGAATCAGAAATCTTGAAGATGCCTTAATATTGGAAAAAAAGTCTTATTGTAATAATAAATGAAGATTATTTGGAAACAAATATACATTTTTAGTGCTGGACCTTCACTGTTTTTGCTTAAAGTCTACTCGTCTGGGCAGAAATATAAAATCAAGGACCATGTTACTAATGTGACATTTAAGCTGTCAATATCATGGAGCCACACTTTAGCTTTAGACAGAGTCAGGTTAGAAATGAGTCTAGGAGTTAAAGAGATCAAGCTGTGAATAGAAGAATTTTTTAAATGACATGCTTGGGAAATGAAAGTAATTACTTTTGAACACTTTTACCATATATATATATATATTTCTCAAACACAAAGCATAATTTTACTAAGATTGACAAGGCCAATCTATAATTAAAGCAGTTCAGAAAGACATTTTAACAAAGATTTACTTTTTCTTAAAGTGGAACACAATGGATACTGCTAAGTGGAGCCATCTAATAATAAAGCATTCTGGCTGCCTGCCTTTGGTTCCAGAGAGCACAGTGGGGCTGGCTCCAGAATTCTAGATTCGTCTATTTATGTGGACATTTTTTTCCAGAGAGTCGATACCTTCCAGCTCAGTTTTCCTATCCTAATCAGAATCAAAACAGTTAACATTCGTTTCACACTTAACATTTACCAAATTTGCATATGTGTCATCTTGTTTGTTATAGCAAGAAGGATCAGGAAAGTGTTAGTAGAGATAATTATGCCTAGTTGGTTAGGAGTTCAAGCCATGGAGTCAGACAGACCCTGGGTTTAAAGCCAGTTCTACCATTAACTCTGTAACTTTGGGCAGGTCACCTAATCACTCCAAGCCTCAGCTTCCTCTTCTATAAAATGGGAGCAATAATATAATCTAATTTATAAAATTTTTGTAGAATTAAATGAGATAATCCAAAGTGCTTGGTGCATAGTAAATGCTCAATAAACACATAACTATTATTATTTTAAACTATAGAAAAATTTGCTAAACAAATTGCAGAACTAATTCTATTTATCTGTTGCAACACTGAGAAAAAAATAAAATCTGATAAACATTTTTGGAACATGGCTGGTTGTAATGGCTCAGGCCTGTAATCCCAGCACTTTGGGAGGCTGAGGCAGGAGGATTACTTGAGCCCAGGAGTTCAAGATCAGTCTGGGACACATAATGAGACCCTGTCTCTACAAAAATTAAAAAAACAAAAACAAAAACTTATCTGGACATGGTGGTACATGCCTGTAGTCCTGGCTACTTGAGAGACTGAAACAGGAAGGTCATTTGAGCCCAGGAGTTTGAGGCTACAATGAACTAAGATGGCACCACTGCACTCCAACCTGGGTGACAGTGAGACCTCATCTCTTAACAATTGCTTTTTTCTTTTTTTGGAACATGATAGCAAATACGAAAAGGAAATGTTTGTGGAAATAGAAGATGATAATGAACAGAGGCAATAGTCTAACATTTATAAAAGTAGAAACATGGCAAACCATTAGAGCATTTTGAAGTTAAATTATAAATAAGTTAGTTGATAACTAACACCATACATTCTTTAATGAATTTAGAAGAAAATTAGATTCAAGAAGGGTGACTTGTTCAAGGTTGCAGAAACAGGAAGAGCTAGGATGTGAACTCTGATCTCCTTATTCCCAGTTTGGAAATCATACAGTACTAAGCTAGGGACAGCTGCCTGCCTGATGAGTATGCTGCTGACCCTGCCTAACAAGGTCCTGGCATGAGTTCTATCATGACATCAGGATAAAGGGTGTGGGGGTGGGCCAAAGAGCAGGAGTATCAGAATTGGACAGGTAAGAGTGCAAATCCAAATGGTGTCACTTTTTAGCTCTGTGAAACTGGGATAATAATTCAGAATCGTTGTAAAATTTAGTGAGATGATGCTTACAAAGTGACTGGGTAGATTGGTTATGGTTGAGAAGTCCTGTGGTGGGTAGGGGGCACCTCTTCTGCACTAATCTAGGCAGAACAGGTTTGGAATGGCCCCAGTCCTCACCCCATAGGGTGGAGACTTAGACACAATGGATTTTATTTCCTTTACCCAGATATAAATAAGGAAATAGAAAGGCTTTCTCATCCCCATTATTTTTTAACAACCTTGTTTATAAACTTTATCTACATAATCCAAAATAAAATATTAAAGCTCCTTAATAGGCTCTTAGAAGTACCATTTTGGCAAGCACTTCTGAACGTGTTTACTGCATCTTGGGTTTGTAGTTACAGTAAGTCAATATGTACTTTTAGATATAATTTGAAGTTTACACTTTAATATTAGATACATAAAAGAACCTCAGAAAATGACATATTCAAATAATGCTCCATCAACATTTCATATTAACTACCATCAATTGGGAGTAACATAAGCATTTAGGTGTTACAAAAATATCTTGAATTTTGTGAGCTGAGGAACATTGAGGGCAAGGAACAGAGCAGGAAGGGGAGAAGGGGACCGTGGAAAATGTCAGCTGATGCCTGAGGAAGGAGTCAGGACAGGAAAAGGCACTGAGGACTGTGGGTTGTTGTAATATAAGGTATGCATAACAGATCTTATGGTCTACAGAATAGAATAGGTGCAAGCATCTGAACACACATATAAATATAAAAATAAAATTGGGTCGGTAATTTGATTTTTGCTGGCTCTCTGGCAATAACCATATTTCCCTGCCTCTTGCCTCTGCTCTCTTCCTCTGGTGTGAGTTAGGGGCATCTCATGTACATCTCATCTCACATGCTCTTACAATGTAACCTTAACATGCCTCAACAGAGCTAGGGTTTATGCTCCCTCTCATTGAGCCAAAAGAATGTATCAGAAGTGACTCCAGTTGACTTCCAAAGCTAGGTCATAAAAGGCAATATGGCATCCACCTGGCTCTCTCTCAGGACAGCTGCCCTTGGAACCATGTTGTGAGGAAGCTCAGGCCACATGGCGAGGCTTCATGTGGATGTTCCAGTTGACAGCTCCAGCTGGGCCCCCAGCCAGTCACCAGCACCAATCACCTCATTGTGAATGAATGAGCCTTTAGAGGATTCCTGCCCCCTGCCTTTGATTCTTTCAGCCAATGTCTGAGACTTTAAGTAGAGTCAAGCCAGCCTTGCTATGCCCCATTTGAACCCCTGACCCATAGGAACTGTGGGAAATAATAAATGATTTTTGTTGTTTTAAAAGTCTCTAAGTTTTGGGGTGATTTACTACACAACCACAGTAATACAGAGCAAATTCTTTTCCCAGTTATTTCTGAGAATCCCTGGGGGCATCACAAATGCATCTCATAAATGACCTTCTCATGCTGTTCAGCTTTGTTTCCTGTGGGATGGACACTGCTCAAGAAGTCATGCAAAGTGCAATGCATGCAAGGGTGACTGGGATGATTAGAACTAGGGCAGGCTTGCTTGGGAAACTTCACATGTAGCTGGAGAATTTTTATTAGTTATTTAAAATAAGCTGAAGAGTAGCTGAAAGACCATTACCTGAAAGAGAAATAACATATGACACTATTTGGAGGTTTAAGTATGTGTACATAAGTATGTGTACTTATTGCATACATAGTCAGTTGCATGTTGAGTATGAAGTTGGGGGATTCAGCTCCACGGGGAGGGTGGAGGAGTTCCATTTAGGGGTACAAACAGCAGGCAACATGACCCTTTCAAGTGCTGCCCATTTGGTATAGACTCTCAGCCTTCATACCCACAGTCACCATCTTTTCAGGGACTCTAGAGAATGTGGTTTGGAATGCAGGAGGAGTCAGGAGATCTTGTATATACTTTGGCCACTGGGAAATGTCTGCTTCTGTACTGGACTGGTTCAAAGGAAGAACATTTAGAATTGTGTTGGGCTGCAAGTAACATAAAGCCTGAAGAAATGGTGGCTAAAACAAATAAGAACTTTTATTTTTTTCTCATGTAAAAGAAGTCCAGAGGGAGGCAGCAGGGAGCTGGTATATGGTTCTGTGATGTCATCTTGTTACCTCATGGTTACAATACATCAGCTCCCTTTCCAGACATCACATTTGAACTTTAGACAGGAGGAAGAAGGAAAGGCAAAATATAAAAAGGTACATGCCAATTTTTTTTTTTAAGTGTATTCTCACTGTGTCCACCATTGCCTTAAGGAGCTTTCCTAGAAGCTCTACCTAAACAATTCTATCTATACCATACTGGCTAGGATGAGTCATGTACCCTTCCCTAGTTGCAAGGTATCTGGGATATGTAGTTTAGTAGGTGGGCACATTCTGCCTAAACCAAACAATGGATCTTCTGTTAAAAAAGAAGCCATGGAGTTTGGACCATTCTGAGAGTGGTTTCTGATTTTAACAAGGGGGGCTGATTTTAGCGAGGCTACGTGGTATGCTATTAATAGAAAAAAACACAGGCTTTGGAATCAGAAAGAAAAATATCAATTACTGTTGTGTGATATTGGGTCAAAAACTCACTTCCTTTGTGCCTCATTTCCCCTGGTTTTAAAGATTACATTACATTAAATTTTTTAAAAAAGACACAAAATGACCAGCACAGCACTTGGACATAGGATACTTGCAAGACAATTAGTTCCTCTTTTTGCAAAGGATCTTAGCTAGGACATGCAAAGTCCAGAACAATTAGACTCTCCCAAGTCCCCTAGGCCCTTCTGCATAAGCAGGAAGTAAACTCCCTATCCCTGTCCTTAGCCAGAATGAAGGCCCCAAGGAATCTAAACCCCTTAATGCCACGAGAGACAAATGGAACTCCTGCGGCAGGTTTGTGGACTTTGGGGACACTGACCCTTCTGAAATCCTTCTCCTGAAGAAGTCTAGGAACTGCGTAGGAGTATTGGAGGTGCCTAATAAACAGCTCTGTATGAAGAGGTGATTAACTTAGATGGTTGGCATCTCTCCGTAGTCATAAGATGTGGGTTTTATGAAATATAGGGTAAGAGATTTCAATTGGTGACAGTCTTAAAGGCCTTGATGACTTAATATGAAAATGAAAGAAGTTGACATTATGATATGATTAGATGGGTGCTTAAGGGTGAGAAGAGAGATGGAGAGAGGAACAGAGACCATCACAGATGGCATTTCCCCCGGCTAGGCACATGAGGGCTCAAAGCTGTGGCTGTAGAATTATTTAGTTAAGGTAATGCTAATTCCTAGTGCAGATAGACTCTCCAAAATCTCAGTGGATTTGTACAACAGAAGTTTAGTTCTCACTCTTGTAAAGTTCATAAAAGGTCCAGATTGGGGCAGTTTTCCTCCAAGTGATTTGGAAACCCAAGCACCTTTCATCTCCTGGGTCCTTCATCATCAACGACAGGCAATGGCAGGGAAAGAACATGGATGATCCTGCATGGGTGGTTTTGTGGGCCAGTCCTGGAAGTAATGCTCATTCATTGTATTGACTAGAAATCAATCACATGGTTACATCTCTTTCTGCAAGAAAGGCTGGGAAATGCAATCCAGCTGTGTACCCAGGAAGGCTGGAGAAATGAGTTTTGTGAATATCTAGCTGGTGTCTACCATGAAGATGAGAAAAAAGTCCAAGTCAAAACTGTAGCCTTTGAATAACAAAACCTTAGGCCCCAAATAGGATTTTAAAGTCATTTAGTTCATCCTCCTTATTTTGAACTTAGTTCCATTTCAAATAAAGGCAACAGGCTTTGCACATACTGTGCTAGGGTTTGTGGGTGACCCAAAGAGGAGCTCCATCCTGCCTCATCCCTGTCTTCCCTCTGAGGAAGACAATGCCATGTGGGAGGGGGCAGAACAGGAGCCAGATGTGTGTGATGAAATGTAAGGTGCAACAGAGGATTACTAAATGACAGGGGATCTTTCAGAGGTGTTTCACTTCAATGTTAGTGGAATATGTAAGTGTGAAGATGGTACTATAAAGCTGGTGACAATCAGTAAACATTAGCTTTAGCCAAGTGGTTCTTGAAGTGTGATCCCTGGACCAGCCACAATCAGGCTCATTTGGCAACTCGTTGGAATTGCAAATTCTCAGGCCCACCCCAGATCTACTGAATGAGAAACTCCAGGGCAGAGCCCAGCAATTTGTGTTTTAGTAAGCCCTCCAGGTGTTCTAATCTATGGAGTTTGCAAAACTCTGCCTCAGAGTACATCAGCTTTGCAGATATATATATATGTATTTTAGATGTTCAGGCCTTTGACACACACTAAACTGTAAAGGTTTCCACTGTTCTTCCATGTTTATTCCAATGTTGTAAGATTATTTTATCATTAGTATCACATAATATCTGAAACCTAAAGAAACTATATAAAGTTATATAGATTGTATTTTCAACAGTTATCCAAACTGTTATGTATCATTAGTTTAATATTCTTTGGAATCATAAGGGCATTTTGATCTAAAGGTCAGTTAGTGCTTAATTGCCTTTTTGGTCATTAATGGTGTTGTACACTGGAGGTTTTATAAGTCATGGCTCATAGATTCCTCACTGTACTCAATAGCAGTGATGCAAGGGAAACAACCAACCATCCATCACTGTCCAATCACTGAAGTCAGAAGGGCCCATTTCTTCACTGGTTTCACTGCATATCGCACCCTGACCCCCATTTATTACCATAGCAGGTATCGGAGGGTGGTGACATGAGGGGCAATGAGGCTTCAGGAGCCGGTGCTAACAGTGATACAGGATTAGGGGAAGTGGCAGCTCTTCTGAGAGGCAAGAATTTGCTGAGAAGTGTGATGACCTTGCTTCTAAATCTCAATTCTGCCACCTCTGACTCTATGAGACCTTTTTGATTTTCATTTCTGTCACATGAAAGACCTGGGTTTTGTCTGTGGGTTTTAACTTCTTTGGAGCCATGGTCCCCTTTAGAATCTCTGGAAGCTGGGACTACTCTCCCCCGAATATGTACATGTGCATATATACCCCCAGTCCACCGCCCTGGAATAGATGGTCTCTATGAGCCATTCCAGCCCTGACCTCATTGAAAGTTCTCATGCTTCTAGGAAACACTATGGAAAGGAAAAGTTCATTACTTATATTCTGGAAATAAATGTTGCCATCATCCTTTATGAGCCTGTGGGTGCATAAGTTTCATGCTGTAAAAAGCACCTTCAATCTAGTTTAATCTAATTAAATCTAGTTAATGAAGTCACTCTGATCTGTCACGCTGGTCTCAAGGTAGGGAAGTGGGCAATTCATTCCCACTGTTCAGGTAGGAAAAAAGGCAAAGGGCTCACACTTTTTTTATAAAGTAGAAAGAAAAGTTTTACATTTTCTTTAAGTTTTCATTTGTTATTTTCAACAGGGTTAGGAAGCAGCCAATCACAACTCAAGCTATTGGGTAGTAATTATCCTTCATCCGCTAATTTCTAGGCAGGAGAAATATGATTAAAATGAGTTTCCGCACAGCTGTTGATTAGGCATAATGGCAGAGTCATCATCATAAAACTAATAATCAGAGCAGAGCTAACATTTGGAAAGTTATTGTTGAGTAACCGGAAGGCTCTAAAAGCCAAAAACAGTGTCCAACTAACTAGAAAATTACCACCGCCCCCACATACTTTCCTGTCTACACTTCAATATCAATTAAACACAGCAAACTAAAACCAGTTAATTACATCAATTTTGAGCTCAACTTTCAACAACTCAAACCTCCATGATAAACAAACCACAATATTGAAAGCTTTTTTGAGAAATCAATAAACAAACAGCCATCATTCTAGGAAAAGCTGCAACACAGTTAACAACACATCAATAAATTATAAACAAACTTTGTACTTTGATTAGCTCAAACCCCCTGTTGCCTCCCCCTGCCCCGAATTCGCATTCCCATTCCATTCAGGCCAGTGTGCCTGTGGCCCAAGGATGCTGCAGTTGGGCAGCTATTGGAGGTCTCTGCTAAGCAGCTCTTTGCAATTGCAAAGCTCCCACTGGAAAAGAGAGATTTATGAGCTCACAAACGGAAAGTACATAATTTCAGATCTTGGTGATGATAACAAGGAGCTCTTTAGGATTCTCCTTGTTTGATAACAGAATCACTTTCTTTTTTTCATTTGTCATCCAGAAGTCTAAAGTCAGTGGCAGTAATGGAAAATTGGGCTAATGTGGAGATATTCCAAACAGAACAAGAACAAATGGGATTCTTGGCTTGTCTCTCATTGTGATCCTGATTGAAGACCACTGGACAAGGTCTGTCAAGACTCTAACTGCAATCCATTGGAAGTCATTGGAGAGCCAAAGGTGAGTGAAAATGAATGTATGCTAGGGAGGTGTGGTAAGATGGCCAATGGTAAAGACAGTTGCAACTCCAGGGCATTTATGTTTGGAGTATTACCATCCTTTGTTGTTTTCTCTCTACTTTTGCCTCCTCTTACTTTTTTTTTCTTTTTATTCATTTACATTTCTTAGAACTCTCTTTCATTGTCCTGGCTGGAAGCACTGGATTCCTTCTATCAAATGAACTAAAATATTTTCCAGGATGTCAGGTCAATCTGGGCAAACTTTCTCAACATAACCATCCCTACATTCCAATATCCCTCTTTTTCATTTTTCCTTTAAAAATAAAAGTGCATTTTTTCTCAAAAGTGACTGAGCTCTATACTCCAGGCAACCACTGTTTTCAGAGCATCCAGATGCTTTGACACATGATTTTATATTTTAATAGAAGAAGGCTGAATATGGATTACAAAATCATCTGTCTCCTTTTCCATCGCAAGGATGTGACAACTCAATCTCAATTCCCCAACAAACAGCAGTCTTCTCACGTGGGTAAAACTCCACAATGTTGGCCGGGCACAGTGGCTCAAGCCTGTAATCCCAGCACTTTGGGAGGCCGAGGCGGGCGGATCACAAGGTCAGGAGATCGAGACCACGGTGAAACCCCGTCTCTACTAAAAATACAAAAAATAAGCCAGGCGCGGTGGCGGGCGCCTGTAGTCCCAGCTACTCAGGAGGCTGAGCCAGGAGAATGGCGTGAACCCGGGAGGCGGAGCTTGCAGTGAGCCGAGATCGTGCCACTGCACTCCAGCCCGGGCGACAGAGCAAGACTCTGTCTCAAAAAAAAAAAAAAAAAAAAAAAAAAAAAAAAAAAAAAACTCCACAATGTTAAAGTCATTGCTTTGCAAAGACATCCTCATAAGATTCTATTTCCAGGAAAACTCAAAATTTCTAGTGCTATGAGTGTTGGTCACTTTGACAGAGGAGAGATGGTCAAATATTTGAAGTTTTCGTCAAGAATTAAGGAGTTATCTACCTTTTTTCCCCCCCTAGGATTACTTTGAGGAAAAGGAATGAAACGTAGAGGCTCTAACTGTGAGGAGTTGGAGGACAAAGATTCCACTGGGAGAAGCACGAACTAAAGGGAAAAGATGATGAGAATTATGGCAGGGCACTGAATTTGCAGGGAAGGAGTTCTCTTGAACGATATTGGTCAGTGTTTGTCCTCAACTCTGCACGCAAAGCTGTAGGCCTTGTTGCCTACTTTCTGGGTTACAATTGAAGCCAACAACTCTAGTTCCCCAGGACCAGAATGGGCCCCTCCTACTCATGGTTGTAGGAGGATGATGCACAATTCCTACTCACGCCCTCTTTGGAGAGGGCTCAGCTTCCCTGCTTGGGATGGGATTCCTGGCAGTGTGCCAGGAGATATTCCTGGAGAATTTCAGGAGGTCTAAACTAGGGAAAAGTTTCAGTTCCCATCCCCTTGTAGTTTCTTCTCAACCCCCTATGTTCTCATTCTCATATTTTAGGACATGTCTATTAATGGCATGATATAGAATGGATTGAGGTAGATTAAGAAAAAGTTGCAATAATGTTGAGATGTTAAGATTAGTGTTTCTGCTATAAGTCTTGTAGAATCACTGGAAGTTTTGAAGTGCCAAAGGATGTCCAGAGACCTCAGAACGACTTACTAAATCTTTGCTTTTCTTCACCTTTTAATTTCAGGATCTGGGTAGTCTCATTTTGACTTCACTGAATTTCTCAAATTTTACCTGCTGTAGCCCAAATTAGACTCTGCTTCTCCTTCTCTTGCCATCACCAGGAAAAGGATGGGAATGGGTGATGCTGAAGTTGAGGTGTATTAATCCATTCTCACATTGATATAAAGGACTACCTGCAAGGTGGGCTGATCACTTGAGGTCAGGAGTTTGAAACCAGCCTGGCCAACATGGCGAAACCCCATCTCTACTGAAAATACAAAAAAAAAAAAAAAGTAGCTGGACATGGTGGTGGGCACCTGTAATCTCAGCTACTTGGAAGATTGAGACATTAGAATTGCGTGAGCTGGGGGGCAGGCAGAGGTTGCAGTGAGCCAAGATCATGCTACCGCACTCCAGCCTAAGCAACACAGCAAGACTCCATCTCAAAAAATAAAAAAATTAAAAAAAAGAAAGAAAGAAAAAAAGGACTACCTGAGACTGGGTAATTTATAAAGGAAAAAGATTTAATTGACTCACAGTTTCACAGGCTATACAGGAAGCATGGCTGGGGAGGCCTCAGAAAACTTATAATCATGGCAGAAGGCAAAGAGGAAGGAGGCACATCTTATGTGGCAGGAGCAGGAGGAAGAGAGCAAAGGGGGAAGTGCTGCACACTTTTAAGCAAGCAGATCTCGTGAGAACTCACTCATTTTCATAAGAACAGCAAGGGGAAGTACTCCCCGGATATGGTTGGGCTGTGTCCCCACCCAAATCTCATCTTGAATTGTAGCTTTCATAATTCCCATGTGTTGTAGGAGGGACCTGGTGGGAGATAATTGAATCATGGGGGCGATTTCCCCTATGCTGCTCTTGTGGTAGTGAATAACTCTCACAAGATCTGATGATTTTATAAGGGGAAACTCCTTTCTCTTGGCTCTCATTCTCTCTCTGGCCTGCTGCCATGGAAGATGTTCCTTTCACCTTCCACCACGATTGTGAGGCCTCCCCAGACACATGGAATTGTGAATCCATTAAACCACTTTTTCTTTATAATTTACCCAGTCTTGGGTATGTCTTTATCAACAGTGTGAAAATGGACTAATACAGCCCCCATGATGCAATCACATCCTAGCAGGACCCTCCTCCAACACTGAGGATTACAATTTGACACGAGATTTGGGTGGGACACAAAGTTGACCCATATCATTAGCAGAGAAATTGCAGGAATTTACTTTGATCGAGTGTGAGAAGATGACTCCACACCATTCTCTGCATGAGTTGGCATCATACAATTAAGACAGTCTGATAGACTGATTGGATCTTATAACCTAGACCAAGGAGGCCATTATATCATTCATCACAAGTCTGCAGGCAGGCCCTGGTCAAGGTTGGCCTAGGGAGGAGAAAAAGAAAAGAGGAAGCAAGTCGTGATGGGTCAATACCACCTTCTCTTTCTCAGCCTTCCACACCCTAACCTCTGCTGTTATTCTCAGCTGATGATCTCACTTTCCAGGTTTTTAGGAAAACAGAAGCCAGATGTACAAGTCTACGGAGGTAGGGCCTCTCTTCTCTATAGTGTGAGTCTCTCCTCCCACCAAAGACCAACCCTCCACTTCACCTTCTCAAGGATCTTTTCCCTTTGTTTCTCCTCTCACTTTGAAATCTTCAGCATTTCTCCCCCACTTTTTTTTTTTTAGACAGAGTTTTGCTCTTGTTGCCCAGGCTGGAGTGCAGGGGCGTGATTTCTGCTCACTGCAACCTCTGCCTCCCAGGTTCAAGGCATTCTTCCATGTAGCTGGGATTATAGACACCTACCTCCACGCCCAGCTAATTTTGTACTTATAGTAGAGACCGGGTTTCAGTATGTTGGCCACACTGGTATCAAACTCCTGACCTCATGATGCGCCCGCCTCAGCCCCCAAAAGAGCTGGGATTACAGGCATGAGCCCCCACACCCAACCGGCATCTCCCACTTTACTCAATTACTGTCATCACTAGATAGACATGTCCTTAAAAACACAGAATAACCCCCCTCAACTCATATGTTTCTCCTAATGCTTTCCCATTTCTCTTTTTTCGAATGCCAGCATCAGGATATGGGTAGGAATGGCAGTAGGGTGATCCAGAGAAGGTAACAAGGGAAGAAAATATAGCTCTATTATGAGAACAGGTTAGACTTCTCCCTGCACAGGAAGGGGGAGTGGTGATGGGTACTTGTAGGTAAATGTGAGCAGAGTGTGAGGATGAGTGTTCATTCTAATAAGCATTTAGTGAGCACCTACTCTCTGACAGATACTCTGCCAAGTGCAGGGAACATAAGGATGGCTAGCATTTTGTCTCTTCCCTGTGAGTGCAGAAGTGTGAGCCTAGAAAAGAGAGGAGGAGAGGAAGAAGGAAGAGAGAAGAAGGAAGGAAGTCAAGTCAGCAAGAGAAGCTAACTGTCCCCATCGCCAATCTCACCTCTATCCCAGTAACACAGATTCCTGGGGCTTGCTAAAAATGATGGCTAGGATCATGGCCTCTAATATAACATCTTCTTTAGAAAGCCCTGAATGGCTTGAACTTAGGAGGTTGAGGCTGCAGTGAGCTGTGATTGTGCCACTGCACTCCAGCCTGGGCAACAGAGCAAAAACCCTGTCTCAAAAATAAAAACAAAATAGAAAGCCCCTGAGATTTATTGAGCCCTTGTTCTTCACAACTCTGCTTTCAGCTTCCTATCCTTATATTCTTGAGCACACTAGGCCTTTTACCCAGCCCAGGAGCAGCAGCAGTAGGGCTGGGATCAAGATGGTAGTTGAGTATTAGTACAATTTTCCAAGAGCCATAACCTTAACCTAGTAGCTAGGCTCCAGATGTTTCTGTCAATGCACAGGTCTTTTGGGGAGCCTCCTGTAGACTCAAACACATAACTCTTCTGGTTTAAGTGTCAATATGCTTTAGTTTTTTGTTGTTTGTTTGTTTTTTGAGACAGAGCCTCACTGTGTCACTCAGGCTGAAGTGCAGTGGTGTGATCTCGGCTCACTGCAACCTCCACCTCCCGGGTTCAAGTGATTCTCCTGTTTCAGCCTCCTGAGTAGCTGGTACTATAGGCACATGCCACCATACCCGGCTAATTTTTGTATTTTTAGTAGAGACAGGGTTTCACCATATTTGTCAGGCTGGTCTCAAACTCCTGATCTCAGGTGATCTGCCTTCCTTGGCCTCCCAAAGTGCTGTGATTACAGGCATGAGCCATCATGCCCGACCAATATGCTTTAGTTATAATGGTCACTTAAAAACTAAGAAAGTTGTTTCTCACTCTGTGTTCATGCTGTAAGATTGAGGTGACCTTGAGAAGGCAAAGCATTTCCTCTTAACACCTTTCATGTTCTGTATCATTTATAGATAGTGCTGGGCTGCATGCAAGAGGAAGTGGCACTGGCAGTGGCTGAAATAAGTAGAGAGGTTATTTATCTCATGCATCAAAGAATTCCAAGGTAGGCCATAGGGCGGATACTGCAGGTCGTGGTGACCCCAAAGATCCAGGTCCCTTCTCTCTTCCTGTTCTACCACCTTCAGATAAGTGCTTGGCACTTGTCTGCTTGCTTGTAATACAGCAGCTGAAGATCCAGGCAGGGCATCTATATTACAGACAGGAAGGAAAAAAGGGGGCACAGGGCAAGAGGCTAAAGTGCCCACCAGCCAAGTCAGTCTCCTCTAAAAAGCTTTCCTGGGATCTCTACGCAGTGGATTCCACTTATATCTCACTGATCAGAACTGGGGCATATAAGCCTCTTACTGTAAGGGAATCTGCAGAGGTATTTTAGTTTTCTAGCCTTTTTATGTGATGAAGACAAGGGAAAATTGAGCACTGGATGGCTTTTGGGTAGCCCACAGTGTGTGCCACACACCCCATGGAGATTTCTCCCTGAAGCAGGAGTTTTCAGCCTGAATGTCCATTAGTATCTCTGTGGGCTTTTAAAATTAAAGCCCGGGAGTCCTGAGACCAATGAAATTAGAATCTGCAGGTGGAATATAGTGTCAGTAATTTTACTTTTTTAGAGACAGAGTCTTACTCTATTGCTCAGAATGGAGGGCAGTGGTGTAATCATAGCTCACTGTAATGCAGGCCTCCTGGCTCAAGTGGTCCTCCTGCCTCAGCCTTACAAGTACCTGGAACTACAAGTGCAGCCTTACAAGTACCTGGAACTACAAGTGCATGCCACCATGCCTGGCTAATTTTAAAGTTTTCTGTAGAGATGGAGGACTTGCTATATTGCCTAGGCTGGTCTTGAACTCCTGGTCTCACACAGTCCTCCTGCCTCAGCCTCCCAAAGTGCTGGAATTACAGGCGTGAGTCACTGTGCCTGGGCTACATCAGTAAAGTTTTAAAATCCTCGAGTGATTCCAATGTGCAGCCAAGATCTGAAGCCATTATTCTGCAGGCTGCCCTGAGTGTTAATTTTAATGATTCTCATTAGGAACAAGTGATAGACTATAAAATGTTAGAGGTTGGGCAGGACCTTCATCATCATAGAACAAGATTTGCTCAAGGTTAAATTTGTAGTCAATGAAGAGTTTGGGGTGGCATAGCCAGATCCTCCACCCCACCCCTGCAAATAATAATAGCCCCTGCTCAAGTTTCCGATTATATCCAGTCAAATGTAATGTGAAATATGTGGCTGTTTGGAAAAATTAAACCTTGATCCCATTAGTGCTGAACGTTGAGGAGAGCAGGTAGCCTTGGACTGTAGCTGTCTCTCCTACACTCCAGTAATGATCCTTAGCTTGAAATCCAATTTGGGATGAGTGTGTAATTTAAATGTTTATTTATTTCAGAGCCACTTCTCTGTAAATAGGATGCTCAGGGGCTTGAATTACCAAAGCTTTCTCTACCCAAGGCTCCCTTACTAATCTGCTCCTGACATTATTCACTGTGTGTGCAGCTGCCAAAAAGCCCAATGCTAAATGCCCTCATTCAGCTGGAGGTTTTGTCTTCTGAAGCCAAACAGCTGGTCTGTCGAAGTCCCTGGTGGTGTTGATTAACATGGGGTTTTCCAGACTTTTGCATTGATGACAGCCTACAGATTATCCATCCAAACTAAAGCTGAGGAAGGTGGAGTGACTTGCCGAAGGTCACCAAGACTATTTGTTACAGCACCAGGATAATAACATCAGCCTTTAGGTTAACTCGACTGGAGGTTGTGTGTGTGTGTGTGTGTGTGCGTCTGTGATGTGGTTAGGCTTTGTGTTCCTACCCAGATCTCATCTTGAATTGTAATCCCCATAATCCCCACAATCCCTATAATCACCAAGTGTCAAGGGAGAGAGCAGGTGGAGGTGATTGAATCATGGGGCAATTTCCCCCATGCTGTTCTCATGATAGTGAGTGAATTCTCATGAGATATGATACTTTTATAAGGGGCTCTTCCCCTTTGCTCAGTTCTTCTCCTTCCTGCTGACTTGCAAAGGTGCCTTGCTTCCCCTTTGCCTTCTGCCATAATTCTAAGTTTCCTGAGGCCTCCCAGCCGTATGGAACTGTGAGTCAATTAAACCTCTTTCCTTTTTAGCAGTTCTTTATAGCAGTATGAAAATGGCCTAATACAGTGTGTGTGTGTGTGTGTGTGTGTGTGTGGGTTTTGTGTTTTTTTAGAAAGGGTCTTGCTCTGTTGCCTATGCTGGTGTTCAGTGGCACAATAATAGTTCATGGCAACCTCAAACTCCTGGGCTCAACCCATCCTTGTGCCTTAGCCTCTGGATTGGCGAGGACTATAGGCATGTACCACCATGCCTGGCTAATTTTTTTAATTTTAGTAGAGACAAAGTTTTGCTGTGTTGCCCAGGCTGGACTTGAATTTCTGAACTGAAGCCATCCTCCTGCCCCAGGCTCCTGAAGTGCTGGAATTACAGATATGAGCCACTGTACCCAGCCTTGATGGGATGTTTTTACAAAGCAGAAACATAACAACTTTGATTAAAGATACACTGGTGCATAGTTATTGCCCTCCGAATTTTCAGCATAAACCTTTAAATAATTCAGAACCCCAAACACGCCCATCTTGCAGGAATAACTCAGCTAGCAGAGGGAAAAGCAAATAATTCTATGCTTTTCCTGAATTGGCTGCCTGCCTGCACTGTTCAATTACACCAAAAACCCCTGTCAGCACCTAGCACATGCCTGGCCCACATGGGTTCATTCTAGACAGTTGTTGGTCTGAATTGATCCCTGCACGGGCTTTGCTTTGCCACCCATTATTTAGAACGCCTCTGCAGGATCACATTATTACCAGCTATTACATTTAGAGCAAAGCAACAAGAAATCAACTATCTTTGGGATTTATGTGAAAAAGACTCATGGTAGCTGGAAGTCATACATAGACTGATGAGTGTTTTACGGTAATGTGCTCTCAAAGTTCAATTTCTTAAGTTCTCTAGGTGACGCAAAATGATTGATTTTGAAAATGAATGCTGAAGAAATAAATTGATTCCTTTGAAGTAAGTGGACCATTAATTCTTGACCTTAAAATCTCTAAAATGTTTTAAAAGGAGTTGACTTAGCAGTTACCACATTTTATAGAATTAACTCTTTTTCTCTTCTTTTGTTATATTATCTTGCTGGGGCCCATCCACAAGCTTCATAGCTCCTAGAAAAATAGGATAGAGCCTGCTATTAGCCAAATGTTTCTTAATGCCTTACTTTAAACACACATGTAGTCAATGCTTGAAGGTATAGTGGGGGGCATTAAATCCATGGAAAAGCTCAAAGCCACGTTCTAGGCTACTTTAGGAAATGGCTGGTTATTTTGGCTGTGACTCTAATTTGATCTATTACTGAGGCTGACTGTCTTACAGCAATCCCTGGGGCAGTGTGATTTCGCCCACCAGGGCACAAGCTCCTCATTTGGTTGTGTCTATCCAGACTGAGAGAGAGGCTCCACTTTACTCTTTGTGGAAACTTCCCCCAAGCTGCCACGGTGGAAGCTCTGGTGAACGGGCTTAAACTTCATTCATTTGTTTATTTCTTCATTCACTTATACCTTTATTTAGTCAATATTTATTGGTTACCCACTATATGTTAGCAGGCCTGCCCCTAACATTTGGAGAGCAATTGGAGGCCCACATACTATATGTCTAAATTTTAAGTTATAAATCAAACTAATGAACTGTTCCATCATATACTGTCATAAAGACCTGGAAGGCCAGGTTCAAATGCACAATCCTAGAGCTCCCTGGAGTTCTGCACTGAAACTTGATGGTGTGTGGAGAGCTCCCCCATCCCCTGCCCTCGGCCTCCATGTGGGAACTGCCCTCTCTTTTCTTCCCTCCCCCCACTCTCTCTGTCTGCCCAGCATTCTGAGGAGCCTCACTTGCATATACTGCCCCATGGCCACATTTCGGGCCTTGGGGCCTCACAGTGGTGTGTGATCTGCCCTAGGGAAGATAGGAGGCCCACAAATCCTCCCTGGAAGTGGGTTTAGGGCCATGTGGTCAGGGACTGACTGGTTCCTGGGTACCCATAATGCCATCTAGAAGAGGAGACAATGGGTTCTGGGTGGGCACTTCCTTTGGCCCTGTAGAACCCTTATCCCATGGGGAGGGCACAGCTGCAAGGCCCCAGAGCAGACCCTCTGGGCATTGGTTCAGGCCCCAGGGCAGGGGCTTGGCTGCCCGCCATCTGAGGATGGTGCTGTTTGCCAAGTGCTGCAAGGTGACAGTGAGCAAGACTCCTGATACTCTAACCTCACTGAGAGAGATAAAAATAAATGGATAGGCAGGCGAGGTGGCTCAGGCCTGTAATCCCAGCGCTTTGGGAGGCCAAGGCAGGCAGATTGCTTGAGCTCAGGAGTTTGAGACGAGGCTGGGCAACATGGTGAAACCCTGTCTCTACAAAAAAATACAAAAAAATTAACCTGACGTGGTGGTACGTGCCTGTAGTCCCAGCTGCTCTGGAGACTGAGTTGAGAGGATTTCTTGAGCACAGGAGGTCAAGATTGCACCATTGCACTCCAGTCTGGAAGCCTGGGCAACAAAGCGAGACTCTGTCTCAAAAAAAAAAAAAAGAATCAAGATGATGGTTGAATAAAAACAAGAATGGAGCATGGGGGGAAAGGCGCTCTGAAAGCAACAGGAGCTGACGGCCAGGGCAAAACAAGGCTCCCCAGAGAGGAGGCCCCAGATGCAAGTTCTTGGCTTCCAGTGTCTATTCAAATGAGACAGGAAAGGTAGGCGTGGCTTTGGAGAACAGCCCTTCCTGGGGGCTTCTGAGAACCTGCATTCTCTTACCCATAAAATGGATACAATTTCAATCCCATCTCCATCTCAGGGCTGCTATAAAGAGCAAATGAAACACAGTTGAGAATGATTGAAGGGCTTTACTAAGGGATTGCCTTTAGAGGTGACAAAATGTGTGACTCAGCTCTGGAGTAAAACAAGGGGGTATGGAGACTGGACAGCACCTCCCCTGCCCGAGGGCACTCAGACTTAGAGATCCTCAGCCCTGATGCTGGCCAGATGAAAGGCACCTGCCTGGCAGCTTTGTCCCTAGCTTGCACTACCTGAACTAAGGTTTTGGCAGATAATTGCTAAAGGTATGATCCTCCCAGTGGGATGTATATTCTAAAAGGAGGCCTCAAGAACTGCCTTGTCCATTATAATTGCCACTGGTCATATGTGGCAATTTTCATTTAAAATTAGATTCATGGCTGGATACAGTGGCTCACGCCTGTAATATCAGCACTTTGGGAGGCTGAGGCAGACGAATCATTTGAGGTCAGGAGTTTGAGACCAGCCTGACCAACATAGGTGAAACCTCATCTCTACTAAAAATACGAAAAGCTTAG
>NW_012118265.1:13865144-13911803 GCF_000951035.1 Colobus angolensis palliatus | reverse complement strand
AGAGTGAGACTCTGTCTCAAAAAAGAAAAAAAAAAAAAAAAGAATCAAGATGAGTATGATAAGGGTTTGGAGGCATTCGACCACATGATGAGATACAAGTGATGGATGAATGCTACTTTAGAGTGACTAGGGAAAGACCTCTTGGAGGTGACGATGTCTTCGCTGAGACGTAACTATACGGAGGCACTGTCCAAGCACAGGGAGCCCAGGGGCTGCAATGGCCCAGAGGCAGATTTGAGGAACCGGGTGGTAGGGAGCCCCTGGTACTGGGTTGGGGCTTGGGGGCAGTGAAAAATGGGCTGTGTTTGTAGTGACCAGTAGGAGCTAAGTGATACAGGGCCTAGAGGAAAGAGAAATGGCCTGAAACTTCCCAACTGGCTGTCTCTGAGCAAAGGACATCCCTTGGCCTTAGCAGCCTCACCTATAAAATTGAGATGCTTCATAACTATCTTGCGCCCCTCAGAGGGCTGCAGAGGACTAGATGAGATGCTGCTGCTTCTGATATTGGATATGGAGTAACTAAGCAGTGATATGCAGCAATGAGCTACCGTGGACTGTGCCAGGGACTGCTGCTGGGAATGGCTCTGGAGTGTCTTGGTGCAGCTCTAAAGGAGGATTCTTTCTAGGGCATACTCACTCCCCAACCCCCACTCTCAGATGGGCTTTGAAGCCCTTCTCATGGCCTCTGTCTCTCCAGGGAGATAGCTCTCTGCCGATAGAGCAGAAAATGTCTGGGAGGCTGTGGAGCCAATACAGTCTGGACAAAGCAGCTCCTCTGCAGCCCTGTCTCCCCTGTCAATAAGGAAAGCCTAACCTACCCCAGACTGTGCCCTGGCCAAGAGCTGGAGCAATGACTAAGAGTCAGTCCCAGGGGCTCCAAACCAAGACATCAATGGCCCACTTGGCACAGAAGCAACATTAGCTCATCAAACACCAACTTGCCGGCACCAGCAGTGGGACTTTTCACCCAACCACTCCCGGTTAAGACTGCTGCTTAGTGAGAGGAACCAGAGGCCACATTGCATGGTGTTTCTTTTTTAGGTCAGTGTCTACACTGTGCCTTGTGAGTTGTCGGTTATCCTCAGTATAGATTGTAAGTTCAAACATTCCCAAAAGATCTTTTTGACATCTCTACAAGGTCCCAAGTTAAGGAATCTCTTCAGAGATTGCGTAACAGTAATGACTTCCACAATGGCGGTAGCTACCAGCTGTTACCCACTTTCTATTTGTCAGGGCCCACACTGAGCACTTGAATCTCACAACTACCCTATGAAGGCAGCACCATTATTATCTCATTTTACAGATGAGGAAAACAAATATTAAAGGGATTCAGCAGCTTCCTTAGGGTCATACATTTGAGATTTGAACCTAGGCTTGTTTGACTCCAAAGTGATACTCTATTTTTTTGTTTTTTTCAACTTTTATTTTAGGTTCAAGGGTACATATGCAGGTTTGTTACATAGGTAAACTCATGTCACAGGGGTTCGTTGTACAAATTATTTCTTCACCCAGGTACCAAGCCTAGTAGTATCAATAGTTATTTTTTCTGATCCTCTCTCTCTTCCCCGCCTCCATCCTCAAGTAGGCCCCAGTGTCTGTTGTTCCCCTCTATATGTCCATGTGTTCCCATCTTTTAGCTCTCATTTCTAAGTGAGAGCATGTGATATTTGGTCTTCTCTTCCTGAGTTAGTTTGCTAAGGATAATGGTGCCCTGCTCCATCCGTGTTCCTGTGAAGGACATGATCTCATAATTTTTTATGGCTGTGTAGTATTCCATGTTGTATATGTACCACATTTTCTTTATCCAGTCTGCCATTGATAGCCATTTAGGTTAATTCTGTGTCTTTGCTATTGTGAATAGTGCTGCCATGAACATTCATGTGTGTGTGTCTTTACGGCAGAAGAATTTATATTCCTTTGGGTATATACCCAGTAGTGGGATTACTGGGTGAAATGGTAGTTCTATTTTTAGCTCAGTGACACTCTTAATCACAGTGCTGTAACATCGTCATCATCATCAGCAGCAGCATCCTAATACATTTTTGGCAGAGTTTTGCATACATTAAATCCATTAATCCTCATAACCCTAAAGATAGTTATTATTATCATTATCCCATTTTACAGATGAGGAAATGGGTACAGAGATTTTTAAATAACTGAAGTCTCATTGCTCATAGGTAGATAGTTTTGTGAATAAACACCTATCACTCAGAGAGGGCAGCTGAGGCTTAGTGAGATGAAGCATCTTATCTAAGATCACATGACCAGTTAGTGGCAAGGCAGGGACTGAACCTGAAGTTTGCCTGACTCTCAATGTAAGCCTCTTAGAAATCTGCACTGAGTCTCCAACATGAGGACTCCCTGCCCCATATTTCAGTGCCTGGAGCAGAAAAACCTGGGTGGGGGTGCAAGAATTATTTTCACAGGGGTCCTTCCTGCGTGCATGTGCCATGTGTGACTCAAGCACTTTGGGAAACTGAAGATTCAAGGATCGTTGTCCAAGTCCTCCTGTGGTGGATGTTTTGACAAGTATCACTGAAGGACAGATGATGAAAGAAGAAAGGAAAGCACAGGAGCTGAATAATCCAGAAACTGGATAATTAAAATTGACTCTATTTGAGAACTACCTGGCAAAGGCCTCTTGCTGGCTACAATATCAGAATTCAGAGTTGAACCCAAAAGTTAAATGGCTACTTTCAACACAATTACAGTGATTGGGCAAACCCATCTTTCTTTAAAAAACAAAAAGTTTTTCCAAAGGGAAGGAACAAACCTACCATTCCTTTCCCAGCAAATTTGAACAATTTAGATGGTACAATGGAAGAATTTAGCCTGTTGATGATAATGATGATGATGCTAATGTTTCACTTGAACTTAAAGAAAGAATCATGATGAAAGGCGTGGGGTTAAATGAAGAGCATTTGCTTACTTCCTTAATGCTGTAGGTTTAGATGAAGCATATATGATATGTCAAGTCCTTGAGTTAGGCAGTAAAAGCCCAGAACTTGTGTGAATGCGGTTTATTTTCCAGTAGAGAAGCAGAGACATCAACCAAGTGTCACAAGTAACTTTCAGAATATTAAGTAGGTGCAAAGATAGTCTTCTTGACAAATGGTCTGGAACAACTGAATATCCACATGCAAAAAAATGAATCTAGACACAGATCTTCACAAAAATTGACTCAAAACGTATCATAGATCTAAATGTAAAATGTAAAACTGTCAAACTGGAAGTTAACATAGAAGAAAACCTAGATGATGTTGGGTTTGGTGATGACTTAGATACAAGAGGTGATCAGAAGTAAGCAAGGGCTGTGAGAAGCAGGGTAAAATATTTGAATTTGGGCCTAAAAGTAAAACCAGAAGTGCAGAGCTGTGTTATCAGCAGGATCAATCACGTGCAAAGGCAAAGCAGGTGAGGTTTTGGGTGATTGGGTTCCCTCCTTTACTTTCCTCAAATCCCCCTGCTCCCAATGTCTGACATTCCACCATTAATGGCAATCACTTTATTCCTCCCACAATTCCCTGCAGATGTGAGGAAAATTGTCTGGTACTCCTGGGGAGGGCTGCCAATACTGAAGAGATTACAGACTAGGGGATTTGAGAGCAGGCCCTATGGTGCATGTAGAAAGCAGGGTGGCACTGGGTGTCTAAGGATGGGTCTGGAGGGGAAGCTGGAATAGCAGTGGGGGAGGCAGGGCTCTGGGTCTGTTGTATTCCCTCGGGTGGCTCTTGACTGACAGCTGCACTAATTGTAGATTACACTGCTGATACATTACCCATATGGCTGAATTGATAATGTTTTGACAGCAAAATGTTTTATGACTAAAGACTCCCAAGGTGAAGGAAACCAATTATGAAACATGATGGAGAATCTCACAGAAGCACACACAAGTACTCTCTTTGTGGGCATGAATATGTGTGGGTCATGAGCTTGGCCCTGCTTCCAGCACTTTGTAAAACCCCCCACTAGCCCCTATCTCATCCTGGCTCTGACCTGCCTCTTTCCAGGGGTTTCTTGGCCAAGTTTCTCTTCCTGCCTGCCCCTCAAAACCCCCTGCTCTGTTCTAAAACCACTGACAATCCTGTCTAAAGGACTTTATTTGCAATAAACCCGTTTTTGCCCAAAATGCATATATTCCTGTGTGTTTAAAAGCTAATAGTGGCACTAAAGTGTCAATTGTTCATTCACTCATTGATTCTAATAAGTGGCATTCATCAAATGCCCATGATATCCACTAAAGCTAAACATGCCCATATCCTATGACCCATCAATTTCACTCCTAGTTTTATACCCAAGAGAACTGAGTGCATGTGTTTACAGAAGCACACGTATGTGAAGGCAGACAGCAGCTTTATTCATAATTGCCAAAAATTGGAAACAAACCCAAATGACTGTCAAGATGAATGGATACACAAATTTTAATATATCCATATAATGGAATACCCCTCAGCAATTAAAAGGAACAAACTATGGGTCCATGCAACAACATGGATGAATCTCAAAGACATTATATTGAGCAAAATAAGCCAGATAGTAAAGTCTACATACAATATAAATCCATGTCTAAGATGTTCAAAAGCAGGTGAAACAAATCTACGGTGTCAAAAGTCAGAATGCTGGTTGCCTCTGAGGGAGGGGGCTATTGACTGGGAAGGGCATGAGCAAGCTGGGTTATTGAGTCTGGAGAAGCCATTTGGAGTGATGTAATTTTTCTAACTCTTGACCTGGCTGATTTGTTTACATGGGTGTACCCATATGTAAAAATTCATCAAGCTGCACACTAAGATCTGTACACTTTATGCTAGGTAAGCTATACCTCAGTTTTAAAAAGTGTTCACCACCAGGCCACTGTGCATGCAGGCTGAGTCCAGCTGTTCCAGGCCACCACTGTCGAGAAGAGTCAATGGCCCAGATGAGGGTCTGGGCAGCCCTCCCTCAGAGCCCTAAGGAAAATGAGCAGTCGTTGGGCAAGAGCACTAACTGCGGCTCAGGGTACTCCAGGGAAAGAGAAAAGACTGTTAAGGTAGAAAGGAGGTGTGTCTGCTGGTCACTGCTGAGGGCTGCAAGGAAGGCTAATCCAGTGTGGGCCACAGCAGGGTCTCAGAGAGGCAGGAAAGAACCTCCCTCATCAGTGCCAGTGGCTCAGAAGCTGGAAGAACTGCACAGCTGTGGCCAGGCCAGGAGGCAGTGATCTACGGAATGGAGACCCGGGGGTCTTCTTACCAGGAAGTGAGCATGTGGAGGAGCAAGAAGAGAGATATACTGTGGATAAAGCAGCTCCTTTCTATTTTTTAATGTGTGCAGACATTATTTCATTTAAGTCTCACAACTCTGTGACACAGCCTGCATTAGCCCCACTTTACAAACAGAAAACTCAAAACTGAGTTCATAAGATACCTTGAAGGCCTGCAGCCAGTCAGTGCCGCATTCAAACAGAGGGCTTGGGTCCCAGAACTTGCACCCCAGCCACTACACTGTCTGCCAGATGACGAGTGTGAGGACAGCTTATTCAACCCATGGCGTCCCACATAAACTGCCTGTTTTTCCAATGTCTGTCCCCATCTATGCTCTGCTCCTGAATCAAAGGCTTCCTTAATGTCACCTCCGTCTGACTCTGTAACTGCATAATTTCCGTTATTAAAATGAGATAATCCAGTTATTAAAACTCAGCCTTATTTGTTTTAAAACTCCAACTTCGTATACTTTTTAGTGTCATTTTGATTTTAATTGGCATATAATTGTACACTTCCATGATGTTTCGATACATACTTTGTATAATGATCAAATCAGAGAAATTAGCATATTCATCACCTCAAACACTTGTGATTCAAATCTTTCTTCCTTTCCCAAGCTCAGGCTCACCTGCGGTTCTAGAGATCTGGAGCTGGGAGGTGATATGGGCCGCTCCCTTTGCTGTTCCCCACCCATTCCCCATACTTCTGTAGAGGAGGGAAGCTGTCTCCTTAAGCAAGAGCCTGCATTGGTTGAGGTTTGGTTTCTGATGGTTGTTACCACTGATCCATTTCCCTTGTTGAAGCCCCTCACTCTCATGGCGCATTCGTGGCTTTCGTGCTACCTGTGAGACACATTTGACCTTTACCTGGGGCCTCTTCCTATGCTCCTCAATCTGGTAACCCTTCAGCCCCAGTCTCCTCTTCCTTCCTTAGACACCAATGCTGGGACTCACGGCTTGGATCAGATCTGTCTTTTATATCTCTGAGGCCTGGGAACTTGAGGGATATTGTCTTAGTTCTGGTTGCTATAACAAACTGCCATAGGCTGGGTGGCTTACACAACAAGCATTTATTTCTCACAGTTCTGAAGCCTGGGAAGTCCAAGATCAAGGTCCTGGCAGACCACATGTCTGGTGAAGGCCTTCTTTCTGGTTTGGAGATGGTCATCTTCTTACTTTGTCCTCACACGGCAGAGAGCAGAGAGAGAGAGGAAGCTTTCATTTCTATTTGTAAGCGTCCTGATCTCATTCGTGAGGACTCCACCTTCATGACCTGATTACCTCCTAACGGTCCCACTTCCTAACACCCTCACACTGGGGGTTAGGATTTCAACATAGGAAATGAAGGGGTCAGGGGACGGGACACAAACATTCAGTCCATAACAGGTATCCTTGCCCCTCTCTCCCAACACCATCCACCATGCTACCTCTCCCCGGTACACTTTGCCTGATTTGCAAGCACTTGGACAGGCAGGGAGTCCAGTGGCCAATCAAACAACTGGGAAGAAGATGTCAGTCTTCCCTTCTGGAAAAAAATCTGAACTGTATGAGCAAGTCTTCTTGGGACGTCCTTCCTCAACTTCAATTTTTAACAAAGGAGTCCCTAAGGAACTGTAACAAAAGAGCACCAATTCCCTTTCCCTCCCAGAGTGGGGAGAAAAAATGACTGATCTTCATGAACACTACCTGCTCATCAGAGGCAACCTCCTCCTCCTCACTCATTTTTTTGTTTTTGTTTTTGTTTTTGAGACAGAGTCTTGCTCTCTTGCCCAGGCTGGAGTGCAGTGGCACGATCCTGGCTCACTGCAACGGCTGCCTCCCGGGTTCAAGTGATTCTCCTGCTTCAACCTCCTGAGTAGCTGGGACTACAGGTGGCTGCCACCATGCCCGGCTAATTTTTGTATTTTTAGTAGAGACGGGTTTTGCTATGTTGGCCAAGCTGGTTTCGTACTCCTGACCTCAAGTGATTGGCCTGCCTCAGCCTCCCAAAGTGCTGGGATTACAGGCATGAGCCACTGTGCCCAGCCCTCCTCCTCATTTCCAATCTTCCTTTGGTATCTCCAGGAAGAAAGCCCCAAGCCAGTTTATCCACTAGGAGTGTCTTCTGCCTAGAAGGGTGACTTCTTTGAAGTAAGTGCTGAAGAATTTAGTAATTTTATTATCAGCAATGTCTCTACCTGAGCTGTTATCTCTGAACTGTTGGGTAACCTTTAGGGTAAGTAAATAGTTCAGTCCAAACTCTCACCAACTCAGTTACAAGTTTGCCCCCTGAAAGGCCTTTATTGGAAAGCCCACATTCCTGCATGAGGTAGTGAGGCAGTTTGCCTCTTTTTAATACATTATTCATCGTGTTACATTGCTTAGGAAAGGTCAGATTCACGAGGTTTGTCATGGCATACAAATACTTACAGAACCCCTAGGAATGGTGGCTGCACAAAGCCACTCATGTAGAGGTGATGGTGCTTATTGATGGGGATCTGCAGGATGGGGATTGATTTTTCTCACTTGTCTCTTGGGGCTTATGGAGTGCTCATGAATACTATTGCCACATGACAAAGCTTAGCGTCATAAAACATTGGCCATTTGATTATGCCCCCAAGTGCTGTAGCTCAAGAATGTGAAACAGACACGATGGGGATGGATTTTCTCCTCACAAGTTTGGGGCCTCAGCTGGGAAGACTGAAACACAGAGGGCAAACTGAGGCTCCGACTCCCATGTCTCTGATGCCTGGGCTGGGGGGCTTGAAGACTGTCACTGCCAGCTGGAGCATCTGCATGTCTCTTCTTCACTGGATTGCACCTCCTTACAACATGGCAGCCTCAGAGAAGCTGGACTTCTTTTGTGGCAGCTTAGAGTTCCAAGAGTGTGTCACTGTCTTCCTGAATCACAGGCCTTCCCAGACTCCAGCGGGGAGAATATGACTTGGGAGCTATTGTTATGATGGCCATTGTTGGAAAACACCCTGCCATGGGAGCCCATGCCCCTTTCCAGCCTTGAACATCTCAGATTCCAACAGAGCCAGGTGAAAGGACACTGCGCCTCTAGACAGGTACATAGCCACTAAAAGCACCAAGAACAATATCACTACACTGTGGAATTATTGTTTTATTCTGTTCTAGAGAGTGAACAATTATTTCAGGTGTCTAAAATGTTAAGAGCAGGAGTGGTTGTCCTGTCCTATTTTCAAGAGTACAATGCTCACAGAGGGAAGCATTTCTTATGGGCCACTTGTTGCAGTGCCACTAAGCTGTACCTCAGGGATAAAGCTGTCTCAGGATCCAGGGCAAAATTCAAATTTTGTGACTCCCACCCAAAAGGGTAAAGACACCTCAGGGCATCGTCATCATCGTTATTTTTAATTTTTATTTTAAAGAAATGGAGTCTCAGATATGTTGTCCAGGCTGGAGTGTAGTGGCTGTACACAGGCATGATCATAGTGCACTACAGCCTCAAACTCCTGGGCTCAAGCGATCCTCCCACCTTCAGTGTCCTGAGTAGCTGGGACTACAGGTATGTGCCACTGCACCCAGCAGGACATTATTTTGAATCTCCCCAAGTGAGACAGCAAATGCTTGAATCTCTCTGGCCCCTTTGGGTGTGGTAACCAGGGTGGGCCATCCATTAAGGTTCATGGGGTTGGTGTTAGAGAATAGAGCTTCTCCCTCTGAATCACGGAGTTGCCAAAACTAGAAAGTGAAGTTCAGCCAGAGGAGAAATGAGGTCCAAGCAACCACATGGAGGTTCAGAGAAGGAAGCAGAACTAGATGTAGAAGTTGTGATTGAGTCAGGCATTTGGGAGATAAAGAATTAGTTTGGGAGGAAATGGAGGAAGGATCTTGTACTATACTGTGCTGTTCAATATGGTAGCCAGTAGCCATGTGTGGCTATTTAAAATTAAATAGCTACAATGAAATAAAATTAAAAAGTCAGTTTCTCAATCACACTAGTCACATTTCAAGTGCTAAATAGCTACATATGTCTAGTATATGCTGTATTAGGTGGTAGATTATAGAACATCTACATCATCACAAAAAGTTCTACTGGACAGTGCTGACTCTATAACAATTGCCTAGAGCAGACAGCTTTTTTCATGAACCAGCCTTAGCACGATGGGGGATGGGAAGGAGGTGAAAAGTGGGGAGGTGGATAGCAGAATGTAAGCGGTCAAGAGTGGATTTGACTTTCCAAAACAACCCAGAGTCATCTGGAGCCAAGGAGTTTTGGGATAAGACAATCGGATCAGACACATGGCTCCATCTCAGAACTATCTTGACACATCTCTCTCTCTCTGCCTGCCCTTTGCCTGCCTGAAATTTGATATTCAAGCTATCATACTACCTGGATCTGGGAAGCCCCTCCATGTTTTGGATTTCTGCATGCTGGATTTGTCCTTTCTCCCCTGGCCCCAAATCCTTCCCTATTTATTTTCACCTCTAATAACCTCTGATCTTTCCTTTGTGCTCAACATTTCTTAACCTGAAATCTGTAGGGTAAGCCCTGCTCTAACCACAGGCCTGAGGTAATCAATGAAAACAATAGTATTGCCCATATATAGAGACTAAGATCTGTGCCTGTAAGCACTCCCTACCCTTCCCCTTGTATTCAGTCTTAGTGGCTCCAGACCCCTCCTTGTTAATGAGAAATCACTAGGATCCCTGTGACATGGTCTGCCTCCCTACCCAGGTTCTCAGAGGTAGCTAGCCACATGCAGTCAGATGCATTAAGTAGCTGCCTTGTCAACATGCAGCAGCCAAGAAAAGTCCTTTCTAATCATGCTTCCTGTGGACTTTGAGATTCAAGTTCCATTAGGTACTCCAATGATCCCAGCAATGTGATAACATTTCTATAGCAACCTCCTCAGGTTCATGCAAGCCAAGCACTCAGGGAACTTGGTTCCACCTCTGAGGCATTAGTGGACTGCTTATCTCCTGACTTTTAAACACCTATCAGCTGTCCCCACACTTGTTTAAATTTGTCCATTTGTTACTAGCCAAAGAGGAGAACTGAGCTTGGGAAGTCATGGGGAACAGCCGTAATGCATAACTCAGTTTATCCTGGTTGCAAAATTAATTTAGGTGAACATAAGTTTACATGGCATTTAAAAGACTGCACACTCTGGGAGATTTCCCATCTTAGTGGGATGCATACATGAAATTTTGCCTCAGCATCTGATCTGTAGTCCCTGCTCTAATCACATGGGCCTCTGCTCATATTTACCTGCTGTCTGGCTTTCAGATCTGTGAGTGCTTGACTTTCCTTTAAACTATAGACTAGCTATCTGGATTTCTGATCTCCTGTGTTAGCTGGCCTTTAATAACAGCATGCTCTTTTATGCTTGCATATTTGTATCTCTGCACTGTTGCATGTGGTGGTGGCTCTAATAATATATATTTGCTTACTATTTTTTTTTTCGTTGCTAACATTTCCCTGGAGTAGCCCTGTTCCCTAAAACCCATCACCCAGGATAATAGCCACAGACTATGATCCACATAGATATTTTGGACAATTTTTAATAACAGGCTGACAAATGTTAATCTCAAAAGTTGGTTAACATTTCAGAATACCAGGTAAATTCTGCATTACCGCAAACACAAGGTAATTAGTTTTCCTTCAGCTTAGGTTAGCTGAATCAATCTCGAAGAACAACAAAAAAAAACACACAAAGACCATTCACACTTTAAAGGGTCCCTCTCAGCTGTCCTTTACCCCCTTCCCTGCAACCAACAGGCTCCTATGGACATGGGATCTCCAGCATTCTCAGAGCATCTGTAGGAAGAGACGGAGTTATTTATGAACACTGTGCATGATTACATGATTGTTACAATAACTCATGTGAAGTCATCAAATGGATGCTTAAGCCTTGCTAAATATATCAGACGGAAACTTTTAAACATTTGAAACACGATTATGCAATTGGCTTTTGAGGTTCACATTCTGAAAAGGCATGTATTTAAAGATAAGGGGAGTTTCTTTTTGGCTTGGAAACTTCCCATCTCTGGCTCTGAAACCATTTTAGAAGCAAGATGACTCGGCAAGTTGGAACCAAACAAAAGAGATGAGAAATATTCTGCTGTGAGCAAGTATTTCCTTTTAAGTTATGAAGAAAGGCGTTTTCCTCAATACTTATACAAGATTTCACGTGATATTTTCCCTTCCCAGATTACATTATTTCTTCTGCTAACAAGTTGGATAATGTCCCAAAACAATCTAAATTATTAACTCCACTAAATTTTGAAAAATGCTGTAACAAAATCTCATCAACACCTTGGCTACTGTCAAAGTTCCCAGATTCTAGTCTTGTGTATGCCATTTAACCCATGTGAATTTAGATATAGTTGTCAAGGTAGGTTCAAACACATATGTCTTATTAGCATATGTGTATAAGAATAATCATGATGATAGTTTTAATCTAATACTATTTTCTTTGTCATGACAAGAACTGGTTAATGTGCAAAATAATAAACATGACTTCACACTTGCTGCAAAAAATAGTGAAAATCTGCATCAATCCAGAACCACACACCAAATGATAGTCTGAGTTGCTCTTCCTAATATGATACATTTTTAAAACATACATCCTGAATCACTGAAATGTATGAAACCAATGATTACATTTGCTGGTCTGGAAAAATTCAGGACAATGATCTGATGTAACAATAATAATAATAAAGCATTTATTTTAAAATGAACAAGTTTTTCAGACCAGAATTTTAAGTAGTGACATTTCTCAGGCAGCAGTAATGCTATTGCCATGGATTTTCCAGAGAACATTTCACTTCACTGTTATTTATAACTTAGCTGAGCCTCTTTCTATTATTTATATTTAAATGTAGAAAGAAATCTTTTCCTGTTCCTATTTCTTTGGATTTTTCTTTCCAACACCCACACAAATCCATGTGTCATAAACGAGACTATGAAAATGAATGGTCCCCATCGCAGAAGAACACTCTTTGGCTACCCATGTGCATTTAGATATAGTTGTCAAGGTAGGTTCAAACTGCAAATGAAACAACGTCATGTGAATTCTACTCAGAAAAAAACCAGAAATTAGGAAGTTGGCGTATTGTCCTTATATTCTAATTTAACACAATAGATTTTTTTTTTTTTTTGAGACGGAGTCTTGCTCTGTCGCCGGGGCTGGAGTGCAGTGGCCGGTTCTCAGCTCACTGCAAGCTCCGCCTCCCGGGTTTATGCCATTCTCCTGCCTCAGCCTTCCGAGTAGCTGGGACTACAGGCGCCCGCCACCTCGCCCGGCTAGTTTTTTGTATTTTTTAGTAGAGACGGGGTTTCACCATGTTAGCCAGGATGGTCTCGATCTCCTGACCCCGTGATCCGCCCGTCTCGGCCTCCCAAAGTGCTGGGATTACAGGCTTGAGCCACCGCGCCCGGCCCCCACAATAGATTTTTTATACAAACACATCGTTTTCTGAACTCTCACATAAATACTGTAAAATACATATAAGTAGTAGTCCAGCTTCTAATCTTAGCTCTCCACTTCCTGATTAGGTGAAGAGCTAACTGTGGCCATCTGCAAAACAGACAATACTGTCTGTCTAGCCTCCCCAACAGTGTTGCTAAGAAGGTCTAATGCATAAAATATTTAAGAGTGTTTTGTAAACTATAACAAACCATCACAATTTTAAGATATGTTTATTACCATTTCTTTAGCTAAATTAATTGTATGGGCAGAAGAATGACTAGGCAGTGGAATGAACTGACAGGCAGATTATAAATTCGTCTGCTGCTGCAAACATATTTAATGTTAAACTTAGTCCCCAAGGATCTCATAATGAATTTGGTCCTGTAATACAAAAAGACATAATTGATCACCATAAGTCAAGTCCAATTCAACCTGAATGATCCAATGATGAGTAAGTAACAAACATCCAATATAGAGATCTTATTGCTTTTTGCAGTTGAACTCAGTTTTACTTTTATCCAAGAGTGAGCTGTCCCTGCAAAACTCCATCTCAGTTATTTTGCATATGAGTATGTACCAAATCTTACAAATGTTATTCATCACTCTTTGTAATAGTGTCTCTGTTTGAGAGATGAAGACATTGGAAAAACATTTTTTTTTGAGATAAGGTCTTGCTCTGTTGCCCAGGCTGGAGTGCAGTGGCCTGATCATGGATCAGCCTCCACCCCTAGTAGATGGGAATACAGTCACATGCTACCACACCTGGCTTTTTTTTGTTTTTTTCTTGTAGAGATGGGATCTCACTGTGTTGCCCAGGTTGGTCTTGAATTCCTGGATTCAAGCAATCTTCCTACCTTGGCCTCCCAAAATGCAGAGATTACAGACATGAGCCACCATGCCCAGCCTTGAAATCTTAGAATAGCTTTATTGTTATATAATTATAATAGCATATACTTACAACTCTGACCAAAGTTTTATTGATTAAACAGAGTTGTAATTGTACGCCATTACTATTGTATTTGGACAAAAATTGTTAGAGTGTTTGAATTGCATTTTAAAACTTTTTAGCTGAGCTAGTTTACCAAATGTACCAAAGGGTGTAAAACATGAAAAAATTCAGAGAATAATAATATAAATGGCAAACATTCCAACAATATTAAAGAATATATAATGAAAAGTTAGTCTCTCTAGCAGGGCAAACGCTCAAGTCACCCAACTCACTTCTCTCCAAGAACATACTCTTACCAGTCTGGTGTGCCTATGCTTTTAGATTCTTATGCATATATAAGCATTTATATATATATTTTTTAAAAACAAAATACACAGGGTAGCGTAATATACTTGCTATTCCACATTTTAAAAAATTTAACAATAAATCTGGGAGGTAGTTCTACATCAACTTATTTCATATTTGGACATATAAAAATTTGTTTAACCAGTTCCCTACTTATGAGCAATATTTTGCTGTTACCAACAAGGGTAAAATCCTTGTACATACATCTGCACATATTTTAAAAGGAAAGAATAAATTGATACTCTAAGACTTATTGAAATACAAATATATCACAAATAAAATAGAAAAAAGAGATTATCCATAATTTCTTTAGGTTTGAAAAAATCCTCTGAATTACTTTTTAACCAGATGAGAAAAACAGAATGGAATGCTATAGCTTAAGTAAATTTGACCCTATGCTGATTAACATTTGGATGTTGCATATGATCACCCAAAAGTAAACTATTCTGCAGCCAATTTCAAGTGACACTCTAGTGTTTAGACAATAGTGAACTTCCCATAAAAAATAAACAAAGCAAAGTTACCTTCAGCAAGTAGAGGAGTTGTATGTAAGAAGATGATATTCAGCTTTGCTACATTAAAAAAAAATGGAGAATTTTGCTATTTGAACTTGGTTTGCGGAGTTGTTTGTGGCAAGTCTCAGGACGTAAAATAATTTCACAAAAATGGTGCCATGCAGGTCATTTTCTTTGAGACTTCCACGGAAGGAAAATGTAACCCTCCAAATGAGACGGGGAGATTGTCTTTCCTGGAGGCCCCGCTCTCAACTCTGCATGTCAGGCCGCTTTGGTGGTGCCCTGGCTAGCATGAGCTGGTTTGGAGATAAAACCATCCCATGTGCCCATACGATGGAGACCTTCCAGAGCATTGTCACCGCACTCAAATCTACTCTACACCAGTCCCTGAGATCCAGGAGAAGATGGGACGGCAAATGCTTTCCTTCACCTATGGCTTCTTTTGTGCCTCAGTTTCCCCTGCATTTTCTCCTTCGTTCACCTAATATCAGTCTTTTTCTTTAATGGATATATTGTTTATCTAGCTTTTCAGGAAGAGATACATTTGCTTAAAAATAGATTGTCTTTATTATTATTCCAGTTAATTCCAGGCTGATGTCAAGAGCAATCCTCTTTGCTAGTGGCTGTGAGAAATCCTGTGTCTGGTCCTGCTGTGTGACTTACCAATGTCCTTCTCATCTGAAAAACTGGCCTGCCAGAGTTTTTGGAAGGAGCAGACATGCAATGTGGTTTAAAATGCATGTAAGCGACTCAAATTTATGGATCACTGTAAAAATGTCAGCCATCCTAGTGATTATTTATCTTATCTCTGTTGCTTTTACGGCTACATAGGTCCTGAGGCCTGATGGGAAGGAAGTTCTCTAAAGATGAATCGCACTTAACGCCTCTCATTTTCTCCACAGTCAAACCAGTGTGATTGCATAATGATCCTAACTCCTTTCATTGGCTTAATGGCTACATTTACTTCCATGGATGGAGACTTGGGGGGTGAATGTTTTTTATGGCTCTTTCCCTTTGGCCATATTTCCAAGTTGTAATCCCTCTTTGGGTTTTGTTAGAATTCTCTCAAGGAAGATTTTTAATGTCCTTGCTTGCCAATGTCCTGTTGGCAGGAGGACACATCAAGAGCCAGCCAGTACTAAAACTCTGCTGCCAGGAAATGAGGCAGCAGTTAACAGGCTGGAGGAGCGGAGCCGCATTCAACCTGCATCCTGCTCTGCGCCTGACAGGCTTTGCTCCTTCTGCCGACTTAAACAATATATTGTTTTCTTCTGATATAGAAATGAATAAGTGCTTGTAAATAATTCAAACAATCCAGAGATGTATAATTTAGGAATTCAAAGTCATCTGTTATTCCTTTCTCATAACTACTGTTAACAGTTTGTGGATTATTTCTCTGGATTTCTATGTGTATACTAAGATACGCATTCATTTTCTAAAGTGGAAATTAGAGTAGACACAAAGTTCTGCACCTTGCTTTTACCCTTAATATTACATATGAGACTTTTTCCTCAACTTTAAATGTATCTCGTTCTTGCCAAAAGCTGCACAGTATTGTATGGATGTAGCACACGTTCATTAGAATCTTACTAAAGAATATTCAGGTTGTTTTCAATATTTCAGTATCATAAAAAGGAATAAAATAAACATTTTTGTTCATATTTATTTGCAATCTTGACCAAGTGTTTTGGTTGGGTAAGTTCCGAGACATTGCTGTATACTCTTAAATAATGTTAAAATTTTAACTGCAAAATAAGACAAAATAAGCTGTATTCTGTTATTAGAGTAAGAACTGTTGCGTGAAGAAAATTTGGTCAAACCCAAGTGGAAATTTAATTGCCTTTGTAACAGTGGGATCTTTAAGAAGTGGTTAGGCCCTGAGGGTGCTGCCATCATCAATGTATTAATGCCTTTACCTTGGGAGTGTGTCCCTCATAAAAGGATGTGTTTGACTCCCTTTTGTCTCTCTCTGTCCTCTCCCTCTTTCTGCCCTTTTACCGTGTTATGAGGCTGCAAGATTTTTGTGGTGCTGGAATTTTGATATTAGATTTCCCAGCCTCCAGAAGTGTGGGTCAACAAATTTCTGTTTATTATAAATCACCCAGTCTTAGGAATCCTGTTACGGATTCGCAAAACAAACTAAGACAGGTATACAGGTGTTCACCACTCTCTTCTGTTCACTTTTCTATAAATGTTAAAACTATCCAATTAAAAAATTGAAAAAAAAAAAACAAGATAATTACCCGAAACCATAGTAAGTCCTCACTTAATGTCATGGATAGGTTCTAGGAAAGCATGACTTTAAGCAAAATGATGTATAATAAAACAATTTTTTCCCTCATCAATTTTATAACAAATCACATTGAGTGAAACAATGTTATTCTAGGACTGCTGTATGTCACTTTGCTTAAAGTCACAGTTTCCAAGGACCTATAAGGACATTGAGAATTTACTGTATCTTGCTTTAATTTGCATTTCTTTCATGAACAAGGTTGAATATTCTTTCTCATTTTCACTTACTAACTCCCATTTTAATTATGTGACTGATCTGATATGACCCTTTGCTCATCAGTGGGGTCTTAATTGTTTCATATATAAGCTCTTTGTAGATATTGATATTAAAATCCTGAACCTCATCATTGCAAATATCTTTTTCTCAAACTATTTTCCTATAATATTGGTGAGCCTGGCTGTAGGCTGGCCCGCTTTTCTCTGTTCTCCTCCCTGAGTGATCTTACCTGGTCCCATAGCTTAATGGATCATCTATACGCTAATGATTTCCAATTTTAGATCTGTAACTATGACTTCTCTTGTGACTTCCGGCAACATCCCAAAGGTAATGACCACCTAGTGCTGCGACATTGGTTTCCAAATATCCTTGCCAAGTAAAATGAACTAGGGCTCCATGGACAAATGGTTGATTTCATGGCAGATGCAGGAAAAGTAAAAAACAAACCTAGAACATCTTGTTGTATCAGAAAATAACGAAGAGTCCAAAGAATAATGAAAATTTGTCAAAGGGACACAGAAGCCAGCTTGAAGTGGCTTTCAGTGGCCAAATTTAGAACAATTTGAACATCAAAACAAACAATAAATGATAGTAATGGGGTAAAATAAGAATCCACAAGTCCACATGATACAAATCAGAGGCTGGCTTTTCCTACAAAGGGTTGGATAATAAATATTTTAGCCTTGATAAGCCGTACAGCCTCTGTCACAACTATTCAACTCTGCCACTGTAACACAAAAGCAGCCATAGACAATAGGTGAGTGCGTGGCTGTGTTCCAATAAAACTTTATTTGCAAAAACAGGCAGAAGGCCAGATTTGGCCCATGCATCATAGTTTGCCTATCCCTGCATCAAATAAACAAACGAATAAATAAACAGAGGAGAGAAAGCTCTTAATCATAGCAGAATGCCAACTAATAAACCGAGAGGAGTGTTGGGGTTTAAAAAGTCACAATGTGGTAAACATCATAGTAATTATTAATTCAGGTAGAAACATCAACAGATGCTAAAAAATAGTGTGTAAAAGAAGGATGAGCCAAGGTGGTGCCATTGCACTCCAGCCTGGGCAACAGAGACTTTGCGAGGAGCCATGAGCAGCAGAAGCAGTGGTTCCAAATCAGCATCCAGTGAAGGTTATACATGGGATTGCGGTGGAGGCTGCAGTCTTAGCAGCTACAGAAGGGGGCTCTTTGGGCTGCAGTGTGGCTTGGGTGTTGCAAGGCTGGCTTCATGGGCAGTGGTCTCTACAGTCACAACTGCCCTGCACTTAGAAGGGCTCCACACTTGGTTTAATGCTCTGCTTTGCTGTCTTAAAATTCTTGAACGAGAGACCTGAAAATTATGTTAACTCATCCTGGGGTATTGGTCTGACTGTAGTTTTGGCTGTTGGTCCTGACTGAGGAATTTAAACCCAGTCCTTCAGCCCTTCTAGAGACTTGGGGAGTTACCTAATACCACCGGTGTGCCACGGCAAATGTTTAACAGCCAGTAGCTTCTTTGAGGATAAAAACAAATACAAACCATTTGACTTGAAGTGTTTGCTGATTCCTGTGGTGCAAATATGCTCACCACTGCTGAGCTCAAGCTACCAGTGTAATGTCAGTCAACATGAAACTGGAAAGAAAAATACAACAGCACATTGCTATATGGTATTTCCACCACCCAGACACAATACATGTCATAGCCTCGAGGGTATAGATGCCAATAAAATCTAGAAAGATACTTAAGAAGTGATGAGTTTTGAGCATTTATTATCTTTGATTTTGATATAATTTATTTAATTGTAAGTTTACTTTTTATTTATTTATTTTTTGAGATAGAGTCTTACTCTGTCACCCAGGCTGGAGTGCAGTGGCACAATCTCGGCTCACAACAACTTTCGCCTCCCAGCTTCAAGTGATAATCCTGTCTCAGCCTCACAAGTAGCTGGGATTACAGGTGCTCACCACCATGCATGCCTTTTTTTTTTGGTATGTTTAGTAGAGACGTGGTTTCACCATGTTGACCAGGCTGGTTTCGAACTCCTGACCTCAAGTGATCCACCTGCCTCAGCCTCCCAAAATGCTAGGATTACAGGTGTGAGCCACCACATCTGGCCTAATTGTAAGTTTATAAATTTAATTTTTAACAATGGCCGTGTTTAACAACTAGCTTACAGAATTCTTAAAAATTTCACAATTGACTCTTATGAGCCAGTACAAGCCAGCCCCAGCACATGACTCCTTTCTCCTTTTAATGAATTACTTTTCAGTTTAAGTCAGCCAGCATTAGCTTCTGCTGCTTGCAGTGAAAAACCCTGAGTGACAGGAGCAAGAATTATCAAGGTGTGTGCAAGGTATAGCCAATTATCCAGTGTTGCCTCCCATTTCCTGTTTTAATTATCTCACTAGAAACAGGAAATAGGAGGCAACACAGGAGACTGACATGAACTATGAAATCCCATAATTTCTGGCCTGCTGATGATCCCATGGAGATAGGGTCTGCTGAGGAAGACAGAGTGGGAGTTATCACAGAGTAAAGGTGGTCCCAATGCCAGGTATTACCTGGTTATGTGTTAAATTCCGGGGTACACATTCTAACTGCTTCAGAACCTTGAAGACAGGAGAGGTCAGTTCTGAGTGGGGCAGTCTAGAAAAGCCTAACAAAAGAGATTAGATTTGAGTTGGCTTTGGAAGAGTGATAGGATTCGATAAAAATTTGGCTTCCATTTATAAATGTGGGAACATCTTGGAACCTAGCTGCCCTAAAAAAGCATACGCTTGTTAACTAATAAGCATTTTTTTTGGTCATAGAAACCTCAGGAATATAAAAATGTGGGCGAGGAAACTTGGAAAACTCCAAATTTGTTCTTTCTCATGAAGTCCCTGTTACATCAGCCAAATAATCTCAGCTAAAAGTTCTTGATACCCAATAATAAATTCTCTTTATGAAGCAGTACTAAGAGACAGAGTCTGTTACTATTCCCATTTTACAGATGAGGAAGTTGACACACAGAGGTTAATAATGCATCCCGAGTTGCACAGTTAGAAAGCAGTGGAGCTGAGATTTGGCAGACTGGCTCCGTAGCTTATGCCCTTATCCTGTATGTTCCACCACTTTTCCAAATGTTGGTTTTCTCATCTATAAAATGGGAATAATAATACCTGCCTACTCTATCTCACAGTTGTGTAAGGATCAGATGAGATAAGACATATGAAAGTGCCTCAAGAAGGCCATGAACAGACTAAAGACATGGTCATAGTCATCCATGTTTAAATGCAAATGGAAGGAAATGCAGCAATTTCTTGTTATTCTGTTTACAGCTCTCATTCTGCCTCCTGACATCCGGATGATGGACTTCTTGCAAGCCTATGTTTCTTCCCAACTGTGGCATGGAAAATTTTTTTCACACACCACATCCCAACTCAAACTTTAACTTGCCAACATCATGATGTCTCCCATTTGAAACGGCCTCCTTTGGAAACATTATCTCCTTTGGATAAGTGTGTAGTCTTTCTGATGACCTCCCTCTTTAAAATATACCTGGGATAAAGCCGGGGATGGTGGCTCATGCCTGTAATCCCAGAACTTTGGGAGGCTGAGGTGGGCGGATCATGAGGTCAGGAGATCGAGACCATCCTGGTCAACATGGTGAAACCCCGTCTCTACTAAAAATATAAAAATATAAAAGTATAAAAATTAGCTGGTCATGGTGGTGGGTGCCTGTAATCCCAGCTACTCGAGAGGCTAAGGCAGGAGAATCCCTTGAACCAAGGAGTCAGAAGTTGCAGTGAGTTGAGATCACGCCATTGCACTTCAGCCTAGAGACAGAGCAAGACTCTGTCTCAAAAATAAAATTAAATGTACCTGGGATTTTTTTGATCAGGTACGGTAAGGTGCCTGGCTCGGAGACAATTGCCTTGAAAGAATAGCTTATTACACTTCCCCAGAGGAGGAGGGATGCCATGTCACGCAGGGCCAAGTGGGGAAGCACCAGGGTTGGTAAAGGGGCAGAAGGAGTGAGATAAAAGCATGGGCCAGAGTCTTTATTGTGTTTTTTGCACACAATAAATATATATGCTGGGAGGATATGCTGAGCACATTTAGGACTGGATAGTAGGCTGAGGCTGGCAGATCACCTGAGGTCAGGAGTTTGAGACCAGCCCGGCCAACATGGTGAAACCCCCTCTCTACTAAAAATACAAAAAAATTAGCCAGGTGTGGTGGCAGGCACCTGTAGTCCCAGCTACTTGGGAGGCTGAGGCAGGAGAATTGCTTGAACCCAGAAGGCAGATGTTACAGTGAGCCGAGACTGCACCATTGCACTCCAGCCTGGGCAACAAGAATGAAACTCTGTCTCAAAAAGTAATAATAATAGTAAACAAATAAAATAAAAACAAATAATATAGTTTCCTTCCCCCAACTCCTCTACAAGATGATATCTGGGAATATAGATGATTCTAGATTCATGAGTGTTCTCTACACCCTTAGTGGTCTGTTGCTGATTGTCTGCTCTGGACAGGCCCCTAAGCAGATGCATACACAGATCCCTGAGTGGATGCATGGACAAGCTCCTGAGCTGATACAGGGTCAGATCCCAGAAAGAAGATGCACGGACAGGCCCCTAAGCTGATTCCCTAAGCTGATGCAGGGTCAGATCCCTGAGCAGATGGATGGACAGATCCCTGAGCAGATGCATGGACAGGCCCCCAAGCTGATGCAGGGTCAGATGCCAGAGCAGATGCATGGACAGGCGCCTAAGCTGATACACAGTCAGATCCCTGAACAGATGCATATTCAGATCCCTGAGCAGATGCATGGACAGGCCCCTAAGCTGATGCAGGGTCAGATCCCAGAGAGGAGATGCATGGACAGGCCCCTAAGCTGATGCATGCAGAGGGGCAGCTGGCCCCATTGGGTCTTCTAGAGCATCTGCTGGCACACATTTGAAGTCTCCAGACCAGCCATTTGCCTCTGGCTGTGGAGGCCCCAAATGTGGTGGCTTTTGTCTGAATTCCAGCCTCTATCAGAGACTATGGAAAATCTCTATGCTCTGCGTCAATCAAGTGTGCTAAGCAGAGATGATGGAGAAAGAATATATTGGTTTGATATTTCAGAGTATTATTTGCCTTTGGGTCCCCCCTTCAGGTGTGTGTTTGTACTCAAAGGCAGGCATATGCAGTCAGAAAGGGTGAACCGGGTTTACTTCATGAGGATCAAATGACTTGTTGCCTCGATTTGCAAAAGGAAGGTACCAACATGGATATTAGTTGTGAAAAGACATCATCTAAAGCTTCTGGAGAGATGACTGCCAAAAAACTGAGATGGTTTTTAATGGAGCAAGGTATTAATTTGGTCCAACTGAAGTTCTCAAAGTCAAAATGAAATTATAGCCAGGCCACATTGATTGGCCTCTAGCCAAATCCACACCTCTGAAGGAACCTTGCTGTTCCAGAAGATGCCAATTTGCTAAGGTCACCTGTTTCAGTAGAAAGCAGGAAAAGGATGTGGTAGCAGCATATCAGAACCTCATCTTATGAGCTTCAGGTTTAAATCCCTGATAGGGAAGAAAGTATATTTATTGTTCTTGCAGCTGTAACATATTTTAAAAAGAAATAAATGGAAAGGGAATGATTTATCTTCTGTTTACAGCTTGTGAAATGGACATCTGTTTTTACTGACCTCCTCAGCTTTCATTCCCTCTCCATTTCCTCTTGAACCCTCACCCTCCGTCGAGCACATCCTCAGAGACACTGGAAATGGAGGTGTCCAATTCTTCCTGGCCAAGGTGGCGGCAGCAGGGGCAGTGTAGGCAGACTCTCCTTTATCCGTGCTGTAGATAAAAATATTGCAGGGAAAGGGATGCAGAGAACTGGGGTGGGAGTATAATTTCAAAGATGGTGGTCAAGAAGGGCCTCACTGAGATTTAGGATTTACCTGAGGCTCTTCCCCAAAATAAATGCTGCTCTACCCACAATCTTCCTCATCTCAGTCGGTTTCACCACCCTTTCAGTTATGTTAGTGAAAAAGTAAACAAATAAAAATGAACAACATGGAATAATCAATCCCATTCTCTCACATCCCACATCGAATCAGTCATCATCACATCCTGTTTACCTTCTAAATAGATTCAGCATCAGACCATCCCTTCCCTGCACAGCTATCAGACTGATCAAAACCCCCACTTCTAAATGGTCTCTCTGCTCCTGCCCTTACATCCTGTCATCTATTCTTAGCACCACAGCCAGAGGAACTTCTACAGGTAGAAGTCAGTTGATGTCACTCTTTTCAAAACCTTCTAAAGCTCCCCATCTCACTCAGAGAGAAAGCAGTCCTTATCATGACCTGCAAAACCCTAACTGATCTGGCTTCCTATTCACTTACTTCTACGACCACATTTTCGGTTATGTTCCCCTTTGCTCATTCTTCTCAGCTGCCTGGCCTTCTGTTAATCCTCAATGTCCTTGTGCAATCTTATGCCCCAGGGCCTTTGCACATGCTGTTCATAGTTTCAGATATTGGATGGCTCACCCATTCAATTCCCTGAAGCCTTGTGTGTTTTCTCCAGACTTCTTCAGCCGTGTGGGCACAGGCACAGTAGGCAGAGAGCTGAGGTTGACCATGGGAGTTAAACTGGGTAAAGAGAGCAGTAAGGAGAAGAGGGGTTGAGAGACAGTTTAAAGGCAGTAGAGTAGATGAGTTATCAGCTCAGTGAGGTACTGGAAAGAATGAGATGTGTTGGGGCTCAGATTGTGATACCCCTAAGTATGGCACCTTAGTGTGCTGAGTATTTTGAACTGAAAGAGACTGTAGAGCTTCAGAAGAAAGGTCCCTCTGCCCTTCTCCTGCCCTCCTGTGTCTCACTCCTCTCTCTCTCCCTAATAGAGTCATAGAAACCAGAACTCCTGTTCTCTAAAGCTGACCATAACAACTAGAATCCCTGTCTCCAAAATCAAGCCATACGACCTAAAAGGTGTATACCTGCAGCCTGCAGCTCAACCATTTGCCTCTGACTGTGAAGGCCCCAAGTGGTGTGGCTTTTGTTCCAATTCCAGCCTCTACCAGAAACTATGGAAAACCTTTATGCTCTGTGTCAACCAAGTGTGCTATGCAGAGGTGATGGAGAATAAGAATATATTGGTCACTCTCTCCCTTCTCCCTTGAAGACCTTCATGTAAGAAGTATTCTGTCCTATTCCATAGAGGAGGAAATGCTACACAGAGAGACCAAGATTCTGAACACACAGGCCTTGCTGGGTTTTCCCCTCAGTTTATTACCGTTAGATCATACCTTTTTGTCTCATCACACTTTTACATGGCTATCCATTCTTCATAGAATCTAAGCTTAAAAACAGAATGTTTTTCCTGGGTCTTTGAGTCTTCATTTCTGAAGCCTCCTCTGTCACGTAAAAATGTGATTAAATAAGTTTGTTATGCTTTTCTCTTGATAACCTGTCTTTTGTTACAGCAGCGTTGGCCATGTCCCTTATGATGAGTGAGGGAAGGTATCACTCCTTACTGCCCCTACAGATAGAAAGATAGGAGATGGTGTTGGAGGACAGAATGCTTGGGATTAAGATTAGGGAGGGGTTGTTGTTGAGAATGCAAAATTGGGATATGACTCTGAAAGTGAGTAGCTGAGGTCGGGTTGGGAACAGGATCCTGGAAGAGAAGACATGAACTGAGAAGCCAAGATTTTGAGAGGATCATCTTTGTGGATGTTGAAATCCCCAAGAATTAAGGCAAGAGTAGGGTTGGAGAGAGTGACAGCGAGCTAGCAGCTAGAATCATCTGGTGGGATGTGTTCCAAGAGCTGGGGAAAACTGCAACCAGTAGAGGTATGGAAGGGCCTGCCAGAAGACCTGAGATTTAAAGACGCTGGAGGGTGCAGCAAGTCAGAGAGGAGGGAGGCGAGAGGATCTCCCACTCCCAGCTTCAGGGCCAGTGGCATGAGGCCTGGTGGGGGCTGTAGGGGAGCGGTGTCCTCAGGACAGCTGGTTACTGTTAGAGCAGGAAGGCAAGGACTGCATTTACAGAAGAGGCTGGGGATAGAGAGAGTTTTGCTGATGACTGTGAGTTTCCAGGGGATGGCTTTGGGAGTTTGGGAATGGCGAGGAAAAGGTCAGGAAAGGACGTGATTTTGAAGTTCAGAGTGTGGGAAAGGGGGGTGATGTGAGTCCTGGGATAAAAGGCAGAATGAGATGAGTGGCAGTGGCAAACCCAAATTCCTTCTGCAGCTGCAGTGACTCAGCAAATCAACTAGTCGCCGCTTATTATGAGCAAAAATAACATTTAAAAGTATAAAAGAAACACATGCTCCTGGAAAAAAAATCCAAATAATTTAGAAAAGCCTAAATTGGAAAATGAAAATCCACCTCTCCCTCCCAGTCCTACACCCAGAAGTAACCACTGTTAACAGTTTCTTGGGTATCCTTGCATCCATTTTTTATGCATGTACAAGCAAAAACAGTAGGTTTTTTATGGAATAATTTTATACAGCTTGGTCTTATCCATTAAAAATACACTTGCTGTGCTTTGTCATATATATATAAATTCCTCCATTCTGCTGCATAGTATTTTATTATATACAATGTATTTCCCCAGTCTTCTGTTGTTGGCCATGTATGTGATTTCCAATTTTTTGCCTTACAAACGGTGCTTCAGGGAACACTGTTGAGAATAAATCTTTATTTTATTTCTCATTTTATTTATTTGTGCTCACTGGTTAATATTCATATTGTTACAACTATTAACCAATGAGCACGTATGTACATATACAGTGTTACATATTGTTGATATTGTTGCATTGTAACATATTCATGCTGACAAAATAAGAAAACATTTCTAACATTAAAAGTACAGGACAGATATAATACATAACTACATACACACTACTGGGATTGAATATGTGTTAATGTTTTACTGTAATTGCTTTAAGTCTTCAACTTTACTAGGTGTGGCTACCTTGCTTTTCCAGGCAGTTGTACTAATGTATGGTCCCACCAGCAATTATAAGCGTTCACATTTCGCCGCATCTCTGACAACACATGATGTTGTTAAGCTTTTGTTTTGCTAGTCTGCTGGGTAGAGAAAATCATACTACATTACTTCAGTTTCATTTTCCTGTTTCAAAAACTATTCAAACATTTCTTGGTCATCTGAGTTTCCACCTTTATGAATAACCTGACCTTCACGTTTTCCTGGTTCTTCCTGGCAATATGCTCTTCCAAAAGGATACAGGATTAGTTTGCCAAGTTCCGTGAAAAACCGTTATTTTAGCTATAGCTCTTTGCATATTTTTTCATTTGTTTTAGTCATGTCAGCAGTAGCCATCATTTTTTTTTTTTTTTTTTTTTTTGAGATGGAGTTTTGCTCTTGTTGCCCAGGCTGGAGTGCAGTGGCACGATCTCAGCTCACCACAACCTCCACCTCCTGGGTTCAAGTGATTCTCCTGCCTCAGTCTCCCAAGTAGCTGGGATTACAGGCATGTGCCAACACGCCTGGCTAATTTTGTATTTTTAGTAGAGATGGGGTTTCTCCATGTTAGTCAGGCTGGTCTCGAACTCTTGACTTCTGGTGTTCCGCCCTCCTCAGCCTCCCAGAGTGCTGGGATTACAGGCGTGAGCCACCGTGCCTGGCGGATACCCAACTTTTTTGGCACCAGGGACGGGGATGGTTCTAGGATAAAACTGTTCCACCTCAGATTATCAGGCATTAGTTAGATTATCATAAGGAGCGCGCCACCTAGATCCCTTACATATGTAGTTCACAATAGGGTTCATGCTCCTATGAGAATCTAATGCCATTGCTGATCTGATAGGAGGCAGAGCTCAGGCAGTAACACTCCCTTGCCACTTACCTCCTGCTGTGCAGCGCAGTTCCTAACAGGCCATGGACCAGTACCAGTCCACGGCCTGGGGGCTGGGGACCCCTGCTCTACACCCTTTACTTTGCACAGTCTTTTTAGAGTTGACATTGTATCATTTTGTGTGTAAATATTGTTAAAAATAAATATAAAAATTTTACAATCATAGAAGTCTAGAAGTCTATTTACTCTCCTCCATGCTTTTGCACTAGTTGTTATATGTAACACATATAAACCCATAAATGTTATAATTTTTGCTTGAAGTATTACTGTGTATTTTAAAGGAACTAAGAGGAAATAATAGTCATTTATATATATCCACATCTAGTTACTATTTCATTGCTTTTTTTTTTGGAGGCAGAATCTTACTTTCTTGCCCAGGTTAAAGTACGGTGGTGTGATCATAGCTTACTGTAACCTGGAGCTATTGGGCACAAATGATCCTCCTACCTCAGCCTCCTGAGTAGTTGGGGCTACAAACACATGCTACTACACCTAGCTAACTTTTTACTTACTTACTTACTTATTTTTGAGAGAGTCTTGGTCTGTCACCCAGGCTGGAGTGCGATGGCATGATCTCAGCTCACTGCAATCTTCACCTCCTAGGTTCAAGAGATTTTCATATTTTTAGTAGAGGTGGGGTTTTGCCATTTTGGCCAGGCTGGTCTTGAATTCCTGGCTTCAAGTGATCCACCTGCCTTTGTCTCCTAAAGTGCTAAGATTACAGGCGTGAGCCACCTCACCCAGCCTAACTTTTTTTTCTTTAGATATGCAGTCTTGCTATATTGCCCAGACTGGTCTTGAACTCTTGGCCTCAAGTGGTCCTCCCACCTCAGCCTCCCAAAATGCTGGGATTACAGGCATTAGCTACCATGTCTGGCCTTTATTTCATTGTGCTTTATTCCTTCCTAGAGATTCTCATTTCTATCTGGTACCATTTTCCTTTAGTTAGAAGAAATTCCTTTAGCCTTGCTTGTAGTGCAAGTCTACTGGGGACAAATTATCTTGTGCGTTTTGTTTTTTTAACCTGAAACTGTATTTTGCTTTCATTCTTGGAGGATATTTTTCTTGGATGTAGAATTCTAGGTTGATAAGTTTCATTTTTTCAACACTCTAAAAGTATATTCCACTGCCTTCTGAACCTCGTAAGTTACTATTCAAATCATCAGGAACTTTACCCATTGTTCTCCTGTAATGTGCTGCTTTTATATTTGGTTTTCAGCAGTTTCACCATAATGTGCCTAGGTGTAGTTTTCTTCATATTTATATTGTATGGGATTCACTGAAATAATTGAATCTGTTAATTTATGTTTTTCACCAAATCAGGAACTTTTTCATCCATTGTATCTTCAAATAATTTTCTGCCTCAGTCTCACCTTTCCTTTTGGGACTCCCAGGCATGTTTCTTTAACCTTTTGATATTGTCCTTTAGAGCCCTAAGAGTTTGTTAATTTTCTGCATTTTTTTTCTGTTCTTAAGATTGGATGATTTCTATTGATTTATATCCAAGTTAATTGACTTTTTATTGTCATCAGTATTCTGCTGTAGAATTTTAATTTTAATTTAAACTTTTATTTCTGCTTGTGATTTTTAAATGTCAGAATATTATTGTGTTTGAATTTTCAGTGATTCTTTTTGAAGTTTTTATTACTCTATTGGGATTTTTTTTCCATTTATTGGGAAGATATACTCTTCTATTTTGTTGAGCATAATTAATACAGATGCTTTAAAATCCTTGTCTGTTAATGCCAAACTTTGGATAACACTGGGATTGGTCTCCATTGACTGCCTTTTCTCCTGACACTAGATCACATTTTTTTCTTTTCTGCTCTTCATATGTCAAATCTTGAATTGTGCCTTGTACGTTGTGATATGTTGTGTAAACTCTGACATTTGTTATATCCTTCCAAAATTTTGATGTTTTTGGGTTTGGAGGCAAGTAACTTGATTGGACTCAAGCTACAAACCATCTTTTGCTTGGCAGCTCAAGTTTCAGTTCAATTCTGTCTTTATGTGAGTTGCCCTGAGTCTGCCCCATGAATGCTGAGAACTGGATATAAAATAGGCTCAGGATCTGGGGGTTCCCCTACTCAGATTCTTTCCTTTCTGGGATTCTCCCCTCATTTTCTAGTGTATGCAGCTGCTCTAAACTCTTTCCTCTGGTTTTCCAGCCCACAAAAACTATGCTTTTTTCTATCATACTTTTAGTACTCTGTGTAACACTGACCTCAGGCTAAAAGCATTAAAAACAGGTAAATCACATTTTATTATTTCCTTTTATAACTTCCTTTCAGAATAGATTAACTCTCTTGTTCACTGTTCAGTGTCTTCAGATCATTCTGTGTCGGTGTGTACATATGTATTACATGTGATATTTTCTCCAGAGGTTATAGTTGCCTGTGGAAGTCATATCTAGGGAAAGCTTACTTGTTTACTTGGGCATACTGGAAGCAGAAGCATTCATTCTTTGTTTTTTTTTTTTTTTTTTGCATCTTTAAAATCAGAATATGGTGGAGCATCTTTTTATGTGTTTGTTTATATTTGCATTCCTTTATAAAATCAATTATCTGTTCATGTCCTTTGGCTATTTTTTCATTGTTTTTTTTTTACTTTGGTCTTTCGATGTGTAGAAGCTCTTGTTATGTTAAGAATATTAGCTCTGTCTGTCATACTTGTCACAATTATTTTTCCCAGATTGTTATTTTCTTTTGACTGTTCACTTTTAACTATTAGGAAGCTTAAATTTTTTATGTAGTCAAATTTATGAATCTTGCCTTTAATGATTTCTGGATTTTTGGGTCATGCTTAGAAAACTTTTCTCCACCAAATACTAAAATAACTACTTTTAAATATTTTAACACTCACCTATTTAATCTATTTATAATTTGTCTTAGTGTATTTAAAAACTGAACCAGCTTATTTTTCCAAATATGTAACTAATTATGCCAATTTGATTTATTAATTTATCTTTTCCTCACTGATTTTATACTGCCAACTGTTTTACTTTTATATTTCTATTATCTTCCTGCATTTTCTCTTAAAATTTATATTTCTGACTCTTTTCATCAGTGCTTTTTTTTTTTTTTTTTATGGCGTTTCATTCTTGTTGCCCAGGCTGGAGTGAGTGGTGCGATCTCAGCTCACTGCAACCTCTGCTTCCTGGTTTCAAGCAATTCTCCTGCCTCAGCCTCCTGAGTAGCTGGAATTATAGGCACACACCACCACGCCTGGCTAATTTTTGTACTTTTAGTAGAGACGGAGTTTTGACATGTTGGCCAGGCTGGTCTCGAACTCCTGACCTCAGGTGATCCACCCGCCTCGGCCTCCTAAAGCGCTGGGATTACAGGTGTGAGCCACTGTGCCCGGCCCTCTTGCTCCTTTTAGGATGGCTTTCATTTGTGTAACGTTTATATCTTTATTTTCTTTTTATTGTCCTAAGACTCTGCCATCTCTTCAACGATTCTGTCATCTTATACGATCTTATTTGATCTCTCGAATTTCTTCTTTGAGTTTTATTTCTTTCAGAGTTCATATCTATTCCAATTTCTTTGAGGGCATAAAGAAGCATTTGTCTGACATTTTCTTCTGTTTCTGAAGTGATTCTTCTGCTGTGAACCATTAATCTGTATTTTGCTTATTCTTTTCCTTCCCCCAGCTTCTGCCAGGTTTGAACCACATTAATTTATCTGACATTAAATCCCAAGTTGCACTGATGTGGGATATAATATAAGGGATGAGAGTGTAGACCCTGGAGCTGTAAAGGCTGGGATAAAATCCCAGCTCCACCACTTACCAGTTCTGTGACCTTGGACAACTGAGTTGGTGTCATATTATCTGTGTTACAGGGCTGTTGTTAGGATTAAAATGTTTAGTACAGTGTGTGGTACATAGTACTCAATAAATACTAGGGAAAGATAATTCTGGTTATTATTTTAGCAAGAAAGCTATAATACTTATATAATTTTGGTGTTATCTAATTAATATATGGACACAAGAATGCTAATTTAGTTTTACTTTTTGGTTCATCCAAAAAAATTACAAAATAGATTATTTGTGATATTTGTTATTATCCACCAATAAAGAACTATCCCCATCTGCTGGCCACACTCAAGAATTAAAAATCAAAAGCTGTTCAAATATGGTTGTTGGAATATTTCATTGTGTAGCCACTGTGACTTGGAGCTGTCTTTGTAGCAAACAGCCTCTCTCTCTCTCACCTACACAAACAGATTAGCATCTTGTCACACAGTGCTGGGTAATTGTTGATACACTTATTTAGTTGGAGGCAAACATTTATTTTCATTTGGGAATTTAGATTTGTCTTAGGTGCAGGCTATATAGGTTTCCCTTCTTGCTTAGCTTGGCTATTTCATAGGTTTAGCTTTCCAAATCTTGAATCTTTGTCCCAAGAAAGGAATTTCCCCTAATGTCTTTTTTTTTCCCCCCCTTCTTAAGACTCACTGCAGTCAACACATAGAATATTCCTAACTACCATCAGTGTTTCACAGAAAAAAAAAATCTCTTAACTGGTCGTTCTCTCTCTCTCTCTCTTTTATGAAGATGTAAGAATTGCTGATAAATGAACTGTTAGGGGGAGTTCTATTTAAGTTCTACCTGCAGTCATTTCAGACTGAATAATGAAGGTCAATAGTCTTGGCCTTTGAGTTTTGACCTTTCTGAGATCCATACATTTCATCAGAGTTTTCTTTGGGGTACAGAAAAGTGGCAATCCAGACCTGGCTCTTTGGGGAACTTCCATTGCTGTGGGTCGCAGGGATTGGCTCAAGGCAGTGACTCAGGTCGGTGTAGCAGGAGGGGAAGTTGAAGCAGCACCAGCTGTGGATGCTCAGAAAGACCCCAGACCTGCCTGTGGCATTTCTGCATAATTGGTGTCAGCCGGTTTGCTCTTCTGGCCTTCTTGTTACCAGGGCAACAGTGGGCCTATTCTGAGCTGACTGAGAGGTTGCTACCCTCCTCTGCCTTCCACCCTCACATTCATCCTGGCCTCCTCGGTGTGTGCCTGCTCCTAATGGCCTCCAGCTCTTTCTCTATCTGGATTCCCAGGGATTCTTTCCTGAGCCCAGCCAGAAGACAAAGGGACTCTCTTACTCTTTATTCCAAAGGATACACCTCTTACCACTTCACTTTCACTCCCTACCCCATACACAGCCTTCTGATGCTACTGCAAACCCTTTCCACCGTCTTCTCTCCAGCTCCTCCCAAGCTCATCTGCTGTTCCTTCACCAACTCTCTGCATCTCTTCCCACTCTGCCCCAGCCTCTATGCCTTCCCAACCGCTCTTCTGGTCCCTCACTCTACCTTCACAGGGCCTTTCTTTTCTGCGCTTTTGTAATGTCTTAGGCTGTTTTGTGCCTACCGATGACACACCCTAGTTTTTTATTACTTCTTTTCCCTCCGTGTTCCTGTGACACCTCATTTGCTTCTCAGATAACCCTCATCACAGCATCCTATCACTTTTGTGTCTGGATCCTTCTAGTCCAGACTCAGGCCTCACAGATATCAGGGACTGTCTTCTTCCTGGTTGTATCCCCACTTTTAAGAACAGCCTCTGGCATACAGTAGACTCTTTTTATTGAGCAAATGAATATTTCTGTCATTCCAAATCTTCATTTGTTGATTAAGTTTCTCTGATGTTTATTTTCTCCGATTTTATTGTCCAAGTTTTAAAATAACTTTCATTTTGAAGTACTTTTAGACTTTTTAAAAACTTACAAAAATACTGCAAGAAATTCCCATACACTCTTCAGCCAGATTCCCCACATGTTAACATCTAACGTATCTACAGTATGATGATCAAAACCAGGAAGTTAACACTGATGCAATACTATTAACATCTCCAGATCTTATTCAAATTTTCTCAATTTTCTCATTAATGTCCATTTTCTGACCTAGGATGCAAATCCAGGGTCACACACAGTATTCAGTTTCCACATCTCCTTAACCCCCTTTAATCTGGTACAGTTCCTTCATCTTTCTTTGACTTTCATGATCTTCTAATTTTTGAAGGATACTTGCCAATCATTTTGTAGACTGTCCCTTAAATTCATTTTGTGTAATGTTTTCTTATTATAATAATCAAGTTTTACATTTTTTCCCAAGAATCTCCTTCACAGTGCATCGTATCAGAGGGTATATGATGTCTATTTGTCTTATTACTGATGATATTAATGTTGATCTCTTGGGTAAGGTGGTTCTAGCTGTTTTCTTCAATCTAAAAGCATTATTTTTCCTTTGTAATTAACAAGTACCATGCAGGAATATGTAACTATACTGGTTCTCATCATACGACTGACTTTAGTATCCTTTGATGATTCCGTATTGCATGATTATTATTATGGTGTTTTCCAAATGGTGGTTTTCTATTTCCAAGATTTTAAATGGGGCTGGGGAAATGATTTTCCCATGGTGAACTGTCAGGGTCTAATGCCAGGCATGACCCTAAAGCATTCTCAAAATGAGACTTGAGCATTTCAAGTAGCACTCTGGGTCACAGATCTCTGTAAACAACTTCAGTGTATGGACTGCTCCCTTGCTCTTTTCTCCCCCAACCCCCAAATCTCCTATTTGTGGACACAAATAGGCTCTTCTGATGGGATGGTAGTGTTCCTGATGAGACACCAAGAAGGGCTATCACAAGTAAATTGATCATGACTTAATTATTAATTCATGCCCTTAAAGTACATACTGTGGAGATTAATGCTCCTAGCCAAAAGATCCTTGGCTCACATTTTTAGAACCACTGTCTTAAAGGACAGCTGCATAGGCTAAGATCAAGGTAGCATATAATAAACCAAGACTTAATGTCTTTAGGGAAAACACTTCACAATCCATTATGAGCTATGTCATGAAATCAATGACCTTGGGATCTTTTCTAAAACATTCAAGCACAGAGTTAATGAGTTTAGGGAAGGAGTTGGAGGTGGCATGACATTTTAAAATGCTTAAGACACTGGATCCTCGACGGAATGCTTGCTAGATTCTGTTATTCCCTGAAGTATAGGGTGTTTATGATCTACAAAAAGTTTCAAATCCATAGACAGTGTCAGAAAAGAAAATCTTTTCTTTTATCATGTTTGCAGTAGCTAGTTTTCAGTGTGACCAAGTCTGGGTTAATTATTCCCTGATTAGAGGTCAAAGTGGTACAATTCTGTACTGTGTTTAAGGGACAGCAAAGCAGGCCACCAGAATTCCTAGCTGTAGGAGGACTCCTTGGGAAAATCAGGTAAGTGTATACTGGGATTCATAGTCAAGACTGAAACGAAGAAAAAGTAGCCTGCCTTTGACCCTGTGCTGGGGTCAGTAGGCTGCTGAGGCAATTGGTGTCACCAAAGCAAGAGAGAATCCAAGTCATGGGCCTGGTTCTAGATTGAGTTTCAGTGCTGGAGGAGTAGCTCAACAATTGCCCTTCACCACATTCCCTGCCCAGAAACCTGGGAATTATAGAAGTGAACGAAAAAGAACAAAAGGCCTCAGTTTGGCTGAAACACGTGACACTTGGGGGACCAATCACTGCCCTGGCTTTCTCCTGTGTGAGAACACTGTAAGCAGAAGCTGAGGATGGTGTGTGCTACGGGGATGTGGTGAGGGCTGGCAGCAGCCCCAGGGTGACAGTTACAAAGGCAGAGAGAGTTCCTGCCATCATTAGAACCCCCGCCTGCGATTCCTCCGACCCATGGCTGGTATAGTCCAAGAAACAACGGTTACCTTCATGAATAAATTAGAAACAAACATTATTTCCTCTTTTTTGAAATTCCTTAATACTGATTATTATATCTTCTGAAATCTGTAAGAAAAAGTAGTCTTCCCTTGAGTTGGAACAGAGAAATCTTTATGTTCAAGTGACAGTGCCGAGTGAGTTGTTCAAAATCTTTTAGGAATTAAACAGCCTAACTACTCAAAAGCTGTTTGTCATGAGAACCATATTCTCAACAAAGGCCTTCCTTGGAGCTGTAGACTTTGGACTGAGTTTAGCCTTTGGTAACTCATAAATTTTAGCCGCCGTTGAAGAGGCCTTTTCTGAGGGTAGCTGTGGCCCAAAGGGATAGCACTATCTAGGGAGGATTTCTCTCTCTTGTTTCTCAAGAGCATCTCAGGGACAAAGATCTCATTTCACAGCTCTGAACTTCAAGATGACAGGCTCCTTTTAAGGCCTGGCTTCATCCAGCTGGATTCTCTGAAAGAATGACCACAGAAAACACTCGAACATATACATCACCACTGTGCACAATAATTTGAAATAACCAATGAGCAAATGGGACACCAGGCTGGGTACTTGTCATGTGGGAGGAGGATGAAGTTAGGTCCTCGTCCATCACTGAGCAGTGAGCTAGGTGATGCTGAGAAATGTTTTGCTTAGGACCTGTGTGAATTCTATCAGTCAGATCCGTCAGTCGACTTGGCCTCTCTTTGGCACAGCTTGATTTGGAAAGACCTTGAAGAGGCCTGAGAGACCCAGGCTGGAGGGAGGGGTAGTGACTGATCCCCGGCCAAGGCTATTTTCATTAGGAGTATTAATATTGTTTTCAGCATAGAAACCATTAGATACACAACCATTAGAATACCCTGGGAACATACCAAAAAGAGAAGATCTGGTAAAATAACCTTTCACTGAATGTATTCATTCATTTAACTAATCACACTGCTGTTCCGTGAATATTTATTGAGTGTCTAGTACGTGGCAGGCACAGTACCAGGTGCCAGGAATGACAGCAGTGAACAAGACAGACACAGTCCCTGCCCTTGGGGAATTTGCTTTCTAGATGAGGGAGACATCATCAATACATTAATCAGATATACTGTGGATAACAGTGTTATAAAAGAAATAAGGCAGGTTAATGCAATGGAAATGGTTGGGGTCTAGAGGGCCCCCTGATCTGAATGGCAGGACAGATCCTGTTATGTGAACACCTGAGGCATGTGAATTCCAAGCAGTGGGAGTATCCCAGGCACAGCCCTGTGGTAGGACCGTGATGGAACTGTGTTTGAATAGCAGAGAGAAGGCCAGTGGAACAGAGCCCAGAGAGCAGATGTGAGGAGGGCTGGAAGGTGAGGGTGAGATGGTGAATCTAGACAAGACCAGAGAGACAGGGAGAGACTGGATTGTGCAGGGCCTTGCAGGCCACGCAAAGTCTCCTCAAAGAAAACTAGGAGGTTATTCAGGTCAGTCTTTAAAAACTGTCTTCTCTAGGGACCTCTGTTTTATCTAAAGTCCAAGGGAGCAGCAGTAGAAGGAGCAAGGCTCTGCCCCTCTCCCCATGTCCAGCTAATATGCCTCCCTCCCCATTATCAGTTTTGCACAAATTCTGTGTAAGGTTAGCCTCTCAAGGTTTCAAAGTTGTGATAGGTTAAAGATGGACAGAAATTCTTTCACTCCCCCATCAAGAGGTGGAGTTTTTATTTACCCTGCCTTTGAAACTGGGCTGATTCTGTGACTGCTTTAACCAAAGACTGTGGTGGAAGTGATGCTGCACAGCCTTGAAGAGGACTGGCACCTTCCACACCCTCCTTGACTGATGGGCTCTCGGAGCCTTCACTGCCATAGAAGAAGTTCTATTCTACTGAAGAGGCCATGTGGCAGACAGCCAAGCAACCAGCAGACAAGGAGACCTGTGGCACTGCCCCACTCCCTCCACTGGACCGTTCCAGCCAGCCCCCATAGCCCCCATCCATCTGTGCCCTCTAGGCAGATGTGAAGAAGCATGGGCATTCCGTCTCCAGCAGGCATCATCTGGGGCAGAGACGAGCAGATCCTGGTTGCCTTGCCATGGACCTCAGAACTGTGTTCAACATAAAATGGTTACTGCTTTAACCCACTTTGCTTAGGGGCAGTTTATTACACAGTAATAGATAACTGAAGGAAAAGTTCAAACAAAGAGGTTGAAAACCACTTGTCTGAGCAAAATCAATGGTTTTACAAAGACCTCAGAGAACTCTGCTCTCACAGCTGGGAAGGCAGTGGAGTGTGATGGAGAGGGCAGGGACTCGCGAGTAAGATGGTCCTGAGGCTGAGTCGTGGCATAACCTTGAGATTCTTTGCCGCTTTGTTTCTGAGACACAAAGAACAATATGTACCGTGGAGGGTTAATGTGAGACTTAAAATCAGACATGGTGTGTGAAGACCTTGGTACATACTAAGAACTTGACATGTTGTAACTATCGTGTGGTCATCAGGGCCCTTCCAGGGCTCCCAGCCACCTGGGTTAGGAACCCACCTGGTGGGTCAGGCCCTGTCACTGCCAGAACCCAGGTGAAATCACAGGTGTGGGAAGTGGCAGGAGGAAATCTGTTACCCAGACTTCTGGTGAGTTTCCTTATGTGTTAATGTGTTTCATGAAGACGGTATTTCATAATGTTGAATTAAGATTGAGAATGGTTTTCCCTATTCAATTCTCTTTCAATCCTGATAAAATCTAAGCAAAATTGCTACTACAGCTTTAACATCTCTCTAGCCCTTGATGATCTCTCTTCCCTCCTTCCTTTTTTTTTTTTTTCATTTTGACAGAGAGAGTATAACATTAGGTTTAGAGTGTTTGGCAGGCAACAGTATATAACTAGACTAATATAGATATCATTTAGTTTTCACTGTATTTGTGTTTTTTTATATTACGAGTTTCCTTTCTTTTTTGGACTTGGTATAAAGATTTCCCTGAAAATGAAGGAAGAAAAGTGAGTCAATTTAAAGAAGACTATTAGATAAGAAATATACAGGTACGATGTGACAAAGATTGTGATGAAGGTATGCGGTTGACTGATGCAAATGCTGCTCCATTGAATATCCCCCAAGCTTTGTCTATGGGCCTACTTTAGGTTGTCACAGTGGGGAAAAGCTGATAAAGCCACTGTGTGTGAACTTTCCCTCTGCCTCCTCTGAGGCGCTTGCACCCTACAGTCCCCCACAACCCAGAGTGGTCCAGCAGAGGTGACAGGAGAAGGCAGTAGAAGGGAACAACAGCTTCATGATTAAGATCCTAACATGCAGTTGTTAAAACTCTTTCAGCCAGCCCCTGGCATTTGGCCTCTTGGTCTCTTAGTTCTTTTCAGAGCAAGGCTAGCCCATGAGCCATGCACCTGGCCCGGGACTCCTGCCCGGGCAGTTCTGTCAGCTCAGCTCTCCCTGACCTTCTCCTTGTCTGCAGCTCTTCCCTCCCTAATGCGCTCAGCACTTTTAGCTGTTCTGTGATAGTCTCAAAGGGCGTGGGGATGAGAGCTTTGCTGAAAATGTGCATCTTCTGCAGAAAAGGGCCATGGAACACTTAGAGAGGAAAAGGACAAAAAGATCAAAGTGGTTTTGGAACAGAAGAGGGAATGAAGAGCTATAAAATTTGAATGAAGAGGCTAGAAAAAAGAAGCTGGGGAAGGGAAATGGCTTTGTTTGGTAGTTAGAGCTAAGAAGGGAGAAATGATAAGAACAAGGGTGGAAGCCCTTTAAACTAAGGGGCTGCTTCAAAACTAAAAATATCAATGTGATAGTGATTAAGCTATCACAACCTACCACGGCGTGGATCTCAAGCACTGAATGCAAGTATAGCATTTCTATCTATCTATAATACAGTGTTTCTATGGTCCTTTATCCTCCCAGGTATCTGCTGTTATGTCATCTCCTCCATGAGGTCTTCCTGGACCACATCATCTGAAATAGCAATCTCCTTTTCTGATCCCTGATCCCGCTGTAGTTTTCTTCATCACATCCCTCCATGGAATTTTGTTTGATCATGTATTTGTTATTCTATCCCCATTAGATAGTAACTCCATGAAAGCAAGGACTTTGCCTGTCACTTTCTGTCTCCAGTTCCTCTGGCACACAGAAGGGATTCAATTAAAAAAAAAGTTAGAGGAATGAATTCAAATAGTTAATGTAGGCTGGGCACAGTGGCTCACACCTGTAATCTGAGCACTTTGGGAGGCTGAGGTTAGCGGATCACTTGAGACCAGGAGTTTGAGACCAGCCTGGCCAACATGGCAAAATCCTGTCACTACTAAAAATACAAAAATTAGCCGGGCATGGTGGCATGCACCTGTAGACCCAGCTAATTGAGAGGCTGAGGCAGGAGAATTGCTTGAACCTGGGAGGTGTAGGTTGTAATGAGCCGAGATTGTGCCATTGCACTCCAGTCTGGGCGACAGAGCAAGACTTCATCTCAGAAAACAACAATGACAACGACAAAAAAAAAAAAGTTTATGTATATAAAGCCCCTAATATTCTACAGAAAATACTAAGAGCAAAAGACAAGTCAGATATGAATTTTGCCCTCAACACATGGTCTAATAATTATGATAATCACTGTACATTTTAGAGGGCTACTATGTGCTAGGCACTTTATACACATTATGTTATCTTTAATAACTAGTAGTAATGTTCAATGTAAACATATTTAACAGGTATTATAGAAACTGACCTATCAGTACCACGAACTGGCACTCCGACATATTAAATAATATTGCCAAGATCTGAGAACCAGAAAATGGCAGGGTCAAAATCTGAATAAAGGTGTGCCTGAATCCAATGTGCGTTCTTCTAGGCGTACTACTGCCCTTCTTGGAAATACATGTGAGCACATGTATTGAGACTTACAGTTCTTTGATGCTGGAGACCATTCTTTTATGTGTGTCATAAATAGTTGTCAAAAGACAGCTTTTATGTGTGCACAGAAATAGTATATTTCCAGCATCAGAGAACTGTAAGTCTCATTGAAGAACTAAGGACTTTGGACCAGTTAGGAGCTGGGGAGCCAGCCAGCTTCTTCTCTCACAGCCATCTTAGCTTCAAGAGGTGCTAGGTTCAATGTCCATACAAAGAGAGATAGGAGAGAAGGGCAAGAGGAGTTGGGAAGAGCTGAGCAAGCAGATAACTTTGAGGAAGTTTGCAGAAACTGGGAGAATAGGCAGAGAGAGCCCAGATCCTTGGATAGTTTGCTGGTTCCCATAGGGCTGTGTTCCTCCTCACCTCTTCTAAGTGACCTCCGTCATGAGGGAGTCCAGCCCAAGTGAGCGGCAGCAGGCTGAGCTCTCTAGGACAGGCTTTTCTCAGGCCTGGCAGTGCAATTGGAATTTTCATCCCAGATGATGTAGAAACAGTATCACCACAATCAAGGAGAATTGGGACCTGGCCTCCTCACCGTCGGCAGAGCCTGTGCCTTTGGTTGTAACAGTTAGTGCACACCAAATGTCCATGTGCTCCCTCTGTTTCCCAGCCTTCCTTGCAGTTCACGGGTGACAGAAGGGATGTGCCACTTTCAGTCTTAATGCCTCTCTTCTGCTGCTATGGCTTTAGAGTCACCTTTTCCAAATTCATAGTTACAAGGTGGAGGTCAGCCTCCTGACTCGTGACCAGCAACCACAACAAACTTGTATTGGGTTAAACCATTGAGCATTCAGGTTTTTCTGTTGCAGAAGCTAGAGTTAATTACCTCGGACTAGTATGTCTCCCTAAATACACTCTGAACTTCCTAGTGAATCTGTAATAATCACTGCTAACAATAGATGTATCATATACTTTCATATTAACAGCGCTTGACTTAAAATTACATGGGCTTGGCATAAGGCACAATTTTATCCTGGTCATATGCCAGAGAAAGTAACAATGATGGAATTAAATCTGTGCTTGTGCCTTTACAGTGGTGTGGCACTATACGATAGCTTCCTAAGACATACCTATAGATTTTATACATCATCTGGGTAGGCAGACATTTTTGTATTTAACCTGCTAGGTAGATACTGTTCTCTTCATGTTACAGAAGGAGAATGAGACCCAGAAAGGCCAATTAACCTGCCCACAGTTGCATGGCTACTGAGCAGTGGAACTGGGCTTCTAACCAGGGAGCACTGATTCCAGAGCCCATTCCACAGTGCCATGCTCCCTTGACTGACAAGTTGCCTCTATTTAATTCACAAATAAGACTTGGATATTAACCTCAAAAAGAATAGAAGCCAGATGAGGCAACTAACTGATGTGGCAAAATGAAGGCTTTGTGTGGAGATGAGTGGGATGGAGGCCGCAGAACAGGAAGCCGTGGAAAGCCTGGCTGGGGAGTTTGGAGTTGACCCTGAGGCAGGGCAGAGCCAAGAAAGTGAAAATAAAGGAATCAGTTGTTTGGAGGAGACAGTCTAAGAAAGATTTTGAGTATGTACTTCCTTTAAAAATGGAATTGATTTGCAGGCAGTTAAAGGTAAAGGGATTTGATTCAGGAAAAATGAAGATCCAGGATGTCAATTTAGAAGATATCCCATGGTTGCAGCTGGCACCTAGGTGAACCCTGTTTTCCTTCCTGAAGAGCAGGCCACCCCTCCAATGACTTACCCTCTCCTAACGTTGAATGAAAAATGACCAAGGATCAACAGCTGTCCCTGGCCTTTATTTCAAATCACTTTATCTCCCTGGCCTCAGTTGCTTCACTTGTGAGTTGGCAGCATTGGACCTGGCAGTCTCCGGGTGGTGGTTGGCCATGGTGACGGCAAGCTCTTCATTTATGTCTACCTTGTTCTGCTTCTTTTCATCAAGCCCTTGCTGCCCCCGCTTTTTCCCCCTTTGGAGGATGTCTTGGGATATATGATCAGATTTCCTCTTTGAGGTCTTTGGTTAGGTGGGAACATAAGCACTCTGGTCCTGACTGCCTATTCTTAGGTTTGGGCCAAAGCTTAGAGTCTCAGGAAATATAGTTCTCTTCAGCTGCAGCCGGTGAGGAATTGCTCCCATGCTGAGATTTGGGGGACCCTAGAAGAGATAAATGTTCAAAAACTACCTCTGTGAGTACACACTGTAATATTTATGGATAAAATGATACAGTATCTGGGGGAGTGGGTCATGTATGAATGAAACCAGATTGGCCATGACCTGGTAATTGCTGAAGCTGGGTAATGCTACATGGGGTTTAACTGAACTGTCCTGATGACTTTTGTATATATTTAACATTTTTCCATAATGAAAAGTTGAAAAAGACACAAAAACACACCTTTTTTTTTTTTTTTTTTTTTCATGTTGTGGCATTCAGAAAACTGGACAATTGAGTCTCCAGAGAGCACAAGTTGAATACCCACAAGGCAGTATCCATAAAGCACCCCTGATATGTGGGACAACAGTAAACTTGATACAGCTAAATAATTGACTGTACATGGTAAGGTGTCTCTGAGCACACTGGCCTTGGATGCCTCGTTGACCACAGTATCTCCCTTTATTGTGCGCTATTTTCCTGTCTGACGACTCCACCTTCCACTTCTTTCTCTTTCTATTTCTTCATTGGCAAGTTAACTTTCTCCCATAGGCAGAGGGAGCTTCTCTTTGAGGAACCATAGAGGAAGGATGAGAGAGCCCTCCAAAGCTGCAGTTTTCAATTTTTTTGACCACAACCCAGTGTAAAAGATATATATTTTTATCATCATAGACAACCATAACTAAAATGTAAGTTTCACAAAATAACACCCTTTACCAAATGGGATACATTCTGATATTTTCTCTCCTGTTCTATTCTAGACTAGTCTATTCTATTCCATATTTTAAAAGGCTGTCATGATCCACTAAATTTAAATCACTAATAAATTCAGGATTCCTAATGGGTTGCCGCCTGCATTTTAAAAACAAAATTGGTTAGTGGAAAAGAGATGTTGGGCAGGAAACTTACCATTTAACACATCTGGCCTGGGGTTGAAGTTGCAGGCAGCTGGATTTCATTTGCATCTGACAGTGGAGAAGCCCTCCATACTTTGTGTGGGTGTTAAGGTCAGATCTACAGTGCTAGCCAAGGATTGACTAGAGTATTAAATTTCTGCAGATGTGTTAATTGATGTGCTCATCAATAGGGAGAGATCACAACTCACAGGCTTAAGATGGGAACTTTGTTGAACTGGGCTGTCACATGCCATCTTGTAGTTTTAAGATAGAAAAAAAAAAAACAGAAAAAACAAAGAAATAGCTCTGTTATACACACCACCACTATGACTGTTGCTCAGAGAAGACACCAGGCAACAGGGTAAGGCAGTGCATGTCCTTCAGAACCAGGTAGATCTGAATTTGGACCCCATAAACTACTAACCATGTGACTTCAGAAAGATTACTTAATTGATTCAGAGAGCTGAATCTCAATTTTTCTCATCAGAATAGGAGAATGATAATACTTCATTAAGTGAGAGCATTCTATATAGCATCTGGCCCAGAACCTGACCTGAGGGCAGCCCTCAAATGTTAACTCCTTCTTCTCCTTGCACAGAGGCCCTATGAGGTTTCTTTCTTTCTTTTTTTTTTTTTTGGAGACGGAGTCTAGCTCTGTCGCCCAGGCTGGAGTGCAGTGGCGTGATCTCGGCTCACTGCAAGCTCTGCCTCCCGGGTTTACGCCATTCTCCTGCCTCAGCCTCCCGAGTAGCTGGGACTACAGGCGCCCGCCATCTCGCCCGGCTAGTTTTTTGTATTTTTTAGTAGAGACGGGGTTTCACCGTGTAGCTCAGGATGGTCTCGATCTCCTGACCTCGTGATCCACCCGTCTCGGCCTCCCAAAGTGCTGGGATTACAGGCTTGAGCCACCGCGCCCGGCCGAGGTTTCTTTCAAAGGTTGTCAATCTAGTATACTGTATGACAAATCTATCACTCTACTTTGCTCAGAGATTTACTGGAGGGGGAAGAGAGCTAGGAGAAAACCCAAATAGAAGAAACAAGTGAAGTGCCAAGAGAGAAGCCACATTTTCAGGCTAAGTGACCTAGGCAGCGCCATTCACCAACTTTAGCTCTCCAGTTCTCAGTCATGAAATGAAGATGGGGGAAATGCTATGTTCTCCAAGAACTCTTGACTCATATTTCCTAAAGATAGTTGGCTTCCTGGGCACCAACTCAGACCCAGTGAATCATAATCATTCTAAGCCAATGTCCAGTAATTTACCAAGTCCTTTCCAGCCTGCTTCCTAACCATATCTCAAGACAGCTCATTCTCTCCTCCCCACCGCCCCTACTTCTGTACCCTTCCCACTCCTGCTTGCCCTTTTCTCCTGTTGACTGCATTCCTGGCTTTCAGTCTTGCTTGTTCTTCACCCAGTCTTCACTCTGCAACCAGAGAGACAGTTTTATCTTGCAAACACGACACTGAGACTGCTGTCCAAATCTTCTAGTGATTTCTCTTTCTCCTTAAAATAAAGTCTAAACTCTTAACCTGTCCCCAGGGCTCATCTTGATCTTCTCAACACCAAACCTTGCTCTTTCTTTTTTGATCATCTGTCCCCACCCCTGGACTGTCAAGTCTGGGATAGTGGCAGCAATGTCTCTCCTGCTGTTGATGTAGGCCCAATGCCCAGCACGTGGCCTGATGCAAGTCAGGCACTGAATGAAAAAGCAGTTGCTGAACTCCAACTAATCTTTTTCCATAAAACGATAGCAAGTGACCTATTTTCTGGATAAAATAAATTCCATGTGCTATGGCAAACTGTCTCTTAAAGTCCTTATTGTGTTCTCTGCTGGCTGTGTAGAGACTAAATCAATTGTACTATAATGTCCATTATTTTATATTTTGGTACAAGGATTCTTTCAAGGATTTTTTTGGGTTTTGAAGAACAAATATGATTTGGGTGCCGTTTCCATACTCCTCAAATACTCTAAGTGGATAGTGAAGCTGCTCTTTATTTCTAAATCCTCACCTCATGCAGACATAATGGCCAGAGATTTCCCTTAGCAGGAGGAATGTCACGCATTATGGTTTTCACTTCCTTTTAACTGGATTAAGTCTTTGTTGAAGAGCCTTGTGCTGATTAGAGATGTCTGAATATGAAGTGCTCCTTGAACAAAAGTTATGGGTAGTCACATCAATTTAATTGAAAAATGTTCCATAATTAAGGCAAAACCACTTCACTTAAATAATTAGCTTGAAGTGGTCATAGTAACAGAGTTAATAGATTTGCTTTTATTTCCTCTGTGTCACTGGTGCCTGCCTGACACAAGAACACTGGTGACATGGTATTCTATAGAAAATTTTGGGCTTAGCAATTTAGGGTTCTGTGCCATATAAGTACTGTCCGACTCTCTTCCTAAGAAGGCACCTAAAGAGGTGTCAAAGTGAAATAATCACCAGATCATTGTTTATTCACAAAGTTGAATAAGCATTCAGAACAGAGTGTTCTGGAGAGAATATGGGCGGTTCCATCACACTTAGTAGTGCACACTGGAGGAATTATTTCCAGAGTTTTCTAAAGTAGTGATCCTCACATCACTACTGATTTAGGATGCTGCAAAATCTTTGGGGTGTAAATTGCAGGTGATTCAGTGTAGGCAAAAGATTAGTAAATTATCAGTTAGATATGTGTTCAGAAGCTCATAGCAGAAAACCCAATTTACAATAGCTTAAACAATTTCCCTTTGACATCATCAAATGTCCAGAAGTAGATCGTTCTTTGTCTTGGTTCAGCAGGTCCAAGATGTCACACGGGCACCCAGGTGCTTTCTCTTTCCATCTGCCCTCTTGTGATGTTGCCTTCACCCTTGGGCTCCTCCCGCCCTGGTCACAAGCTTCAGTGCCAGTCATACATCATCAATCCAGGTGACAAGAGGGGAAAGGCAGGTAAGCCACAGATGGCATCCTTTATCAAGAGAAAACAAGGGTTTCTCAGACCCCTCTACCTTGCTTAGATCTCACTGCATGGCCACCCAGGTCAGGAAATACAGGACAGTGGAGGACAGGAGTTTCGTATTTGCTTTAGACCTAGTCTTATTGTAGGATAAATACAACGGACAGCAATAATTTAAGCATACCCTTAGAATGACTCTGTAAGGCAGATGCACCGAATGTGTGCACCATGCTAGGGAATCCGGGAGTGGCCAACTTAGAGACTTGCTCCTTTTCTATAAGGAACATCTGAGTCCCTGGTACATCCTATAGAACATGCGCCATGCAGGGTATTGAGGCTCTGAGTTTTGGATTAAATGAAGGTTACCAGGCAGAAGTCATTAGGGGAGAGTGTTAAGTGAAAAGGCAATATCAACCGCATGATGTCTGTAGATGGTTGCAGTTTCCCTGCCCAGCCCATCACCACTGGGCCATGAGGTAATTTTGTCCAGCCCATGGCCCCTGGACTGTAGGAAGGTAGATATCCTGCCTAGCCCACTGCCATTGGACTCTCTGCTTTGTATGTAAGCCCCTGGTATTAATAAAACCCTATGTCTTGTTTGCTGGCTCTGGGTCTCTTCATCGGCCTCTAGAACCTGGTGTCTCTTCTCTATCAAGGTTAATAGGGGTTCAGCACAACAACTATCAAGACAGGTCTTCCCTTTTATTCCTTCTTTTTAAAAAACAAATATTTCTTTGTAAACTATGCATTCAACAAAAGACAAATCTCCAGAACCTATAAGGAACTTAATCAAATCAGCAAGGAAAAAACAACCTCATTAAAAAGTAGGCAAAGGACATGAACAGACACTTCTCAAGAGAAGACATACAAGTGGACAACAAGCATGAAGAAATGCTCCATTAACATCAGAAAAATGCCTGTTAAAAAACACAATGAGATATCATCTCACATCAGTCAGAATGGCTATTATGAAAAGGTAAAAAAATAACAGATGTTGTTGAGAATGTGGTGAAAAGGGAACACTTATACACTGTTGGTGGGAAAGTAAGTTCGTTTAGCCCCTGTGGAAAACAGTATGTAGATTTCTCAAAGAACTAAAAATAGAACTACCACATGATCCAGCAATCCCACTACTGGGTATCTACCCAAAGGAAAGTAAATCATTTGATGAATAAGACATCTGTACTTGAATGTTTACTGCAGCACTATTTGCAATAGCATTCAGGGAATCAACCTAAGTGTCCATCAGTGGTAGCTTGGATAAAGAAAATGTCTGGGGGGGGGGG
>NW_012118265.1:13857899-13858135 GCF_000951035.1 Colobus angolensis palliatus | reverse complement strand
AATCATTAAAAAGTCAGGAAACAACAGGTGCTGGAGAGGATGTGGAGAAACAAGAACACTTTTACACTGTTGGTGGGAATGTAAACTAGTTCAACCATTATGGAAAACAGCATGGCGATTCCTCAAGGATCTAGAACTAGAAGTACCCTATGACCCAGCCATCCCATTACTGGATATATATTCAAAGGATTATAAATCATACTGCTATAAAGACACATGCACACGTATGTTTATTG
>NW_012118265.1:13811931-13857660 GCF_000951035.1 Colobus angolensis palliatus | reverse complement strand
ACATTTTGCACATGTACCCTAGAACTTAAAGTATAATAATAAAAAAAATAATAAAAATTAAAAAAAAAAAAGAAAATGTCTGAGGCAGGAGAATGGCTTGAGGTCAGGAGTTCAGAACTGACCTGGGCAACATAGTGAGACCCCCCTGTCTGTACGAAAAAATTAAAAATTAGCTGGGCACGGTGTTGTATGCCTGTAGTTCCAGCTACTTGGCAGACTGGGGTGGGATGATGACTTGAGCCCAAGATATCAAGGCTGTAGTGACCTATAATCACATCAGGCTGGGTGACAGTGGGAGAGAGAAAGAAAGAAAGTGAGAAAGAAAGAAAGAGAGAGAAGGAGAGAAGGAAAGAGGAAAAGAAAAGAAAGGAAGGAAGAAAAGAAGGAAGGAAGAAAGGAAGAAAGGAAGGAAGAAAGGAAGAAAGCAGAAAATATGGTATAATACACTCTGGAATACTATGTGACCATAAAAAAGAATGAAATCATGTCCTTTGTGGCAATATGGATGCAAACAGAGACCATTATCCTAACTCAATTAATACAGGAACAGAAAATCAAACACCATATGTTCTCACTTATAAGTGGGACCTAAACAATGAGTACACTTGGACATAAAGATAGGAACAATGGACACTGGGAACTCAAAAAGGGGAGACAAAGGGAGGGAGGAAGGGACGGAGAAAAGGGTTGAAAAACTGCCCATTGGGTACGATGTTCACTATTTGAGTGATGGGTTCCATGGAAGCTCAAACTCCAGCATTATTCAATACACTAGTGTAACAAACCTGCAAACGTAGCCCCGAATTTATAATTTAAAAAAATGTTTAAATAGAAAACAAATATTTTGTAATATTCTTTTATCCTTAAAGGCAATGAATAAATCACATAACCCATTTAAATTCATAATTTCAAAGTAATGCCCTAACTGTAACATAGGAATTAGATGAAAGTAGCCCAAGCAGGACCCACCCCCACAAGATCTCTTATCTTGGAGGAGGAGAAGGTGGAGGGATGAGCATCCATGGAGAAGTCAAAGTGGGTGACAGGAGGACTCAAGGCAAGGTGTTAAATCTCAGTCCCACCAGTATCAGAGCCTGGCACAGGGAGAAGCCATCTGTGACACTCACTCCCAGCTCCCAGCAGGAGCAGACGGCATCTCCAAATAAGAAGCAGGTTCCTAACCAGGGTGGTCATGGCTGAGGAAGGGTAAGATGCCCCAAGAACCTTGGGGTACACAGGAAACTCAGAAAAGAAACATCTGCAAAGCTTCCTCCAGCTGCCAGGCCCCTACTTCCCTCTTGAAACAAGAACTCTAATCTGGAAAAGCAGGATTAGAGAAAATCTAAACTGTTTATGTCAACAGGCCTACGGGATTTGATCAGGGATCATCACAGTTGTTGCTAGAATCTATCTCACCTTCCAACGTTGGACACGTAGAGACCAATCCTTTATATGGAGAAAAACCACTGGACATATTAATAGATACTTTTAAAGGCACAAGAGGAGCCTAACCTGAAAAATCAGAACAACAATGTTCCCTTCTGAAAGTATTACTTCAAGCCCATTAGGAAGCCTTAAGCCAGCTCTAATTCGTATCCTCTAGGGAGTCAAGGGCACATTGCGCTCAAGACACAGGAGCAGGCAGACAGGAAACGGGGAATGATTGGGGCAGGAAAATTGTTTACATGTTGCAGTGGATTGAATGTGTCCCCCTAAAATCCGTATGTTGAGATCCGAACCCCCTCAATATGATAGAAGTGGGAGGTGGGGAATTTGGGAGGTGACTAGGTCATGAGGTTGGAGCTTGCACGAATGGGATTAGTGTCTATATATAAAGGACATCAGAGAGCTCTCTCACCCTCTTTCTCAAATGTGAGGACATACTGAGAAGATGGCAGTCGGCAACCCAGAAGAGGGCTCTCATCAGAACCTGACCCTGCTGGCACCCTGATCTCTGCTGGTCTCCAGAACTGTGAGCAATAAATTCTTGTTACTTAAGTGCTATTCAGTCTATGGTATCCTGTTATAACAGCCCGAACTAACTAAGGTACATGTGAAAGACACAATGTCATGGCTGGAAATGTGGAGACAGTCAGTGGAGATACGGCTGATGCTAAATTAGGGCAAGAAGACAAATCAGACGTTTTCCCAGAGTTGAATAGCGGCAAAAATGACATGGAGAAGAGAGAATCCATGATGCACAAGTCCAGGAAATCCAAATCTGTAAAACAGGGAGGGACTTCCAAAATGAGAAAACAGGGCAGATGCTGTGATTACATCCAAGTGGAAAGTTACTGTTATTTTCTTCTTCATACTTTTTGCTTTGCTTTCTTCTCCTTCAAATTATCATGGAATGTGCTACTTATAAACTCAGAAAACTACAAACTACAAAAAGCATACAACTCGGACAAGAAAATCTGTATAGAGGCCATATTTTCTCTGCCTTTTGAAAGAGAAAATATTCTTTTTTAATTTTTACTTTTTAGAGACAGGGTCTTTCTCTGTCATCCAGGCTGGAGTGCAGTGGCATGACCATAGCTCACTGCAGTCTCAAACTACTAGGCTAAAGTCATCCTTCCACTTCAGCCTCCCAAGTAGCTGGGACTATAGGTGTACACCACCATGCCTGGCTAATATTTTATTTTTTGTAGAGAGATGGTCTCACTATGTTGCCAAGGCTGTTCTTGAACTCCTGGCCCTGAGTGATTCTCCCACGTCGGCCCCCCAAAAGTGCTAGGATTACAGGCATGAACCATCGCGCCCCACCTGAAAGAGAAAATCTCATAGAACTAAGGGAGGATCCCAGGCTAAAGGCCAGAAATTAACACGTATGACTGTAATTTTCAATCAAAGGTGAACATCTGCTGCAAGAGAAATGCCCTGATAGATTTACTCACTTGCTCCTAGGTCCCTTTCACATCTGGGGAAGGCTGAAGCAGTTCAGCTGACTGTAGTCCTCCTTTTGAGCAGGCCACATACAACCTCCCTCATCTCATTGACTGGGGCACCCACCATGGATTGAGGCTCCCTCCTCTAGAACCCTCTGGCATAACCACAGTTATTGCCTGCAGTCTGGCGTTAGCATGCTGCTAGTGAGGAAGCGGTCAGAGGTTAAATGCCAGGGTGAATCTGTGAGTTTTATGCAATGGAAGCTCCAGACCTTCTGTGCCAGAGAAGCCCTGACTCCGGTGGCTCAGGTCACACTCAGAGTCAAGGGCACCAGATGAGGACTCATTGCAACTCTTACAACTTTAAATAGCTCATATAATTGCTCTGTTAATGGTGTCTAAATGCAAGGAAGGTTCTCTCACTGCATGGACTTTCCAGTGGTCCACAGTTTTCTTTTAAGCAGAGTTAGGCAGACATTTAATTTTTTCATGGCCATCAATGAAAACAGCATTCCACTCTTAAGTCATTCATTGCACTTCCCAAGTTAGTATTTGCTCTGTGGCACATTGTCCCTTAGAGGAAGCAGAGGCATTGCTCTTTCAAAATGAATAACATGGATTGTTTTTTTCATACTCAAATGTGAAATGAATGAAACATGTGGCTAACAAGCAATTACAATTTCAGTCTTTCTCTTCAGCATAAACCTTAGGCATATGTTAACAAGATTGAAAATACCAGCATGTGGTAAGTAAAAGAATTCATTGTGTCCCCACTCTTAATGATAATTCAGCTGAGTGTAAAATTCTGTCCACCAACTGATGAGTGGATAAACAAAATGTGGTATGTCCATGAAATGGAATATTATTCACTAATAAAAAGAAATGAAGTACTGATACATGCTGCGCCATTGGATGAACCTTGAAAATATTACGTTAAGTGAAAGAAGATAGATCCAAAAGGCCACATAGTATATGATTCAATTTATATGAAATAGCTAAGATTGGCAAATTTATAGACATAGGAAGCAGGCTAATGGTTGCCTAGGGTTGACAGTGGGGTGGGGAGATTGAGGAATGGTAGCTAGGGTGTGGGTTATCTTCTTGGGCTAATAAAATATTATAAAATGGGTCAGTGATGGACGCATAACTGCGACTATAATAAAAGCCATTGAATTGAATTGTACACTTCAAATGGTTGCATTGTATGTGAATTATATCTCTACAAGCCTGTTTGTTTTTAAGTATGGGCAGTCATTCTTTTCTGGGCATGTGCTTATATTTAGGACACTGTTTTTGGTCTCCTCTTTGTGGCTCTAATATTCCGAGCATGTTTTTAATGTCTTCCTTTCATTGCCCTATTTGAAATCCTCTTTTTGTTTTATTGTACTGAGCTTTTCATTTGCCTTTCAGCTCTGCTTGCTCTCCTAATTTTGGTGAGTCTGCCAACTGCTTCTTTCTCCAGCCCCTGGCAGTCCCATCGATAGGCTTCCTCCGTGATCTTGTGTAACAGATGAGACAGACCCAGGTTCTCCTCCATAGCAGCTTTTCCTTGGACCATCAGAGGAGCTTGGTTATTTATCGTTATTGCAACTACCTTTTGTGAGTACAGTTCTTTCACAGGGCAGCTTACTCACTATTATCCTTGCTTTTCTCAGTAATCTTGTGAAGTGAATACAATAAAGGTTATCCTCCTTGTTTTACACGTGAGGAAACTGAGCTCAAAGAAGTTAGCTGGGCTCCAAGTCACACACAGGATCATATAACTCAGATCTTCTATTATTCTTTCCATTGATTCAGGATTTCCCAACATAAAATTCTAGGATTAATCCTTTACTCTAAATAAATTGTTTTCTTTAATCTCTGTTCTTATCTCATGTTTATTGAGCAACTACTATGAGTTAGACACTGCTAGGTGCTGGAGATATGTTTGAGAAAAAAGATAGGGTCCCAGCCCTACAAACTATCAGAGAAAGTAGACATGCATCTCTCCTTACCTTTGCCCAAATAGTGTCTCCACCGGCACCCAAGACCCCCTCCTCCCATCTCCCACTACCACCCACCATCTGACGTGACTTCTCTCTCCTCTCTAAAGGTTGATATCTAACTTTGAAGGTTCTCCCACCTCAAATAACACACCTTTCTGAGAATACACAATCTCCAGGGGTTTTTCTCTACTTTCCCTTGTTGTTACATACAGGTTTTAAGTGAAGGCAACCATGAGCTAAGTGCTGCTCCCCTGCCACTTTCAGAAAAAAAGAAACAAATGATCCTCTGAACCTGAAAGGGCTCAGAGCAGAGATATGCAGTCATCTTAAAGAGATAGAGTGGCTCCCAGGTAGCCCAACTGCTGGTAACTTGATTGAATGTACTAAAGTGTCTAAAGAAGGAAACTATCATGAAGAGGGGGTTGGTCAGCCAGGGAAATTAGAAAAGGGACAATCCCTGAAGCAAATGTTGCTGGTGTCATTCAAACGTCACTTAGGGAAGTGGGTGCCCAGCCAGCATGCAGGATAGGAATGGCTATTGTAGAAATGGTCCAGTGGCTACTAAAATCTTCTAAGACCAAGCCCCCGATTCATATAACTCCCATCTGTTGCTCTGAAACCATGCTGACCAGATAACCACCAGTTAAACTGGCTTCCCCTGCTTGCCTTTGGGGAAGAAGGGGCTGTTCAAGCTGGCATATTATCTGACCTACCCATCAGTTCCTTTCTCTCTGGAAGTTAATAAACGAGTAATGGCTTTGTGCATCAGCATGGGAGTTTTTGGGAAGTGGTTAGGTCATGAGAGCAGATTCCTAATGAATGGGATTAGTACCATTATAAAAGAGGCCCCAGAAAGCTGCCTTGCCCCTTTGATCATGTAAGGACACAGCAAGAAGATGCCATGTGTATTAGTCAGGGTTCTCTAGAGGGACAGAACTAATAGGATATATATATATATAGAGAGAGAGAGAGAGAGAGAGAGAGAGAGAGAGAGAGGAGTTTATTGAGTATTAACTCCTCTCTCTCTCTCTCTCTCTCTCTATATATATATATATATATATATATATAGAGAGAGAGAGAGAGAGAGAGAGAGAGAGAGAGAGAGAGAGAGAGAGAGGAGTTTATTAAGTATTAACTTGCATGATCACGAGGTCCCACAATAGGTTGTCTGCAAGCTTGAGGAGCAAGGAGAGCCAGTCTGAGTCTCAAAACTGAAGAACTTGGAATCAGATGTTCGAGGGCAGGAAGCATCCAGCACAGGAGAAAGATGTAGGCTGGGAGGCTAGGCCAGTCTCTCTTTTCACACTTTTCTGCCTGCTTATATTCTAGCTGTGCTGGCAGCTGATTAGATTGTGCCCACCCAGATTAAGGGTGGGTCTGCCTTTCCCAGTCCACTGACTCAAATGTTAATCTCCTTTGTCAACACCCTCATAGACACACACAGGATCAATACTTTGTATCCTTCAATCCAGTCAAATTGACACTCAGTATTAACCATCACCCCATGTATGGACCCGAAAGCAGTCCCTCAGCAGACACCAAATGTGAAGGTGCCCTGAGCTTGTACTTCCCACCCACCAGAACTGTGAGAAATAAATTTCTGTTGTTTATAAGTCCATCAGTCTATGGACTGAGACATACTAGTCAGCCTTCAGTCAAATCTAGAACAGATGAAGTGACTTATCTCACTAAAACCTCACAAAAGCTGGTGTTTATCTCACCAAGGCCAATGGCAGAACCCTGCACCACCCTAAATCATCAATGAAAATGGCACTTTATGTGGCTGAGTAGGTGATACACCCACTTCCCTCAAACCCTAAACCTAACAACAAATGCTAATTGATTGATGCATTATTCCTAGAGGGAAGACTTGAAGAAAACTCAGGCCTGACCCTTGCTTGTCTGAGGCTTAAGCCCTTCCATAATTTTGGTTGCTGTTATTGATGTTGCTCTTGTAGTAAAGCCAAATTATCAAGGCTATAACATTTGTCAAGGGAAACCTGGGAAGAATGATCATTTGAACAAAAAGGTATTTTTATTTTTATTTTTATTTTTATTTGAGACGAAGTCTCTCACTGTCACCCAGGCTGGAGTGCAGTGGTGCAATCTCAGCTCACTGCAACCTCCACATCCCGGGTTCAAGTGATTCTCATGCCTCAGCCTCCTGAGTAGCTAGGACTACAGGCGCACACCACCACACCTGGTAAATTTTTATATTTTTAGGAGAGACTGGGTTTCACCATGTTGGCCAGGTTGATCTCAAACTCCTTGCCTCAGGTGATCGCCCTTCTTGGCCTGTCAAAGTGTTGAGATTACAGGAGTGAGCCACCACACTCTGCCAAAAATGCATTTTAAAATATATGTAGTTGTGACCATATTTAGTAGACAATATCTTTACTCAGTATTTAATGTAATTTTCAAAAGCTGAATCCGTTTTAAAGCTATACAATTTGGAACTTCAACAAGAGTCCATCTGTGGAGGTGGACCATCCACATAAGTCCCTGTGTCATTGCATATGGCTCCACTGTACAGAGGAAGGGTAAATGGCTTGTTTAAACAAATTTTTGTGTGTGTGTGGTGGTGTATCTAAATTTTATTATTTGACCTTGTATGTGTTATAAAAGTTCATTTAAATACTGAAACATCATTTATTGGAAGAAGAAGTAACTATTTTAGTCCATGGAGACTGTCCTGAGTCACCTTGACAAGCAAATTGGCCTCGATGACAGAGCTCTGCACAGATGCAGGAAGGTATACTCTGGTGGATAGGTGGTAATGATAAATAACGAGTTCCTTACATTAAGGTCTCTTCTAATTTAAGAAAGAAAAATAACATTTGGTAACACAATAATTCAGGGGTATCTGTGTTTTCAGGCACAGACAAAATTGGAAAGAACTGTGAAGATTAAAGGAAATTTTAGAATTTTCTATAAAGTACACTGTCTTCTAGGAGGAAAAAATAGTATCAGGTTGAGGTAAATTAGCCTAATTCTGTTACCTGAATGTGTTCACTGGTAGATTCTTTCTTCTATTTGTTGACTAATTTAATATAAATTCCATTAAAGGGCATTGGATTCATTTTTCATTTGAATGAAAGGAGCTCAATTTCCTACAAGAATTGGCTTGCTGAGAATTCTTAACACACTGCTAAAAGTGCTCTAAATTTGCAATTCAAACCCCAAGGGCTGCCAAGCCTCACATGATGAACACACACACACTCACACACACACACATAGACACACACATACACACATAGGCACACACACACGCGACGAGTTAAATTTAAGAATGTTTACATCATGAAATAAATTAGTTGTCAGATTATTGTGAATTACAGATCCCCAACAAGAAAGGTAATTCAGAGCTTCCTTTTCACTCCTAACAAGTACGTTAGCTTTATGAAGAACATACGAAGAAAATAAACAGTCTAAGGAGTAATCATTACATTTCTAATGGCTGGAAGCTTTTGGCAAAATGAGGAGGAAATTTAAAAACACATCATAATGTGGGAGAAAATTTGTAGTTTTAATTGCAAATGTACTTAAAGAAGTAAATTTTAGTTTAGACATCGGTAAACTTGAATTTTAATCTGAAATTAAATCCGTATGGAATTACACTGTCGCATCCATGGCTTTTTTTGTTGTTGTTTTTGAGACAGAGTCTTGCTCTGTTGCTCAGGCTGGAGTGCAGTAGCATGATCTCGGCTCACTGCAACCTCCACCTTCTGGGTTCTAGCTATTCTCCTGCCTCAGTGTCCCAGGTAACTGGGATTGCAGGTGTCTGCCACCATGCCTGGTTAATTTTGAAAATATTTTTAGCACAGATGGGATTTCACCATGTTGGTCAGGCTGGTCTTGAGCTCCTGGTCTCCAGTGATCCACCTGCCTTGGCCTCCCAAAGTGTTGGCATTACAGGCGTTAGCCACTGCACCCAGCCTCTCCCATGTCATTTAATCATCTATTTTTATGTAGGGTTTACATTACAGCAAAAGAAAAAAAATAGATATGGCTCCTTCATTCTTCCATGATAGCTAAATGAATGTCTTTTTTATTTGAATTCTTTAAAATTTTACTCTAAGTTCCAGGATACATGTGCTGAACGTGTAGGTTTGTTATGTAGGTATACATGTGCCATGGTGGTTTGCTGCACCTATCAACCCATCATCTAGGTTTTAAGCCCCACATGCATTAGGTATTTGTGCTAATGCTGTCCCTCTCCTTGACCCCCCCGCCACAGGCCCCGGTGTGTGATGTTCCCCTCCCTGTGTTCATGTGCTCTCTTTCTTCAACTCCTACTTATGAGTGAGAACATGTGGTGTTTGGTTTTCTGTTCCTGTGTTAGTTTGCTGAGAAGTCTCAGTTGGACATACAATTATCTAAGGCCTTCTCCCATGTAAAGGCCTCCCAGTTAACAGTCAAACAGATGAGTGTCAACTCGACACTGCTTGCTGGGACCTCGTGTCATTCTACAGTCCTGTTCTTCTTTCTGGGTGAATCATACAAGTCAGTATACTCAGGGTGAAGAATCTCTGGGTATCATATACAGCAACTCAGCAGAATCACCGAATTTAGCTTGGCAGGATGATGCATTAGTTCGAACTGTTTCACCCAGTGTCTTAGCCCTAACCTGTGGGGAAGCCAGGTCTTTTAACCTGAGACTTGCTTGGCAACTTAAGCTGCAAATCCTAAGTGCTCCTCTGTAACCTCCTGACATCCATGCCATTTGTTCCATGCCTGGTCTATCTTGAACTCCTAGGTCTTCAGGGTCTCTCCAGCCTGAACCTTTACCTCCATCAGTTCTTGGACTTCTTATTCTAGTTCTTTTGAAGTTTTTGCTCTTTTTGCTCCCCTTTTTCTCAGTCTTCACAAATAAGATCTTGGGACCCATACTATCTGTTAAGATGGGGAAAAGAGAGGCTAGCTGCCTCTGGGCTCAGAAGTGCTAGTGGCTGGATCCTTCCTTCCTAGCCTCCCTCCAGAAGAGGGGGAGGAGAGGGTTTGATAGGTGGGTGGGATTTTACCTGTAGAAAAGTAAAGACATTATGAAAGCTAGTGAAGCTTTCTGGTGAACTTTTAAAGTCAAAGAGTTTATCAAAGAATCATGGCAAGTTTGGGGAGCTCTGAGTTGGTGTCTCTGATTGGTGGCTCACGCAGGAAGAAGCCAAGAGCAGACTTTTTAGGTCCTAGGCTCCAGAAATAAAGAGAGCCTGCTGGTTTCCTTCTCAATGGTCTCACCTACTTCCTAAGCCTGGAGGAGGGGCAGGGACTCTGGTAAAACCTGGCCGTAAATCTTCCTGTGGGTTTTTGTTTTCAGGATCCTGACCCATTATATGTAGTGCTGGAGAGCAAGAAATTGTAAGCAGTAAAGACTTCTACTGCCCAATGGTCTGGGAGGATATTAATTCGTGTCCTAAAGCCCACTGTGTTTTCCCATCTTGTAATGGGGTGATCATCTAAATAAAGTTCCACCAAACATTATGACCTGGCATAGTCCCATTGTCCCAAACCACTGTCACCACCCAAATGTTTGTGTCTTGCCTACAAATGTCAACCAAGTCTGTTGGTCACCTATCCTAGCATGCCACCTATACTGTGAGTCCAGCAGAATTCCATAAGAGCCATTTATGATTTTTTTTTTTTTTTGCCACAGGCAGAGGGAAAGCTGGCCCTTGATGGTCCTAAAGCCAGCCCCTGCTATCCACAAGCTCCCTCGAACCCCCTGACCTTCCCAGGAGACCTTATCTTGGACTCGTCACTTCCATTCATTAAGGACAATATAAACTTGAGAGCTGTTGCGAAAGGCTATTTTAGTAGATCCCAAGTTCTCCTTGACCATGGCTATACAAGGCTGTGGGATGGGGCCTGTCACTTCATTCCAGTTGTTCTCATTAAGCCTTGGCCATTAGAGACTCCTCTAGGAGGAAACCTGTCTTCTTCTGTGTAGATGCTTCATCTACAAAAAGCTTGACCTCATGTTTGTGGGGTCCCTTCTGCACCCTTGAAGCAGTCAGGACACACATGTGAGTCATCTGGGGGCACTCCGTCATGACAACTCTTCACCCAGTTCTCACCTCACTGAGCAGGCAAATTAGTTTTACGTTAGGGTTAATAGCATTTATGCTTCAGTTCCTTTCGATGCATGTTTAACTGCTGAGCCACCAGAGATCTAATAGGTACCACATTCCAACACGCAAGCTTCCAGAAGGCTTAGCAGAAAAGTGCTTACAGACTCTCAAACTCTTCACCTATGTCAAGGGCACATGAATCATTGATGAGAGTAGGGACAGAAAGTTGGTGAAGTGGATTTTTGGAAAGCGTTGTTGGTGCATGAAGAGTCTGATCCCCAATAAAGAGCAAGGACTCCTCCCATCTCAAACCTAATGAAAGGGGCTTCAAGACAACCTTGGGGGAGAGGGGCCTCCTACAGCTGGGTCATGGCAGTCTGGGATCAACTTTGAGAAGTGAAACTAAATGTTGAAGGGTGGGCTGGCCAACAGTTTTGGTTGTGAGCAAAGGAGTGAGACCGGATAGGACCAGATGGCACTCACAGACTTTGTGAACACATGTTTCGTGTGCTCCAAATGTAGGTCACAGCATGAGAGAGAGATGGGGGCAAACAGAGCTGAGAGGATGTGAAGGTCTGGCTGGATTCCTAGAGGCTGGTATCCGAAGTCAGGTGCCAGCAGATTAGAGATGAATTCACCTGCGGCATGATAGCTGCCAGCTGGATAACCTATGTTCTTGTTTTGGGGAGTCAAGTGGGGGTGAGCACAGCCCTCCAAAGAATCCACAAAATACCCACAGGAGGAAGCCCGCACTTTAAACACCTACCAGACCTAGAAAGCTTGGAGCCAAAAGCTGACAGAACAAGTCAATTCAGAACTTTTCTGTGACCCTCTGACCCTGGAGAGATCAGAAGCTACTGCAGCAAAAGGGCGGGGCCAGAAATCAGCAAGGCAGGGGCCAGAGAGACCAGCACAGGCTTTCCTCAAATTGAGGTTTCCTGTCAGCAGCAAGCCCTGGGTGGGCACAGACCCAAGAGGGACAGTTTCAACTTTAAGTCACAGTTGGAGTGTTTAATTTGATCCTGGCCAGATATATTAAGAACAGTATTGATGTGAGAGGGGATTTGTGACTTAAGAAGTGAACAGAGAAGTTGTGAGATCCACCTGACCTTTTATGCAGGTCATGGGGAGAAGGAGTACCAGTGATATTTTAAAGGGACAGTGGCAGGCAAAATTAAGTTGCTATGTGCCAATATTCCAGAAGATTCACTTCTTCAATGTGCCTGTAACATATCTTTATAGTTTGCTTCATATAGTCAGCATACATTTATTGATTTATATCCAACACTGAGAACACAAAAGTGAAACATAGTCAGGATTCCTGTCTTTGAGGAATTCATGGTCTTGTCAGGGAAGTGGACATTTTCTCTAAATGTAAGGTTGAATTGAATTGCATAATGCCAAACCCACAGAGCCTCTCTCTCTCTCCAAAGTTCTTTATTTTTTATTTATTTACTTTTTTAGAGATGGGGGTCTCACTGTGCTGTCCAGGCTGGAGTGCAGGGGCCCAGTCATAGCTCACTGTAATCTTGACCTCCGGGGCTCAAGTGGGCCTCCTGCCTCAGCTTTCCAAGTAGCTGGGACTATAACATATGCCACTATGCCTGGATAATTTTTTATTTTTATTTTTTGTGGAGACAGGGGCTGATCTAAAACTCACGGGCTCAAACGAGCCTCCTACCTTGGCCTCCCAAAGTGCTGGGGTTACAGGTATGAGCCTCTGTGTGCCTGACCACTGTCCCCAGAGTTCTAATCTAAGGCACACCAACTCAGGAAAGATCAGGTGCCTCCCAGCTAGTCATGCCTTAATGCTGTGGCTCATTGTAAGTGGTCCTTGCTATTTGCAGGCGATGCACTCGACCAGTAGGAGGACACTGTGTCTATATGTTTCCTCCCAGGTGAAATGCAGGGACCTTGGTCACCACCCACTGAGAGTTATTCCTATGAATTGCAGGCGTGAAAGCTGAGCAGTAGTAATATCTAGACATGGAGAGAGCCACGCTTACTGTCCTGAGAGTCACAGGGATGATAAAGAAAGATGTTCATGTAGAGCTTTCTTATGCAGCATAGAGGAGAGAAAAGAACACTGGGTGTGGGTAAGAAGACTGACCAGAGGAAAGGGATGGAACAGGCCAATGTGTTTGGGGCAGTCTCTCCTCTTTACAGACTGAAGTTGTCAGGGGCTCCGCTGAGCTGCCAGGAGTTAGAGCAGCCAATGAAAGCAACAAGCCAAAAATGAGAGTCACAGTCAAGCCCTTAGTCACTTACTGTGATTGTATAAGCAAGAGCTAAGACCAGAGAAAGCGCTGACTCCCCTGTGTTCCATCTTCCCCATGGAACAGCATATCAGTGGAGGCTCAGGTAGATCAGCATGGATGTAAAGGAGTGGAGGATCATCTCACCCCCAAAAGCTCTGGCAGTTTTATGGAGGAGCTGGGGGTGGTGTGGGTTAAGGGGCATAGCAGGTAAGGGCTCAGAATGGAGAAGTGCTGAGTCAGAGCAGAGAAAAGTGGCTTGGACGTTCCCTGATAAGGAGCCCTCCAAATGGAGGCACCTGGGCTAGGAATCAGTGATGCATAACAGCACGGGCAGCCAGGGGGCAGCTTCCCCATGAAGCCTGCCAGGCTAAGCCTTGTCATTGCTCATAGACAGGCCTGAAAAATCACCCACAGGATTTTGGCCTGGAGGTGGACTTCACAAGAGTGATTTGATGATGCCGCTAACACAGATCTTTATGACAAAAAGCCTGTAGCTTCTACAAAGAGTGAGAAACAGACATGCTCCTAAGGACTGAGACCTTTTCCCCACTTTTTTTAAAATTAAAAAAAAAAGAGAGAGAGACGGGATTTCACCATGATGCCTAGGCTGGTCTTGAACTTGAAGCTCAGGCAATCCATCTGCATTGGCCTCCCAAAGTGCTAGGATTACAGGTGTGAGCCACCACACCAGGCCAGGGCTGAGATCTTAAATCTGAAACACTTTCTTCCAGCAGTGTCACTAGGAAAACGAATCCCCTCTTGGATCTGGCTTTATCCAGGAGGGTTTGGGCCATCCCCTCTATGGGGACTCAGGTAGCCAGGAAAACCTTTGTGGAAACCTGTGCCTTCCTTCCCTTGACCAGCTCCCCTTCTTCCTGAGGGGCTGAAATTCCCTGCCCAGTGCTCCAGAGTTCTTGCCACCCTATTGGGGTTACAGGGGGGACACTGAACCCAAGGTGATGCCTGTGTTATATTAAGTGAAGGTGAGGGTCATTTTAACCAAACAATTGCCAACTCTGGGGATTTCTGTGTTATGGAGTAGGGTTCGGATCTGGAGTCAGAGTGTCAGGTTTAGAATCCCAGCTCTGCATCTTACTGGCCATGTATCTTGAGTTAATTACATAAATTCACTGAGCCTCAGTTTTCTCATCTGTAGAATAAGCATCTTGCCAATACCTGCCTTATGCAGTTGTTAGAGAGAATTAAATGAGTTAATGCATATGAAGTGCCTAGCCTATGCCCGGCACATAGTGTATGTCCAAAGGCAGTCATTGATATGGGCTTATTTGACTGTCTGGGGGAGAGGAGCAGCCGAGACGGAAGAAAAGTTGAGAGTGTGGGTGATGGGCGTTTTGCTGCTTCGTAGCTCCATGGAGGACGTTACTCTTGAATCTAGAAGCTCAGTTCCCAGAGAGAGAAGAACTTTTCCTCAATCAAGGGTAATAGAGTAATTTCAGCTCCCTGCTTGAGTCTTCTTTTTCAAGGTAAAGAGTCGTGCCATAGAGTGCTGTATGATAAACACACATGGTTGCAATAACTTAAGCATACCCTGATAATGACCCTGTAGGGCAGGTGCACCAGAGTGTATGTTCCCAGCTAGGGAATCCTGGAGTGGCCAACCTGGAGATTCGTTCCTTGTCCATGAGGAGTGTCTAGGCCTGCAGCCCATCCCATGGAACATGGGCCCTGCAGGGGATCAAGGCCCCGAGCTTTGGCTTGAATGAAGGTTGCCGGGTGGAGATTGTTAGGGAAGGAGTGCTAAGTGAAAATGGTACATAAACTGCATGCCTTTGGCAAGCAGTTGGGTTCTTCTGCCCAGCTCACCGTCACTGGACTCTCTGCCCTGTATGTAAGTTCCCAGTAAAAGTCCATACCTCATTTGCTGCCTCTGGGTCTCTTCTTTGGCCTCTTGAAACTGGTGCCTTTCCCACTGGAGTTGATCGGGATTTGGCACAACAGGCACGTGGGCAGAAGAACTAGTTTAAACCTAGAAGGGATTTCCCACTTGCCTACGAGTAAAGTCCATCTAAGAGTGGCTGATACTAGATGGCTTCAAGGAAGAAAACCAGCCTGGTTTTGACAGTCCTTATTTGCTACTATTCATAGTAATGAAAGCATAAATGATTTAGGATTAACTCTGGAGACATCTTCTAAAAAAAAAAAAAAAGATTTTCTGCTCTCTATAATAGTGATTATTCTTTAAATTGGCCCATAATACTTTATTAATAAATTAAAATTATGTTCTGAATGAATGTTTAATCAAATAACGCAAGTTGAACAGTATGGTCAAAATATCCATGACCACACAAAACAACAACTGAGAACTCCCTTCTCCAGATTGCCAATGTGCCTTACCTGTTCATGCTGCTTTGCCGATTTGATGGCTACTAACACTGCCATTTCAAGTTCCGCATATATCATGAGTTACTCTTCACCGTTCTTGCCATATATCTACATTACATTGGCTTGCCTATTAATGAAACTACATGCTATTTTATTAATTTCACACATGGGTTGCACACATGTTCTCTTCAAGTTGAGAATTTGTATTTGCAGTTGAGATGGGGGTTTCACCATGTTGGCCAGTCTGGTTTCGAACTCCTGACCTCAAGTGATTTGCCCACCTTGGCCTCCCAAAGTACTGGGATTACAGGCCTGAGCCACGGCCCCCGGCTCAGAATCTGCTTTAAGTTCCAGAATTCTATAATCAGATTTTATTTTATTTTTGTTTTTAGGACCCATGATTATAGATGAGATGGAGGGAGTTGGGAAAGGCAGGAAATGATTACAGAAACATTTCTTTAGTTTGAAATTGTAATTTTATGCTCTAGGGGCCTTCTATTAGTTCTTGGCACTGCTTTTGCTAGAGTCTTGGGTGTGATTACTCACCACCATGCTCAAGAGGAAAACTAATCAGCCAAGAGATCAAGAGCAGTCAAGAAATCAGACAAGGATACTCAGCCAGGCTGCACTCAGGGAACAAAAGCCCAGCTAAGCCCCTGAAGGGTCCAGGGAAGGAAGCAGGACCATTGAGGCACTCCTAGGAAAACACAAGCTGAAAGAAATTGAGAGGCTTCCTAAGAAAAATTATTAAGGGAGAAAGGTATGAGTTATATGAACAGTAGAAACTTGATAAATATGACTGAAATGGAGCTTACTTATTTTGATAATTATAATGTATTGTCAACCAAGTGTTGGCAAGATTATGCATTCCAGGCTGGGTGTGGTGGCTCACGCCTGTAATCCCAGCACTTTGGGAGGCCGAGGCAGGCAGATCACGAGGTCAGGAGTTCGAGACCAGCCTGGCCAATATGGTGAAACCCCGTCTCTACTAAAAATATAAAAAATTAGCCAGGCATGGTGGCATGCGCCTGTAGTCCCGGTTACTCTGGGGGCTGAGGCAGAAGAATCACTTGAATCCAGGAGGCGGAGGTTGCAGTGATCCGAGATCATACCGCTGCATTCTAGCCTGGAAGACAGAGTGAGACTCTGTTTAAAAAAAAGATTATGCATTCCAAATAGTTACAGATTAACAGTATGGAGGGGAAAGGGAGTGTTTATCATAATTGTGTGTGAATAGATAGAGGGCTGAGCAAAATAGGCATAAGGAAATGTAAGGGGAATATCAGGATATGAAGAAAAACACTTCCAAACTTGATTGGCTGAGAACTATCCTTGCAAGGATAGCAGTGGTGATGACTGTAGAATTCAACAGTTATGTACCTTCTCTTGGGACCACTGATGACTAGAGACGTGATGTATGACAATCACACTGGTGATCTCAGAGAGCTTTTGGACCTCTAAGTTTTGGCCCGCCCAGCATCCAGAGTGTCCTTCAGGGAACTAGCCCTCCTCCAAAATATGCAGCCTGAGGGAATGTCTCCTCACCTCCACCACAAGAGGTGTGCATGTGTGCAACTCAACTTTTACATCAGTTAGACTCCTGGTCACAATTACTGTGGACTTGCTGTGTGCCAGGAACTGGTCTTAGAGCTTTACATATACTAACTCATCTAATCCTCAGAACAACTCTATGAGGCAGTTACATTTTTCAGATGATCTGAGGTAAAGAGAGGTTAAATGACTTGCTCAAGGTCACACAGCTCATAAGAGGAAAAGCCAGATTTGAACCTGAGCAATCTAGTTCTTGCTGGCTGCAGGGAAGACAGGGAAAGAAGCTATTTCAATTTTTCCAGCCTTTAAAGCAGAGTAAGGCAAGCAAAGTTGGGAGATACTGAATGAGTCAACTGTGATGTCTGCCAAATCTGTCTGGTCAGTTTCCTCTTCCCCTGTTGTTAATTATTTCTTCCTGTCTGTTGTGGCTTTGTGTGTGATTCAAATAATTCTCCAATGTCACACTCATTGCTTCATGAACCACATCTTTTATGAGACTTGCAATTTCACTTTGCAATTGATTGCACTGTAGTCTTTGTAGTCATGAATATCATCTGAAATTGGCAGGTGCATTTACAGTATCTGACAGCCGATGAGAGACTGACCCCAAATCTTTGACTGATAACTGGTGTGCGTACTAGTGTGTTTGGGCAGGGATGTTTCAGTGGGGGATGATTTAAATAAATGGACAGCTCAGGAGGGCATTTTAATAACATATTTACTTTCCTACATAATCTGGTAACCCAAGTTCTTATATAATGAATACTAGGATCATGATTTGAAATTTGCAGACAGCAGGATGAAATCACTTTTGTCAGACCCAGACAAAATAGGGCAAGAAAAACCTGAAAGAGAGGAGGTCCATGCTTACATGTTTGAGATAAGAAAGTCCCAGGACTTTCGGCTGGCACGGTGGCTCATGCCTGTAATCCTAGGACTTTGGGAGGTTGAGATGGGTAGATCACCCGAGGTCAGGAGTTTGAGACCAGCCTGGCCAACATGGTGAAACTCCATCTCTACTAAAAATACAAAAATTATCTAGGCATGATGGCACGTTCCTGTAATCGCAGCTACTCGAGAGGCTAAGACAGGAGAATCGCTTGAACCTGGGAGGTGGAGGTTGCAGTGAGCCGAGATTGCACCATTGCACTCCAGCCTGGGGGACGAGAGCAAAACTCCATCTCAAAAAAAAAAAAAAAGTCCAAAGACTTTCTAGAAGCCCTTTTACACCTCCTGCTTTGATAAGGCTTATCATTAGATATGCTTTAGAATTGGCAGTAATTCAGACAAGATGTTCTCAAAAGAACGCTTGCCCAGTAGTGGAATCTCCACCAATAACTGACAACTCTGACTTTGAAACTCTGGAGTCAATGAACTCTGTTCTAAGCAGCTTATGTAAATCTCTTTTTGCTAGTAAAAGCTCCCCTTATCCTTCTCTCACCAAACGGACTGGTGGCTTGCCATTCTGTGCATTCCAGATTATAATCCTGAGTAAATGCAACATATTTAGACATAATTTTCTCTGTCTTTATTTAAGTTGGCAATAAGAACTTCTTGAATGTGGTACACAGTAACCTAATTCTTAATTCCCCTCAACCCCATATCTGCCTTAAGGAGGATATTCAAAGAATGTGGATGCCATTAATAATGACAACAAGAAAGATCTGTAGGCTTGAGGCCCCCTCGGCTCAGCCTCATGCATTCCTCAGTCCTTCAAGTTACCCCTCTGTCCATAGCTGGGTCTGATGTCCATCAGAATTCTTCAGTGTCAGCTGTAGATACAGCTCTCCTTGAGCCACTCCTGCTCTGCTGCTTTAGGTCCCTCTGTTTCTGACCACAGAACCTGACTGCAGTTGTAGTCTTGCTTGTGACTTGCCTGGAGAGCCTCTACCTGTTGTTCACCAAGGAGTGTCGGTTGAGCAGCTGATGCTGCTGTCTTTATGTGAAAGAGGATCTCTTCAACGAATGTTTCACAATTCTTTTTTAAGTCCTGAAATGGTGTCCTTATTCCCTCAGTCTTCTGTGATTACATGAAGACCCTTAGACCATGAAGAAATTTGGAAGGAACCAAGCAGTGTCTTACTTACCCTCTGTGAAAATTAAAATTATCACTGTCATATATATATATATATATACACATATATATATACATATACATATATATATATATACACACATATACATACATGTTGAAGATTTTATTCATTGATCAGTGAAGGATTGAATCAGGCATACATTACAACCTGAAGAACAGACATTTATATATAAAGAATAGTGAAATGGGCCAGGTATGGTAGCTCACATCTATAATTCCAGCACTTCGGGAGGCTGAGGCAGTAGGATTGCTTGAGGCCAGGAGTTTGAGACCAGGCTAAGCAACACAGTGAGATAAAAAATTTTTAAAAAATTGTTTTAATTAGCTGGGCATGGTAGCACACCTACAGTGCCAGCTACTTGGGAGGTTGAGGCAGGAGGATCACTTGAGCCCAGGAGTTCAAGGTTGCAGTGAACTATGATTGCACCACTCACCGCACTCCAGCCTGGGTGACAGAGGGGGAGAGGGAGACCCTATAACAAAAACAACAACAACAACAATAACAAAAACGAAAATGAATATATATGAATGTATAAATGAAGACAAACTGGTTTTCCTGTAGAGGTTGGAGAATCAAGTGGACCTCTACCATAGAGGACAGATTTGCATGTGGAAGTGAATCATTTTGTATTGCTATCAATGAATTACAACGTAAAAGATTGTAAAATAGTTCAAATGCAATAAAAGATTAAAATCCTATAAACTGGAGGGTTATCCTTTAGACAGTGTCTAATTTTCCATTGAAATACAATTCCTTTTCTCTAAGTCCCAAAGCATCTCTTTCCTTTGACAGTCAAGCAAGGCATCCTGGGGCCCCATCGTCATTGGGATAACTTTGATGTCAGGGTTCCTGAGGTTACCACTAAATGTTCTTTTTCCCTTGTTTCTCTCAGGATGATTTGGTCCTTATGTAAACTGAGGGCTACTGGTGTCCTGCATTGGGACTGAGAAAATGATACCCCCAATGTGGAATTTTGACATGTTGAACTAAAGAAACAGACTCTCTGTTCACCCCTCAATCCCCGCTCCCCCCACCATCCTCTCTCCCAAAGCACAGAATGAGGCTGTTCTCTGAAGTTTCCTTATCAGCCTAGAAACTGGAATCACCAAAGGGGAGCATAATTGCCTTCAATCACCTCCCTGAAATGTCATAACCAGAGAATATTAAAATTCATAGCACCGAGGAAGAAACTGAAAATTAATTATACATCACACCTAGAGCCCAGATGAACTTCAATCCCAACGATTGTGAATTCTCTGATCCCATTCAATTTCTAAAGGGAATTATTTGCTAGCCATTGTCTGAGCATTGGGCCCATTCATTTTTCCTTTTTTTTTTTTTTTTTTGAGATGCAGTCTCACTCTGTCACCCAGGCTGGAGTGCAGTGGTGTGATCTCGGCTCACTGCAGCTTCTGCCTCCTGGAATCAAGCAATTTTCCTGACTCAGCCTCCTGAGTAGCTAGGACTACAGGTGCCTGCCACCATGTCCGGCTAATTTTTTGTAATTTTGGTAGAGATGGAATTTCACCATGCTGGCCAGGTTGGTCTCAAACTCCTGACCTCGTGATTCGCCTTCCTCAGCCTCCTGAAGTACTGGGATTACAGGCGTGAGTCACTCCACCCCGCCCATTTTTTCCTAATGATCATTTGCCACTCAAAAGAATTGTTCACGTCCCTCCCCATGTCTTCCTCCCCTTTGAAGAAGGGTGTATAGGCACCTGTACCATGTTGGGTTATTGGGTAATCATTCTCCTCTGAGTCCCTGTGCTATGCATGTTAAATACATTTTGTATACCTTTTCCCCCCAATTTATCCATTATTGGTTCATTTTTGTGAACCTTCAGAGTGTGGAAGGGAAACTTTCTCTTGTCTCCTACACTTGCTATAACCTGCCAGAGTTCCTATATGGTGCACACAGGTCAGGCCTCCCCGGGACCCTCACTGTAATGACAGATGCTTCATTCGTATTGCTGTATGATGTTGGGAGGGGGTGCATGGCTCATTGGTTGCAGTGGGAGAGGCTGCAGGGAAGACAGGATGGGGCCAAGTTGTGAGGCGCCTTCTGTGCCATACTAAGCTGTTTGTTCTTGACCTCAAAGGCAAGGGAGAGCAACTGCAGGCTTTTGGATAGGTCAGTTAAGTGAGCAGACTGGATTTTAACCAGGTAACTGAAGGTGGTGTGAAGGACACATCCCAGTAAGGAAACTGAAGATTTTTCAGGGGGTGGGAGGGGTGAAGTGGAATGCAGGGGCATTGGGTTGTGGAATTGTCTTGAGTAAATGGAAATACCTTTTGTTTTGTTTTGTTTTGTTTTGTTTTATTTTATTTTGAGACAGAGTTTCATTCTCACTGCCCAGGCTGGAGTGCAATGGCACAGTCTCAGCTCACTGCAACCTCCACCTCCAGGGTTCAAGCGATTCTCTTGCCTCAGCCTCCCAAGTACTTGAGATTACAGGTACCCACCACCACGCCTGGCTAATTTTTGTATTTTTGGTAGAGACAGGGTTTCACCATGATGGCCAGGCTGGTCTTGAACTCCTGACCTCAGGTGATCTGCCCGCCTCGGTGAGAGCCACCACACCGGGCCGGAAATGCCTTTTAAAGAATTTTCTCACACCTTTCACTCTTCTCTTTAAAATATCTCCAGATTTGCTGCCCACTATTCCTCCCTGCCTTCTTAGGGCTTCTCTTCTCTCTAATCATTCCTAACCAAGGAGAACATTCAGCCACCATTCTCAGTCCAGTGCTGTGACTCAGTTGCACCTGAAATGGTTGAAAGGGCTCATGCTCCATGTAAAGACTGTATATGTCTTCAGGAAGAGGGCCAGGGGATGCCAAAGGCAAAAAAGTCGGCAAAAGTTAGGAAATTATTTTTATTCAGGCTATTGGAATAGACAGAATTCTCCAGGTGTAAAGATCAGAGGGTCTTAGCAGGGTTGTCTCTTCTTAGACTTTGATAGGAAGGAGTAGACAAGTTATAGGGATGGTGATCTGGCAGGAGGGGTTGTTTTGTCATCAGGGGAAGTCCCTGTCTATCAGTTGAACGAGAAACATTTATCTCTCTGTGTTTAGCTAGTTTTTAAATTTTGTTTCTGGGCGAGACAGCAGGAGACAATTCAGTTAATCATTTCTAAGAAGGAGAATAGGAATTGGGAGAGTCTGTATCTGGCCCTTTCACAGGTAAACAACGGGCTGCAAATCTTATCTAAGTCATATTAGGAAGGACGGAGGATTTCAGAAAACAAAAGGTCCAGGACTGGGCATGGTAGCTCACCTCTGTAATCTCAACACTTTGGAAGGTCAAGGTGGGAGGACGGTTTGAAGTCAGGAGTTTGAGAGCAGCATGGGCAACACAGTGAGACCCCATCTCTACACAAAGTAAAAAAATTAGCCAGGCATGATAGCACATGCTTCTAGTCCCAGTTACTTGGGAGACTGAGGAGAGAGGATGGCCTGAGCCCAGGAGTTCACAGTTACAGTGAGCTATGATCATACCAGTGCACTCCAGCCTGAGCAACAGAACAAGACCCTGACTATTGGGGCTGGCAGGGAAGAGAGAAAATAAGAAGTCCAACAAATTAATCTTCCCTGTTTTCCAGAAGCACTGGACTCAGGAAAGTTCAATATTGTCAATTATTATGGATTTATAGATCCAAACCCAGTGTGAAGAAAAGAAGCCAAATGTTCAGTGTTGATGAAGAGTCAAATTCTATAAAATATTTGAAGAGATTTATTCTGAGCCAAATATGAGTGACCATGGCCCATAACAGCCCTCAGGAGGTCCTGAGATCATGTGTCCAAGGTGATTGGGCTATGCTTGGTTTTGTACATTTTTGAAAGACTTAAGACATCAGTCAATACATTTAAGATGCACATTGGTTCCATCCAGAAAGATGAGACAACTGGAAGCGGGGGTTGGAGTGGGATGGGGTGGGCTTCCAAGTCGTAGGCAGATTCAAAGATTTTCTGATTGGCAATTGGTTGAAAGAGTTTATCTGAAGACCTGGAATCAATAGAAGGGAGTGATTGGGTTAAGATAAGGGGTTTAGAGACCAAGGTTCTTATTATGCAGATGAAGCCTCCAAGTAGCAGGCTTCAGAGAGAATAGACTATAAATGTTTCTAACCAGACTTAGAGTCTATTCTATCAGTCCTAAGGTCTCTGTTTTAATGCTAATGTTGACCAGCTGTGCCTGAATTCCAAAGGGAGGAGGGTATAATGAGGCATGTCTGACCCTCACTTCCCATCATGGTCTGAACTAGCTTTTCAGGTTTACTTTGGAATCCCCTTGGCTGACAGGAGGGCCAAGAGGCAAGGTCCATTTAGTTGGTTGGGAGTGCTTAGAATTTTATTTTTGGTTCGCACTAGGAAGAAGCTGGAGGGCAGATAACCCTGCTCCCAATATTACAACTCACTCCTTTACAGGGATGAAGACATCAAATGCCTGTCTGCACCAGGTTCCATTAATGAATGGGTAGTGCTGGGCACCAAGGTAACATGAAAAGCAAGCGCCCCATTGAAAGTGGGGAAATGAAGCTGGGGATGGTGGCTCACGCCTGTAATCCCAGCACTTTGGGAGGCCAAGGCAGGCAGATCACTTGAGATCAAGAGTTGGGGACCAGCATGGCCAACATGGCAAAATCCCATCTCTACTAAAAATACAAAAATTAGCCAGGCATGGTGTAACACACCTGTAATGCCGGCTACTTGGGAGGCTGAGGCACGAGAATCACTTGAGCCCAGGAAGCTGAGGTTGCAGTGAGCCAAGGTTGCACCACTGCACTCCAGCCTGGGTAACAGAGTGAGACTCTGTCTTAAAAAAATAGAAAGTTGGGAAATGCTCCTCACTTCCATATGTGAGAATGTGAGCCCAATATTGAAAGGACTTACTTCCAGTTTTTTTTTTTCCAGAAAAGATGGAAAATCAGATTTCTAAGCAAAATCTCCTAATTAAAACATTGAAGCTAAAATGGCTGGGTGTCGTGGCTCATGCCTGTAATCCCAGCACTTTGGGAGGCAGAGGCAGGAGGATCGCGGAGCCCAGAAGGAGTTTGAGACTAGCTTGGGCAACATAGGGAGACTCTATCTCTACAAAAATTTTTTTAAAATTAGATGGGTGTGGTAGCATGTGACTGTATTCTCAGCTACTAGGGAGGCTGACAGAGGAGGATCACTCGAGCCTAGGAGGTGGAGGCCACAGTGAGCTGTGATCGTGACACTGCATTCCAGCCCGGGTAACAGAGCAAGACTTTGTCTCAAACAAACAAACAAATACCCAAGACAGAAACCCAAAACACAATCAAAGCCAAACAACAACAAGAAAACATCAAAACTAAAGTAAATTTTAGGATATCATGTCAAAAGAATGACAAGCCACTGTCAGGCTCAGAAAATGCTATCCCAAAGTATTTTGAAAGGAAGGAGACTGGAAGGCCTCAAAACAAGATCTCTTCAACATCTTGATTTCCTCCCATTCTCCTGTTTTCCCAACTACCCTCTGCAAAATTAGTCATAGAAACCAGAATTCTTCTTCACCAAGTTGGGTCACAGAAACTAAAAGTCCTCTTCCCCAAAGCAAGTCATAAAACCTAGAAAGGTAACTTTGTCCCTTCTCTCTTGAAGACTTTCATGTAACAGGTGTCCTAACCTCTACTGGAGAGGAAAGGAAGGCTACGCAGAGAGACCAAGAAGAACCTGAACAGACAGGCCTTGCGGGGTTTCCCCCTCGGTCTATTACCATTAGATCATAACCTTCTGTCCAATCACAGTTCTACACGTTCTTTACACAGTTCTATCCGTTCTTTATCCAACCTAAACATAAAGACAGTTTCCCCTGGATCTTTAGACCTTCACTTCTGAAGGCTCTTGTGTCACACACAACTTTGATTAAATAGATTTGTTATGCTTTTCTCTTGTTAACTTGTCTTGTGCTTTAAGAGTGGTAGCTGTTTCCCTTCTATGGGAAGGAAAGATATCACACTTTTCTACCCTTATACCACCAAGTTCAACCTCCTATCATGATGTTTTCCAGATACAAACTCATTTGATCGTACTTAACGTTTTTCAACATCCCGTAAGGGGGGTACAGCAGCAATTGTTACATTTTGCAGGGGGAGAGACGGTTGCAGAGAAGTTGAAGTAACTGCTAGGGTCACACAGCTGATATACTGCCTTGCCTGAATTGGAAACCAGCTCTGCATGACAGCAGTTGCTCTTGCTCGGTACCACACAGCCTCCCTAGAGGTTGGTTCCCAAGTCTTCTCTTCTGTTAATAGAAAAATGTGATAGTCATCATTTTATTTTTCAATTCTCAGATTCTGGGCAGCTTCTCTAGTTTCATTTGCAATTCCACAGGGGAATCTAGCAGGTTTGTAACTTACATCCTCGCTTACTCATTTTAGAAAATGGGTGATTATATTCACTCTCAAGCTGGTTGGCTGACTTTTCAAAAGCCATAGTCTCCCACAGTGAAGAATCTAAAACGACAACCAGGACCTTAAAAGAAGCGAAGGTGAAGAAAAGATAAAATAATAATTCTAATTGTTCTATTGATCTATTGGCCAAGGAGCAAGACAAAAATCATTTATAAATAACAATAGCTTTTAACTCATTGAGTTATCTTTTCTCTTAAAATCAAGATAAAAGCCAAATTGTAGATGGCTAGAGATAGAATAAATGCTAATTTCCAGAAAGTCCCCTTCCGCAGTTATATGAGTAACAAATAGATTCTATCAGGGCTCAGAACACAGTGCCCCAAAATACGGCACCTTGGCATGCTGAGTACTTTTAACTGAAGGAGATTGCAAAGACTCAGAAGCAATGTTTCTCTGACCTTCTCCTACCCTCCTGTCTCCCACGCCTCATTCTTCCCTGAATTAAGTAATAGAATCTAGAGTTCCTCTTCCCGAGGGCTGATCTTGGAAACTAGAATTCCTCTCCCTACAACCAAGCCATAAAACCTAGAAAAGTCACTCTCCTCCTTCTCTCTTGAAGATTCTCATTCCAGAGGGATCTTGCCCCATACCCGGGAGGAAAGAAATGCTACACAGAGAGGCCAAGAAGAATCTGAACAGACAAGCCTTGCTGGATTTCCCCCTCAGTCTATTACCATTAGATCATAACCTTCTGGGTTTCCCCCTCAGTCTATTACCGTTAGATTATAACCTTCTGTCCAATCACATTTCTACATGGCTATTCATTCTTCATTGAATCTAAGCTTAAAAATGCAGTTTTCCCTGGGTCTTTGGGTATTTATATTTCTTAAGGCTCCTGTGTTACATAAAACTTCGATTAAAAAAAAAATTAGTTTTGCATCTCTCTCATTAACCTGTCTTTATGGAATGTTGGCTGTACCCCTTAATATGGGGAGGAAAGGCACACTTCTCTTATTTACCTGGGCTCTCGTCATCTTATTTACCCGGGCTCTTAAAAATATCAGCTACAATCAGAGGTTGTAAGAGAACCTCAAGAAAGATGGCCTTTCCAAAAGTATATTTCATCTAGTGGGAGCTTCTTGTATTTTCTTGGCCTCTGTTGAAACTTTTACAGTTAAATGATGTGACAAAATAATGACACTAGCTTCTGTTTTGATGATGCAACAAGATAATTATATTAACTTCTGTTTTTCCTTTCTTCTTGCCTTACTGAGAGAATTTTATTTTTCTATAGTTTGGGAATAAAAGCCTAGAATTTTTAGAATCTGGGAAGGCAGCCAATAAATGTCACCCTCTGAAAACAAAAATCATCAGAATAAAAAAAGGATGACATTAACTGACTTCTGAGGAAATAACACATTGACACGATGATTGGTAAGTAGGAGGCAGTTTAGATCAGAACATTTCTCAAAGTGAATTGTCACTAGAAACCTTCCTGACAGAAAGAGTTCCATGGTCAAATATTTTCTCAAATGCTGAGTTAAATAATGTTCAAACACATTTGTTTATTGTAGTACTTCTCAAAACCTTTAATATGCTCATGTACACTGTGAGGTTCTAAGAGAACCTATAGTGTACAGTATTTTCCAAACGTATGTTACCAGAGAATTAATTTTTGTAGACAAACCTACTTTGGGAAACTTCTTACTAGAGTATTTTCTTAATTTCACATTAAGGGATTCACGTTATCTACCTGTTTATATTTCTATAAATAAATTATTTATACAAATACATTTCTGTTTATACAATTAAGTTTATACAAAAAGATTATTTATACAAATGAATTGTCACATGTCTCAGTATGTGCTGTAATTCCAATCTGAGAAGCAGGGTTGACAAGGAGAGTGAGAGAGTAGGAAGAATTTGAGCCAGGCTACCTAGGGTTTCTCTATAGCAGGTGTATTAGTCTGCTCAGGCTATCAATCTAAGGGGCTTGAACAACAGAAATTGTTCTCTCAAGTTCTGGAGGCTGGAAGGCCAGGAGGAAGATATTGGCAGGACTGGTTTCTTCTGAGGCCTCTCTCCTTGGCTTGCAAGTGGCTGCCTTCTCCTTGTGTCTTCCTATGGTCTTTCTTCTGCACACATCTGTGTTCTAGTCTCTTCCTTTTAAAAGGACACCAGTCATATTGGATTAGGGCCTACTCTAATGACTTCATTTAAACTTAACTGATCTGCGAATACAATTCCATTCTGAGGCACTGAGGAATCAGGACTTCAGCACGTGAATATTGGGTTGATTCAATTTACCTCACAACAGTGAAACCACCTTTGCAAAAATATGACTGAGATTGTGAAAGAGATCTAACCTAACCAACTCCATCTTGGTTCTAACCTTTAGACTGTCCTTGTTCCTTCCTGGGTGTAGGCTGAACTAACTCTGGGAGGAACTTAGTTTATAGTTTAAACAAAGATGATAACAGCCCTTTTCCAAAACAAACCTCCTTCTTGCCTGGGGACTAGACTGCCTTTGTAGGACTAACAAATTAGCCACAAGATCAGAAATTATGGTTTAGGAGTCATGCAGCTGGAGGCTATGAGATTCTGACCCTACTTAAACTGCTCCTAAGACCGGTGCTTGAGATATTTTGCAGACCCTGCGCTAGATGGATCAGCTGGCACCACCCAGATCAATAAACTGGCTCATCTGATCTTGTGGCCCCCATCCAGGAACTGACTCAGTGCAAGAAGACCGCTTCAACTTCCCATGATTTCATCTCCTACCTGACCAATCAACACTTCTGGCTCACCGGCTTCCCTCCACCCACCAAGTTGTCCATAAAAACTCTCTGAATGCTTGGGGATACTAATTTGAATAAAAGTAAAATCCCCGTCTCCCGCACAGCGGGCTCTGTGTGGATTACTCTTTCTCTATTGCAATTTCTCTGTCTTGATAAAATGGCTCTGTCTAGGCAGTGGGCAAGGTGAACTCACTGGGTGGTCACACAGTGGGCTAGGGACATAAAATACCAAAAGAGGCTACACATTCCATGGAGACCCGAACATTTCTGCACTCCATCCTGGTCCTTCTTGAGCAGGCTCTGAGCCTGAGTTGGTTTTTCTTGAGGATGTTTCAACTAGGAGGAACCAGCTTCACAGCCAGACACAATCTCTTCAACTGTTCTATTTCCCCAAGAAAATGTAACAGTTAATGCCTCAGCCTGCTCTGTGAGAGAATCTCTTGGATATTTGGCTGAGTTGACTCGGTTTGCCTGGCCCTGATCACACTAACTGCCCTTACCTGGGAGTCGAGGGGAACGACTTTAAGGATCGGTGATGTGGCAGGGGCTATTAACAATGATGACTCCTATGTTCTGAATTGTGTTGGGACAACAGAGTTGTCTCATCTGTTGCTTGTAACATCTCTGAGATAAAGGTGCTATTATTGCCTCTAGATTACAGATGAGGAAACTGAATCCTACAAAATGTAACTGCCATAGTATAACAAATACGAAAAAATTTGAAGTTTCCTATGCTCTGAGCTACAATGTTACATCAGTTTAAATGATCTCAGTTGGTTTTGTAGGGGAGGAAAAACTCCTTCTATCGTTTTGGGATAGAAAAACGATATCCCAAACTATATCGTTTGGCTGGGAACTATGAATTGAACTGACAGAAAACAGATTAACAGGAGCAAAGGCATACAACTTTTATGAACGTTTTTACATGAACGAGAGGTTCACAGACTCAGGGGCGTGTATATCATCCTAACAAAACATAATAAGTTGTGAAGGAACTAGATAAAGGAAAAGAGGGCTAAACTTCCTAGGCACAGTGAATTTTGGGAAGGCGATGAGGAAATGTATGGCATATAAGGATTGTTTAGTAGGGCTTGTTATGCAGACTCATTTTGGTGCCAAGAGTCAGGCTCCTCTCCCTGGTATGGTACAGGGGATACCTTAACAAATGGAAATCTATGCTTTGCTTTTAGGCAAAAACGGGGAAGGCAGAGAGGCCTTCCCACATCTGCTGTTTTGCAGCTGCCTTCAGCTCAAAGTAATTTTTATGCCAAAGTGGCATATTTTGGGGCAACAGTCATATTCCCTTCAGTTTCTTTGTTTGAGGCAGGTCTGATTAGCCCTATTTTTTCCTTCTGCAATTTAATGTTAACTTTTCATTTTTGTGAGGACATAGTAGGTATATATATTTATGGGGTACGTGAGATGCTCTGATAAAGGCATGCAATATGAAATGATCACATCATGGGGAATGGGACATCCATCCCCTCAAGCGTTTATCCTTGGTGTTACAAACAATTCAATTATACTCTTTTAGTTATTTAAAAATATATAATTACTATTGACTATAGTCACTCTGTTGTGCTATGAAATAGTAGGTCTTATTCATTCTTTCTAACTGTTTTTTTGTACCTATTAACCACCCCCATCTCCAGCCCAGCCCCCTGCTACCCTCACCAGCCTCTGGTAGCAATCCTTCTACTCTCTATCCCCATGAGTTCAACTGTTTTAATTTTTAGCTTTCACAAATAAGTAAGAACATGAGAAGTTTTACTTTCTCTGCTTGGCCTGTTTCACTTAACGTAATGAACTCCAGTTCCATTCATGTTGTTGCAAATGACAGGATCTCATTCTTTTTTATGGCTGAATGGTACTCCATTGTGTATATACACCACATTTTCTTTTATTATTATTATACTTTAAGTTCTGGGGTACCTGTGCAGAGCATGCAGTTTTGTTACAAAGGTGTACATGTGCCATGGTGGTTTGCTGCACCCATCAACCCGCCACCCACATTAGGTATTTCTCCTAGTGCTGTCCCTTCCCTAGCCCCCAATCCCTAGTAGGCCCCAGTGTGTGATGTTTCCCTCCCTGTGTCCATATGTTCTCATTTTCCAGCTCCCACTTATGAGTGAGAACATGTAGTGTTTGGTTTTCTGTTCTTGTGCTAGTTTGCTGAGAATGATGGTTTCCAGCTTCATCCATGTCCCTGCAAAGGACATGAACTCATCCTTTTTTATGACTACATGGCCTTCCATGGTGTATATATGCCACATTTTCTTTATCCAGTCTATCAATGATGGACATTTGAGTTGGTTCCAAGTCTTTGCTATTGTGAATAGTGCCACGATAAACATACATGTGCATGTGTCTTTATAGTAGAATGATTTATAATCCTTTGGGTATATACCCAGTAATGGGATGGCTGGGTCAAATGGTATTTCTAGTTCTAGATCCTTGAGGAATCATCACACTGTCTTCCACAATGGTTGAACTAATTTACACTCCCACCAACAGTGTAAAAGCTTTCCTATTTCTCCACACCCTCTCCAGCATCTGTTGTTTCCTGACTTTTTAATGATTGCCATTCTAACTGGCATGAGATGGTATTTTACTGTGGTTTTGATTTGCATTTCTCTAATGACCAGTGATGATGGGTTTTTTTCATGTTTGTTGGCTGCATAAATGTCTTCTTTTTAGAAGGGTCTGTTCATATCCTTCACCCACTTTTTGATGGGATTGTCTGTTTTTTCTTGTAAATTTGTTTAAATTCTTTGTAGATTCTGGATTTAGCCCTTTGTCAGATGGATAGACTGCAAAAAATTTCTATAGGTTGCCTGTTCACTCTAATGATAGTTTCTTTTGCTGTGCAGAAGCTCTTTGTTTGAATGGTATTGCCTAGGTTTTCTTCTAGGGTTTTTATAGTTTTAGGTCTTATGTTTAAGTGTTTAATCCATCTTGAGTTAATTTTTGTATAAGGTGTAAGGAAAGGGTCCAGTTTCAGTTTCTGCAAATGGCTAGCCAGTTTTCCCAACACCATTTATTAAATAGGGAATCCTTTCCCCACTGCTTGTTTTTGTTGGGTTTGTCAAAGATCAGATGGTTGTAGATGTGTGGTGTTATTTCTGAGGCCTCTGTTCTGTTCTATTGGTCTATATATCTGTTTTGGTACCAGTACCAAGCTGTTTTGGTTACTATCGCCTTGTAACATAGTTTGAAGGCAGGTAATGTGATGCCTTCAGCTTTGTTCTTTTTGCTTAAGATTGCCTTGACTATGCGGGCTCTTTTTTGGTTCCATATGAACTTTACAGTAGTTTTTCCAATTCTGTGAAGAAAGTCAATGGTAGCTTGAGGAGGATAGCATTGAATCTAGAAATTACTTTGGGCAGTATGGCCATTTTCATGATATTGATTCTTCCTATCCATGAGCATGAAATGTTTTCCATTTATATGTGTCCTCTCTTATTTCCTTGAGCAGTGGTTTGTGTAGTTCTTCCTTGAAGAGGTCCTTCACATCCCTTGTAAGTTGTATTCTTTGGTATTTTATTCTCTTTGTAGTAATTGTGAATGGGAGTTCACTCATGATTTGGCTCTCTGTTTGTCTGTTGTTGGTGTATAGGAATGCTTGTGATTTTTGCACATTGATTTTGTATCCTGAGACTTTGCTGAAGTTGTTTATTAGCTTAAGAAGATTTTGGGCTGAGTTGGTGGGGTTTTCTAAATATACAACCATGTCATCAGCAAGCAGAGACAATTTGACTTCCTCTTTTCCTATTTGAATACCCTTTATTTCTTTCTCTTGCCTGATTGCCCTGGCTAGAACTTCCAGTACTATGGTGAATAGGAGTGGTGAGAGAGGGCATCCTTGTCTTGTGCCGGTTTTCAAAGGGAATGCTTCCAGTTTTTGCCCATTTGGTATGATATTGACTGTGGATTTGTCATAAATAGCTCTTATTATTTTGAGATACATTCCATCGATACTTGGTTTATTGAAAGTTTTTAGCATAAAAGGGTGTTGACTTTGGCAAAAGCATTCTCTGCATCTATTGAGACAATCATGTGTTTTTTGTCATTGGCTCTGTTTATGTGATGGATTACATTTATTGATTTGCATATGTTGAACCAGCCTTGCATCGCAGGGATGAAGCTGACTTAGTCATGGTGGATGAGCTTTTCATGTACTGCTGGATTCAGTTTGCCAGTATTTTATTGAGGATTTTCACATCGATGTTTATCAGGAATATTGGCCTGAAATTTTCTTTTTTGTGTGTGTCTCTGTCAGGTTTTGGTATCAGGATGATGCTGGCCTCATAAAATGAGTTAGGGAGGATTTCCTCTTTTTCTATAGTTTGGAATAGTTTCAGAAGGAATGGTACCAGCTCCTCTTTGTACCTCTTGTAGAATTCGGCAGTGAATCCATCTGGTCCTGAACTTTTTTTGGTTGGTAGGCTATTAATTACTGTTATTGGCCTCATCTGGGATTCGACTTCTTCCTGGTTTAGACTTGGGAGGGTGTATGTGTCCAGGAATTTATCCATTTCTTCTAGATTTTCGAGTTTATTTGCGTAGAGGTGTTTATAATATTCTCTGATAGTAGTTTGTATTTCTGTGGGATCAGCGGTGATATCCCCTTTATCTTTTTTTATTGTTTCTATTTTATTCTTCTTTATTAGTCTGGCCTGTGCTCTATCTATTTTGTTGATCTTTTCACAAAAACAGCTCCTGGATTCATTGATTTTTTGAAGGGTTTTTCGTGTCTATATCTCCTTCAGTTCTGCTCTGATCTAATTATTTCTTGTCTTCTGCTAGCTTTTGAATTTGTTTGAATTTCTTCAAACAAATAGTTTTGAATTTCTTCTCTAGTTCTTTTAATTGTGATGTTAGGGTGTCAATTTTAGATTTTTCCTGCTTTCTCTTGTGGGCATTTAGTGCTATAAATTTCCCTCTACACACTGCTTTAAATGTGTCCCAGAGATTCTGGTATGTTGTGTCTTTGTTCTCGTTGGTTTCAAAGAACACCTTTATTTCTGCCTTCGTTTTGTTATTTACCAAGTAGTTATTCAGGAACAGGTTGTTCAGTTTCCATGTAGTTATGCGGTTTTGAGTGAGTTTCTTAATCCTGAGTTCTAATTTGATTGCACTGTGATCTGAGAGACAGTTTGTTGTGATTTCTGTTCTTTTGTATTTCCTGAGGAGTGTTTTACTTACAATTATGTTATACCACATTTTCTTTATCCATTCATCTGTTAATGGACTCTGAGGTTGCTTCCAAATCTTAGCTATTGTGAACAATGCTATAACAAACATGGGAGTGCAGATAGCTTTTCAAAATATGCATTTCCTTTCTTTTGGGTGTATAACCAGCAGTGGAATTGCTGTATCAAACGATAGCTTTATTTTTACTTCTTTGAGGAGGCTGTAAACTGTTTTCCACAGTGGTTGTACTAATGAACATTCCCACCAACAGTGTATGAGGGTCCCCTTTTCTCCACATCCTTGACAGCATTTATTATTGCCTGTCTTTTGTACATAAGCCATTTTAACATTTTAATTGGGGTGAGGTAATATCTCACTGTAGTTTTGACTTGCATTTCTCTGATGATCAGTGATGTTGAGCACCTTTTCATATGCATGTTTACTATTTGTATGTCCTCTTTTGAGAAATGTCTATTCAAATCTTTTGCTCATTTTTTGATCAGATTATTAGATTTCTTCCTATACAATTGTCTGAGCTCCTTATATAGTCTGGTTATTAATTCCTTGTCAGATGGATAGTTTGCAGTTATTTTCTCCCATTCTGTGGGTTGTCTCTTCACTTTGTTGATTCTTTCCTTTGCTGAGCAGAAGCTTTTTAACTTGATGTGATCCCATTTGTCCATTTTCACTTTGGTTGCCTGTGCTTGTGGGGTATTACTCAAGAAATTTTTGCACAGACCGATATCCTGGAGATTTTCCCCAATGTTTTCTTGTAGTAGTTTCATAGGTTGAGGCCTTATATTTAAGTCTTCAGTATATTTTGGTTTGATTTTTGTATATGGCAAGAGATGAAGGGGTAGTTTCATTCTTCTCTATATGGATCTTCAGTTTTCCTAGCACCATTTATTAATGTCTTTTCTTCAGTGTATGTTCTTGGCATCGTTGTCAAAAATGAGTTCACTGTGAAGAAATGAGTTCACTGTGGAATTATTTCTGGGTTCTCTATTCTGTTGCACTGGTATATGTGTCTGTTTTTATGCCAGTACCATGCCATTTTGATTACTACAGCTCTTGAGTGTAATGTGAAGTCAGGTAATGTGACTAGTTCAGTTTTGTTCTTTTTGCTTAGGACTGCTTTGGCTATTCTGGGTCTTTTTTGGTTCAATATAAATTTTAGAACTGTTTTCTTTATTTCTGTGAAGAATGTCATTGGTTTTTTTTTAGAAATTGCATTGAATCTGTAGATTGCTTTGGGTAGTGTGGACATTTTAATAATGTTGAGTCTTTCAACCCATAAACATAGAAATTTTTTCATTTTTTGGTATCCTGTTCAATTGTTTTCATCAGCGTTTTGTAGTTTTCATTACAGAGGTCTTTCAGTTCTTTGGTTAATTCCAAAGTATTCAATTTTATTTGTGACCATTGTAAATGAGATTATGGTTTTTATTTTCAGATTGTTCACTGTTGGCACACAGAAATGCTACTGATTTTTCTATGTTGATTTTTGTATCCTGCAACTTTACTGAATTTATCAGTTCTAATAGTTTTTTTTGCAGAGTCTTTAGGTTTTTCCAAATACAAGATCGTATCATCTGCAAACAAGGATGATTTGACTTCTTCCATTTCAATTTGGATACCCTTTATTTCTTTATCTTGTCTATTTTTGCTAGGACTTCTGGTACTCTGTTGAGTAACAGTGGTAAAAGTAAGCATCCTTGTCATGTTGCCATTATTAGAGGAAAGGCTTTCAGATTTTCCACATTCCGTATGATGCTAGCTGTGGGTCTGTCGTGTATGGCTTTTATTACATTGAGGTATGTTCCTTCTACACTCAGTGTATTAAGGATTTTTATTATGGAGAGATGTTGAATTTTATCACCTGCTTTTTCAGCACCAATTGAAATAATCATATGGTTTTTATCCTTCATGCTGTTGATATGATGTATCACATTGGTTGATTTGCATATGTTGAACCATCCTTGCATCCCAGAGATAAATGTCCTTGGTCATGACGAATGATGAATGATTTTTCTAATGTATTGCTGAATTTGGTTTGCTAGTATTTCGTTGAAGGTTTTTGCATCAATATTCATCAGAGATATTGGCCTGCAGTTTTCATTTTTTTCATGTGTCTTTGTCTGGTTTAGGTATCAGGGTAATACTGGCAATATATAATGAGTTTTGAAGTATTCTCTCCTTGTCTGTTTTATGGAATAGCTTGATAGGATTGGTATTAGTTCTTTAAATGTTTGGTAGAATTCAGCATGAAGCCATTGGGTCCTAGGTTTTCCTTTATTGGGAGAATTTTTATTATGGCTTTGATCTAGTTACTTGATATTGGTCTGTTTAGATTTTGGGTTTTTCCTGGTTCAATCTTGGTAGGTTGTATGTGTCTAGGAGTGTCCATTTCTTCTATGTTTTTGGATTAATTGACATATAGTTGCTCATGGTATCCACCAATGATCTTTGAATTTCTGTTGTAGTGTCCATCATAGTGTCTCCTTTGTCATTTCTGATTTTACTTATTTGGATCTTCTTCTTTTCTTTTTTTTTTTCTTTTGTTACACTGGTTAAAGACTTGTCAACTTTGTAAAACTGTTCAACAACCAACTTTTTATTTCATGATCATTTGTGTCATTTTCTTCATTTCAATTTCATTTATTTCTGCTCAGATCTTTATCATTTTTTTCTTCTATTAATTTTGGGTTTGATTTGCTCTTGCTTTTCTAGTTTGTTAAGATGCATTATTAGATTGTTTAAAGTTTTTCCTCTTATTTTATGTAGGCATTTATAGCTATAAACTTTCCTCTTAGTACTATTTTTGCTGTATCCCATAAGTTTTGGTATATTGTGTTTCCATTTTCATTTGTTTCAATACATTTTTTAATTTCCTTCTTAATCTATTTATTAACCCACTGGTCATTCAGGAGTGTATTGTTTAATTTCCATGTATTTGTATAGTTTCCAAAATTATTCTTGTTATTATTTTCCAGTCTTATTCTATTGAAGTCAGAGCAGATGCTTGATATTATTTTTTGAATGTTTTAAGACTTGTTTTGTGATCTAACACGTGGTCTATCCTTGTGAATGATCCATGTGCCGACAGAAAGAATGCATATTCTGCGGCTGTTAGATGAAATGTTCCATAAATGTCTACTAGATCTATTTGGTCTATAATGCAGTTTAATGACTTTCTGTCTGGAAGTTTTGTCCAATGCTGAAAGTGGGGTGTTGAAGTTCCCAGCTATTATTGTTTTGGGGCCTATCTCTCTCTTTAGCTCTAACAATATTTGCTTTGTATATTCAGTGTTGGGGGCATATATATTTAAAATCATTATATCCTCTTGTTGCATTGACCCCTTTATCATTATATAGTGAGTTTTGTCTCTCTTACAGTTTTTGTCTTGGAATCTATTTTGTTTGATATAAGCATAGTGACTCCTGCTCTTTTTTAGTTTCCATTGGCATGGAGTATCTTTTTCTATCCCTCTATTTTCAGTCCATGTGTGTCTCTATAGGTGAAGTGTGTTTCTTGTAGGTAACAGATCAATGGATCTTGGTTTTATTATCCATTCAGCAACTCTGTCTTTTGATTGGAGAGTCCAATCTATTTACATTCAATGTTACTATTGATAAGTAAGGAGTTCTGCATTTTGTAATTTGTCTTGTTTTTATTTGTGTGTATGTGTGTGTGTGTGTGTGTGTTGTTTTCTCTTCTTTTTTTCCTTTCTGTCTTCCTTTAGTTAAGGTGGGTTTTTGCTGGTGATATGATTTAGTTTCTTACTTTTTATTTTTTGTGCTTTCAATGTGTGTTTTCTGGTTTGAGATTACCATGAGGCTGCCAAATACTATCCTATATATCAGTATTTTAACCTGACAACAACTTAACACTATTTGCATAAACAAACAAACCAGCAAAAAGAAAGGAAAAACTCTATGCCTTAACTTCGTCTCTCTACTTTTTAACTTTTTGTAGTTTCTGTTTATATTTTATTGCACTGTGTATATCTTGAAAAGTTTTTGTAGTTATTATTTTTGGATGGTTCATCATTTAATCTTTCTACTTAGGATAAAAGTAGTTTACACACTACAGTTACAGGCTTATAATACTCTGTGTATTTCTTTGTACTTATTATTGCCAGTGAGTTTTCTACCTTCAGGTGATTACTTATTGCAGATTAACATCCTTTTCTTTCTGATTGAAGTACTCCCCACTTAAGCATTTCTTGTAGGACTGGTCTGGTGTTGATGAAGTCCTTCAGCTTTTGTTTGGGAAAGTCTTTATTTCTACTTCATATTTGAAGGTCATTTTTGCCAGATATACTATTCTAGGGTAAACTTTTTTCTCCTTCAGTACTTTAAATATGTCACGCTACTCTCTCCTGGCCCATAGGGTTTCCACTGAAAAGTCCGCTGCCAGACATATTGGAGCTCCATTGTGTGTTATTCATTTCTCTTCTCTTACTGCTTTTATGATCCATTTTTATCCTTAATCTTTGCTAGTTTGATTATTAAATGCCTTGAGGTAGTCATTTTTGGTTTAAATCTGCTTGGTGTTCTATAACCTTCTTTTACTTGGATGTCGATATTTTTCTTTAGGTTTGAGAAGTTCTCTGTTATTATTCCTTTGAATAAATTTTCTACACTTATCTCTTTCCTTACCTCCTCTATAAGGCCAGTATGTCACAGATTTGCACGAGGCAGGCAGATAACTTGAGGTCAGGAGTTCGAGACCAGCCTGGTCAACATAGTGAAATACCGTCTCTACTGAAAATACAAAAATTAGCTGGGCATGGTGGTGCAAACCTGCAATCCCAGCTACTCAGGAGGCTGAGGCAGGAAACTTGAACCTGGGAGGTGGAGGTTACAGTGAGCTGAGATCACGCCACTGCACTCCAGACTGAGTGACAGAGCCAGACTCCATCTCAAAAAACAAAAACAAAAACAAAAAACACCAGGTGTGGTGGCTCACACCTGTAATCCCAGCACTTTGGGAGGCCGAGGTGGGTGGATCATGAGGTCAGGAGATCGAGACTATCCTAGCTAACACGGTGAAACCCTGTCTCTAATAAAAACACAAAAATTAGCTGGGCATGGTGGCAGGTGCCTGTAGTCCCAGCTACTCAGGAGGCTGAGGCAGGAGAATGATATGAACCTGGGAGATGGAGCTTGCAGTGAGCTGAGATCAAGCCACTGCACTCCAGCCTGGAAGACAGAGTGAGATTCCATCTCAAAAAAAAAAAAAAAGTCTTAGATTTTCCCTCTTGAGGCTATTATCTAGATTCTGTAGGCATGCCTCATCATTTCTTATTCTTTTTTTCTTTTGTCTCCTCTACTTTCAAATAGCCTGTCTTCAAGTTTGCTAATTCTTTCTTCTGCTTGATGAATTTGGCTATAAAAAGACTCTTATGTATTCTTAAGTATGTCATTTGCATTTCTCAGCTCCAGAATTTCTGCTTGATTCCCTTTAATTATTTCAATCCCTTTCTTATATTTGTCTGAGAGAATTCTGGGTTCCTTCTCTGTGTTATCTTGAATTTCTTTGAGGTTCTTCAACACAGATATTTTGAATTCTGTGTCTGAAAGGTCACATATCTTTGTTTCTCCAGGACTGGTCCATGGCGGTTTATTTAGTTACTTTGGTGAGGTCATGTTTTCTTGGATGTTGTTGATGCTAATAGTTGCTCTTCGGTGTCTAGGCACTGAAAAATTAGGTATTGATTGCAGTTGGCACTGTCTAGGCTTGTTTGTACTCATTTTTCTTAGGAAGACTTTCCAGATATTTGAAAGGACTTAGCTGTTGTGATCTATGCTGTATCTGCTTTAGAGGGGTCCCCAAACTTAGTAATACTGTGGTTCTTGAAGACTTGTGGAAGTACTGCCTTGACAGGCTTGGACAGGATCCAAGAGAATTTTCTGGATTACCAGGCAGAGACTCTTTTTCTCTTTCCTTATTTTCTCCCAAACAAATGAAGCCTCCTGTTCTGAGCCATCTAAAGCTTGGGGAAAAGTGACATAAGCACTCCTGCTGCCACCACCACTAGTGTGACCCTGAAGTGGTCAGACCTAGTGCCAGCACAGCACTGGGTCTTGCCCAAAGCCTACTGTAACCACTCCCTAGCAACTGCCTATGTTTGCTCAAGGTCCAGTGGCTCTACAATCAGCAGGTGGCAATCCAGCCAGGACTGTGTCCTTCCCTTCAGAGCAGTGGGTTCCCCTAGAACCTGGGTAGGTTCAGAGGTGCCAACCAGGAGTCCGGGACTAGAATCAAAAACCTTAGGAGTCTAGTTGGTATTCTATTGTACTGCAGCTAAGCTGCACTCAAATCACAATACATAGTCCTTCCCACTCTTCCCTCCTTTTTTTAAAGGCAGAGGGGCCTCATCCCAAGTACACCACCATAGGCCATGAGGAGTAGTACTGCCAGACTATCACTGATAGTCCCTTAAGGCCTAAGGGCTCTTATGTCAGCTGGTGAATGCTGCCTGGCCTGGGACTCACTCTTCAGGGCAGTGGGCTTCCTTCTGGCCCAGGGCAGGTGCAGAGATGCCATCCAAGCCCTGGAATTGAGGTCCCCAAGAGCCTCCTTGGTGCTCTCCCCCACTGTGGCTGTGCTGGTGCCTAAGGTGCAAGACAAAGTCCTCTTTACCTTTCTCTCTGCTTTTCTCAAGCTAAAGGAGTTTCACTCTGTAGCCACCAAAGCTGATAAAGTGTTGAGTCTCACCTGAAGCCAGCAAGTCTCAGAGGCTCACTCAAGACACTTGAGTAGTACTTGGGTATCACTGCTTGCTATTTAGCACCCAAGGGCTCTTCAGTTAGCCAGTGATAAATGCTGCCAAGACTGGGTCCTTCCCTTCAGGGCTGCAGATTCTCTTCTGGGCCAGGGTGTGTCTAGAAATGTTATCTAGGAACCAGGATCTGAAATGGGGATCTCAAAACTTTGACTGATTCCCTATCCTGCTGTTGCTGAGCTGATATCCAAGATGCAAGACAAAGTACTAACTCCTCTTTCTCCTCTCCTCAAGCAGAAGTAAGGAGTCTCTTTTGGAGCCACAAGCTGTGCAGCCTGGTGTAGGGGAGGGGTGATGCCACTCCCTTAGCCACCCCAGCTGGTGTCTCAGTATGTCATGTGCCTTCCACACCCCAGGTCCACTGTCTCTGGGCCCAGTTCAGCACTAGGACTTGCCTAAAAGTTGTAGTCTTCATGGCCAAGACTGCCTTTTCAGTTTACTTAGAAACCCAGGGCAGTTTAGTCCTTAGTGGTGAGGTTTGTGGGAATTCAAGTTCGGACTATTGGAATCAGTGATTCCCCTCTGGCTAGGGCTGGTTTAAATATTCCCTTCATGGGTGGGCAGCTGAGTTTGGTCCAGTTAAACAGGGAAGCCCTGAGTTCAATGCCTCAGAATTACTATGTTCTTTTTCTCCCTGCACAAAGAAATGCTGTCTGCCTCATGCTGCTGCTGTGGAGTGGGGAGGGGTAGCACTGGCCATTCAAGACATTTTTCTATCTCCAGTGCTATTTTCAGAAATATGAAGATAAAACCCGTTACTATGAGGGTAAACCTGAGAGTTGGTTCTTATGCAAGCGATTTCCCTGTGTAGATAGTTGTTAAATTGGTGTCTTTGCTGGGAGACGATCAGTTCCACCATCTTGCTCCACCTCTCTGCTTCAGCCTCATTTTAGAGATGAGAAAAGTAAAGCCAAGGGTTACAAGGTTTATAAACAGAAACTAAATTATAAGCCAGTGTCTATGACTTCAAAACCACTAGCATGTGTACCATGTAAATAAAATTTTCTTAAAAATTACCATTTTATTACATAACAGTTTTAGATATATAGAAAAGCTGTAGAGATGGTTCAGAAAATTCCTATATCCTCTGCACCTAAGTTCCCCTCTTAATAACATCTCACATTACTATGACATGTTTGTTACAAATAATGAACCAATATTGATACTTTATTATTAAGGCTGAAGTCCATACTTTGTTTCAATTTCCTTTGTCTTTATCGAATATTCTTTTTCTGTTCAATGATCCCATCCAGTATGCCACGTTACATTTCCCTTCTGTGTCTCTTTAGCTTCCTCTTGGTTGTGACAGTTTATCAGACCTTCCTCAGTTTTGATGGCAGTTTTGAGGAGTACTGGTCAAGTAGTTTATAGAATGCTCCTCAATTGGAATTTATCTAATGTTTTCTCATGATAGGACTGGGATTATGTGTTTTAAATGGAAGACCACGGAGTTAAGTGCCATTTTCATCACATTATATCAAGGATATACACTATCACCATGAGTTACCACTGTTGATGTTGGCTTTTGATCATCTGGCTGAAATAGTGTTTGTAGGTTTCTTCACTGTGAATGCGTATAATTATTTTGTCTGCCTATTTTCTCCTCGGTCTTACTTCATTTTCACATTTCTAGATAGTAGCAATCTCTGAACTTGGCCTTTTACAATAATTCCACATCCCGTTGTCAATGTATCATGTGTACTAACTGCTTGTCATTCTGCTATTTCGGTGAGAGGTTTGTTCTTGCCTTTGTCCTGTGTGTGTGTGTGCGTGTGTGTGTGTGTGTGTTTTGTGTGTATGTGTGCGTGTGCACGTGTAAAAGGGAGTAGGTAGCTTGTTGCGAACCTTTTATTCTGTCTGAGGATTCTGCTGATGAAAAATATAGAGTCTAACAGGGCTCCAGCACTGTGTCCAAGCAATAGCAATCAGAGGGCACTTGGGAGGTACCTAGACTGAGGCATTGAGGGGAGATGAAGTTTAGAAAAAGCTCCCTGAGTTGCAGTTTTCTCAATGGTAAAATAGTAAGATTGAGAATGCTAAGGTCCCTTCCCACTCTGGAACTAGGAATCTGGGGTTTGTAGGTAGGAAAATAAGCCTGGTTCTCTTCCTGTACCAACTTTATTTCTTCAGCAGTTCATTACAAGCTAAAGCATTAGCAAGAATCCCGGCTCATAGTCCCTGGGGGTATTTCCTTGGCTAGAGTCTCTGATTTAATGAAGATATAAACATTTCTTGTGGAAACAGATCTCAGCTGATTGCTTTGCCCATGCTTGCTTCCTTGAAGCAGCTCTGCCCTGTTTCCTCTTGTCCCTGTTTTGTTTCCTACTATCTTCCTTGTGCCTTACCATCAGTAAGACACAGTAAGACTTGTAAGGCTTCTTATTTATCCTCTGGGAGCACTTTTGTAAACCCAGGTGGGAGCTCACTCAGATTAGGCATGAATGGTATTTAATGTGGCCATTTGGGCTCAAAGCTCTTCTCATTTCTGTAATTATTTAGGGTAAGAGTCAGAGTATAAAACTTTTCATTTCTGCTTTGTGAACTTGAGAAAATTGCAGTTAATTTTTCTCTATCCTTGGCCATTTGCCACACAAATGAAACTTTCTTGTGAAATTTATGCCTGCTGATAACTACTTTTTGTTTCTTTAATTAAATCTTTTGTGTTAACTAAGTACCAGTAAACATTTACTGTATAAGCCTGTTGCAATCTTTCTGTTTTTGGCAAAGTACCCTTGCACTCTGCTATGTAACAATTAACTTTTTGCAAGCTAGCAACTTGTCCATTTACAATGCGCACTGAATATGCTAATAATGATTGCTTCTGGATAGAAAAGGAAAAGTCTAGGAAGGTGTCGTCTTGTCCCACTTTGTCTTGCACTCATTTCTCCTCTTTGGCAGCTGAAAATTGAAGTTCTTCTTCCATCATTAATTTTCCCTCATTTTCTCATAGCCCCATTTAAGACAAAAACTTTCACTTTATGTGTTGTCAATTCCTCTGGGTTCACGTACATCAGCTTTGGCTGGATTCATGTTTAAAACATTTTCAGAGGACTAAATAATTTATTTGAAAGCTAGTGGCAAAAGACACTTAAAAAATTAAAGCAAGAGAATGGGTTTGAAAGAAAAAATGTTGCTGGGAACCAAGATGTGTTGTTTAAAGGAGAGATCCCCATTTCCAAAGCAAAAGTAAATGTCATTTAAGTGTGACCTTCATGCATATGATTTCATGAATCTTGTTTGAATGTACAAATATGGGTCAAAATATGCCTGAATAAATATTTCTTTAAAATATTGGCTTAAAAATCCTCTAAGATTTGATATTATCTTGTTACTTATGTTAGTATCACATTGCAGTTGTGAAAAGATTCACTAGCTCTTTGAATAATAATTAAATACACTTCATACCCAATGTCAACAAATTCAGATTTTGTAAAACTGTATTGGATTTTTTCTACTTTATTTTTTATTACAGATTCATAGTATTTTACTCTACCCTGATGTTATCTAGAATTGATTCTGCTTATACTTAACAAAGTTTTCCTTTTTCTAGCAAATTTCATTTAGGGGGACTAGTCTCAAAGCTTTCCCCCCAAAATTCGTGTTGGTTTGCCAGAAAAAAACTGAGGCCTTGAATGAACGGGCTTTAGCTTTTCAGGAGGAAAGCTAGAAATAAAAAACCAGGAGGTGGCTGGGCGCAGTGACTCACGCCTGTAATCCCAGCATTTTGAGAGGCTGAGCTGGGCAGATCACCTAATGTCAGAAGTTCAAGACCAGCCTGGCCAATATGGTGAGACCCTGTCTCTACCAAAAACACAAAAATTAGCCAGGCATGGTGGTGCACGCCTGTAGTCCCAGCTACTCAGGAGGGAGGCAGGAGAATCACTTGAACCTGGGAGGTAGAGGTTGTAGTGAGCCAAGATCATGCCATTGCACTCCAGCCTGGGCAACAGAGCAAAACTTTGTCTCAAAAAAAAAGAAAAAGAAAAAGGAAAAAAAAAACACACAAAAACCCAGGAGATTCATTGGACTTTTCATGGGCAACTGACCTCCACTGGGCATCTGCCAGACCCTCAGTAGGAACAACTAAAACTGGGAAATTAGAGCACCAACCCAGTTTGCCCTTAAAAACTTGCAATTTAGTATGCTCTGCCTCTCATTATGATGTCATGATATTTACATATATTATTTGAAAAAAGTCCCAAAGTCCAAAATGGCTGAAGGACAACTGAATTTATTGTATTTTGTAATTTGGGAGTCCGTGAAAGGAGAAAAGATGTGGTACATAGGATCTATGTATATACATAATTTGCAATCATATATTCATGCCACTTGCAAATTAAACTGTTTTTATGATAATTTTTCCATTTTTCGACACAGGCTCTCTGTGACCCAGGTGGGAGTACGGTGGCACAATCATGGTTCACTGCAGCCTCGACCTCGCTAGAGGGGTCCTCCCACCTCAGCCTCTTGAGTAGCTGAGACTACATTTGTGTACCACTATACCCAGCTAATTTTTTTATTTTTTGTAGAAAGGAGGTCTCCCTTTGTTGTCCGGGCTGGTCTTGAACTCCTAGGCCCAGCTGATCCTCTTGCCTTGACCTCAACACGAAGAGCTGGGATTACAGGTGTGAACAATGGTGCCCAGCCTATGATAATAATAATACATCCATATGTTTTTTAAAAAAATCAAAGCATACATTTGGATATAAAATGAAGATAACTTCCTCATTCTAGCTATGGCTGTTAGGAACATGTCTATTCTATACAAGACAGAGATTCTCATTCCTGACTGCAATCTATGAAGGTATGAAGTATAGATACCTGCTTCTTTACCCAGAACTACTGAATCACAGTACCTAAGAATGTGAGCAGCTGGGTTTTAAAATCTGTAGAGGTGATTCTGATGTGGGCCTAGATTCGAGATCCAATGGTTCATCTGCTACTTTAACTTCTTACTTATTTATGAAGTTATCAAGTGTTTGGGTTTTCCTGGGAGTCCTTATCTTTACCTTAGGATCCCTTAAAATTCTGGGCTCCTAGTTTGGTCTCTAGAGGCAATACACACAAATCAGAGCGAGGACATACTTGCCCCCAAGAAGACTTCCCCTTAGCCCTAGAGGAAGCACTGTGCAGGAAATATTGGTGAAAATGTAGTAGTAAAACTGTGTACGGAATTGGCGGGTTCTTGGTCTCACTGACTTCAAGAATGAAGCTGGGGACCCTCGTGGTTGAGTGTTACAGTTCTTAAAGATGGTGTGTCCAGTTTGTTCCTTCAGAGGTTCAGATGTGTCTGGAGCTTCTTCCTTCTGGTAGGTTCATTGTCTCGCTGTCAGGAGTGAAGCTGCAGACCTTCGAGGTGAGTGTTACAACTCTTTTTTTTTTTTTTT
>NW_012118265.1:13811028-13811490 GCF_000951035.1 Colobus angolensis palliatus | reverse complement strand
TCACTGGCTTCAGGAGTGAAGCTGCAGACCTTCGCGGTGAGTGTTACAGCTTATAAGGACAGCGTGGACCCAAAGAGTCAGCAGCAGCAAGATTTATTGCAAAGAGTGAAAGAACAAACATTCCACAGTGTGGAAAGGGACCCCAGGGGGCTGCCGCTGGCTGTCTCAGGCAGCCTGCTTTTATTCCCTTATCTGGCCGCACCACCCACATCCTGCTGATTGGTCCATTTTGACGGTGTGCTGACTGGTGCCTTTACAATCCTTGAGCTAGACGCAGAGTCACAGAGTGCTAGTCCTCGGAGTCTCCACTAGCTTAGCTAGATACAGAGTACCAATTGTTGTATTCACAAACCCTGAGCTAGACACAGCGTGCTGATTGGTGTATTTACAATCCTCTGGCTAGATACAAAAGTTCTCCAAGTCCCCATCCAGTTCAGGAGTCCAGCTGGCTTCACCCAGTGG
>NW_012118265.1:13764459-13809908 GCF_000951035.1 Colobus angolensis palliatus | reverse complement strand
GCCACTGCACTCCAGCCTGGGCTACAGAGTGAGACTCCATCTCAAAAAACAAAAACAAAAACAAAACAAAAGCAAAAAAAACCCATGATAATGGTAGCAACATTAACATCAATCAGAAAACAACAACAACAACAAAAAACTGTCCATAAACCCTTTATTCATCCCAGTAAATCAGACTACTTTCTTTTGCTGTCGAAGTTTGGATACATAAACAAAGGAAACATTGATGAAACATTCCAGCGTATGTTTGCTTCTCTCTCAGATCAAACCAAAATACGGAAAGAGTTGGTATTACCAGACGCTTAATCAATTACCCAAAACTATTGGGCTTTGAACTTTCTAAAGAAATAAGAATGCTTTTCAAATTTCCTTTACCAGGAACTAAATGTGACAATGCTTTATCCTCAACTCAGCTACTTAAAATCACCAACGAATGCATTTTAAATTTCTTTCAAGGTACTATGTTCTTCAAAAGATGATCTCAAACCTATCCTTTTTCTTTTATCAGAAGCTCATAGGCTTCAAAACAACAATGATATATTTGAGGCTATGTGTTATAGTGTGCAGTTCTGAGTTTGAATTTTTTTAGGTATTTATTTTCAAATCTAAATATTTTTAAAAATTATCTGCCTATAGCTCCTGACATGTCAAAGTAGCAACATTTTAAAATCAAGGACTTGATTTTTTTATTATTTGAAAGACTTAACATCTCTCCTAATTGGAGTTTGTGTAGTTTATTTGTGTTTTATTACTCTTAGACATACAGCTAAGCAATTTTATAAGATCCACAGGGCTACTGAGAAATGTGAGCCCTCTGCGATTCCCTCAGGTTCTTTTTGGCACCATCAATATTTTATTGTTTACCATTTACTTCATGGTTTGGAACTCTTCCTGTCTTCCTCTCAACCCAATAAAACTCTGTAGTTTAAGCAGCAGCTCAGGAAATGAGGGGGATGAGGTTGGTTTGGATCTTCTGAAACAGAGGGACTGCATAAGAGCCTAATGCCTAATATAAGCTGAACCTTCCTGACTCCTGAGCCCATGATGAAGAGATTTGGGGCTGGAGTTGAAATACAGGAGACTGTGCCTTTTATGAAAGAAATCTTCTCTGGTTTGTGTAGAACTTTAGTGTTTTGGACATAAAAACATGATCCAGAAAATCAAATTGCACACAAATATGTTCAAGAATTTATAAGGAATGTTCTGGACTCAGACTCTAAAAACAGTGAGTTTAATTGGGGACCCATTTTATAAATTTACAGGGTGCCTTGCCTTGACTGCTTGCCCAATAAAAAGTGGGATTTTAATTTTGAAGTTGCCTTCAGCGTCTAATGAAAATATGTCTTTAATTAACAGTGACTTGGATGACTTTTGTCACTGCACTACACAATAAACCTTTGTAGTGCTACCTTGTATGCTAGTGGTAAGAAAACTATCATACACAATAAATCTTTGTAGTGCTACCTTGTATGCTAGTGGTAAGAAAACTATCATGCATCTGCCTGTGTGTACTTCACTTCAGACTTGTGACTGGAAGCATTCTTTAGATAAAATAGTATTATCTTATAAAGTTATATGTCAGTCTCTTTGAGATTAACATTCACAAACTATGTAAGAGTGAAGCATATTTTCAAAAAGCATTCATACTATAAAGATTTCCAATATCTACTATATCCCAAGTGCTGCCCCAGAAACTATAGAAGCAGAGATAAGAGATGATCCCTATTCTCAAGGACCCCAGTGTTTCTGGAGAAGCCATTGGGTGGAGAGAAAACCATTGATGACCCTGCTGTGTAGTGACTTCCATGGCCTGGGGCTCTCCAGGGTCTGTGGGAGTGAGGGAGGCCCTCCTACCTGCTTCCTCATAGGTCCGCTAATCTTAAAGTTAAAAATCCTTTTATTGATGTGACTTTGACTTGGACTCATGGGACTCAGAAAAGCTGTTATGCTCATGGTTGTAGTTTACTAAATATATATAGTTTGTGAAACATGTTTTAGTACAGTGAAAGGATATACATTAAAATCAGCAAAGGGAAAAGGTACATAGAGCCATCCCCTCCCAGTGAAGTTGCACAAGAATGTGCTTAACTCTTCCAGCAACAATATGTGGCAACATGTGGGAAATGTCAACCAGGGAAGCACATCCAGACATTGGACTGGGGTTTTTATTGCGGATCAGCCATGTAGCTCCTGTGGACTGGCCTCAGATATAAGACACTAGCTCTTTTCCCAGAGTAAAAATAAGCGTTCCCTATATATAACATTATTAGCATAAACCTATGTGGTTAAATGAGTCTAGCATGGCCCAAGACCTCAGCCATATGAAAGTACTCTCATCAAGCAGAATATTCTAAGGGCTCAGAGGTTGGCTCCTGGGAAGCTGGCCAATGGCCAGTTCTGAAGGTAAGCTAACTGTACTAACAGTCCTTGCTAAGTATTCCACATGATATGTCTTATTCTGATCTATTCTTGGGGTGAATGTAGTAATACCGTATCTGTTTAAGTTACAAGTGTCCTTAGAGAATGCTCTTAAGACTGGAGGTCCATAAGGTTACTATAAACAAATCTCCCCAGTGGCCCAGCAGGATGTAGTTCCTGAAAATTCCTAACTTAATTATCTCTTTTGTAGGAGATGTAACCTGAAAAATAAAAATTAAAAAACTGGAACATTACTAGAGTTCCACTCAGTCACTAACAATTCATTCAGTTTATCTGATGGCTAAAGTGTCTCCCAGAGCAATGCCACTCAGGTATGCAGATTTCTGTTTGACCTTGTAGGGTTCCAAAAGGAGGGGTAATCTTGGCAAATACATAGCTTTACTCTTTCTGGCATCTAGTATAATTGTTCTAAGAGACAGGATCTTTCTAGTGTACTAAGCCTCTCTAGAGGCACAATTGTAGTATTGAATTTCCCTTGCTGCATAACCCACTTTTTAATTCTCTTCCTTCCAACAATACTATTGCTCCTTCTCTCCATTTGCCATTGATTTTTACCCAGACTTTTCCACCTGTAGAAGAGCTATTAGGTTCAACAACTGTGCTGGTCCAGACTGCAGGCAGCAACACCACTTTAGCAAGTACCTACCTATTAGACCACTAGTATTCATATAGCGTAGGAATACATAGGTACAGACCAGTGGACTCTCTCAACCACCATGCAATACAGCTGCACTCACTGTCAACCAGTTATGCCAGATAAGGTGAAGGCACCATCTAAACCATTAGGCCCTCTGGAAATCTGGCATAGATATTTAAAGGCTTAGTTACACTTTTTGCTTAAAAATCATCCCTACCTCATTCCTGTTTCTGGCACTAGAGTTGTAGCCCTGCTGGCAGGAACACTGTATCAGTTAGGAAAAGAGGAAGTTAAGGTGATGTGGGAATAACTGTACAGTCAAAGTAGCATTCTAGTCACCCACTTTCCCCCAAATCCACTAGAAAAGCAGAGGAATCTACTGACTGGAGACCCTCCCCTGGCCCCAATCAGGTTGAATCTGAGCACCCAAGCATGAAAGTGTGTAAGCCAGCCCTGCATGCCTTTTCTCCCCGTGTTTGGGACAATAAATGTTTCCAGTGTCCCTACCAGTTCTCTGTCAAGCTATTCCTCTGAGGCTGATAAGCAACGTGATGTATCCATTTGGTGTGATACCTCTTTTTCCACTGTTGGACATTATGGGCAATAGAGTATATTCTTTGGTTTAAAGAAATGTAACTCAGTGGTTTTATGTGGTGTAGTATTTTTGCTCCATTCCTTTTATGGTGTTTTGAGAATTTGCGTCCACCCCTGGGTATGCAAAGTGTGGTCTGGAGTGTCTATTCCTGTCAGGACCCATTGCAAGGCAACTGGCACTGAATGGCATAATAAAGTCTCTTGGTCAGCTCTGCACCAGGGACCTACTCTGAGGATATCTGCCCCATTACCGCCTGCAGTGTCTGTTTTTCCTGCTGGCAGACAGGCCAATTCTTGGCATTTTGTGCCTCTGAGGGTGCAGAGGAATATGTGTCTATAATTACCCCTCTCTGCATTGCTGCCACTCCTCCACATCCACTCACTTCATGGATCCAGTTGGCCACCTCAAGTAAGTGCATCAAGATTTTGACTTAAAGTTGCAGTTACCTTTCAGGCTAGGAAAGAGGTTCTTCTCGTGAGCATTGATTTCTCTTAATTAATGCATCCCTTAAATTCTTTATTTTGAGACAAAGTCTCGCTCTGTCGCCCAGGCTGGAGTGCAATGGCGCGATCTCGGCTCACCACAACCTCTGCCTCCTGGCTTCAAGCGATTCTCCTGCCTCAGCCTCCTGAATAGCTGGGATTATAGGCACCCACCACCACGCCCAGCTAATTTTTATATTTTTAGTATAGATGGGGTTTCACCATGTTGGCCAGGCTGGTCTCACACTCCTGACCTCAAGCAATCCGCATGCCTCGGCCTCCCAAAGTGCTGGGATTACAGGTGTGAGCCACCATGCCTGGTTGCATTCCTTAACTTCTTACTGATGTTCATAGGGCCATGATCCATATGGATATTTCTTTAAGAATTCAGTTTTCCATTGCCCGTCGTCCTGACCATGTAGCCATCCATTGACCAATGTCCATGAGTTGGAATGCACCCATACTTAGGGGAATTGTTCAATTCTTCCATCACTGTGAGGAAATCAGCAGGCAATCAAGCCACTGAGCTTATTTGTTCTCAACTTCTTCAATTAGAATTTTTGCATTATTTGGTTATAGTGCAGAGCCTTCCAAACAGGATGCTGACCATCCACTGTGAAACTGTTATCTGTAAACCAAGCAGCTTTTTGTTGACCAATCAAGGGCTGTTTATAAGGACCCACCCCATCCCCCCCACCAGGTGGTTATACAATTTGGTGTTTTCTCAGAGGGTTCCAAAGTATGTCCTAGAGGAAATGAGGCTACCCATTCCTGCATACGATGAGAACCTCCTGGCATTCTTCCAGTAGTATGCTCCTGTATAAACCATTTCCATTTTTTTACAGAGTCAGCTCTTCTGGTCAACGGCTTCCTCATCAGAATTTTTCTCTGACATCACCCAAGACATCATAGGTATATCAGATTTTAAGATTATCGTATGTCTTTCAGTTATTGGAGCAGTTTCAATTAATGTCCAAAAAATCACAACACAACAGCAACACAAGAATTGCACAATAATGACATGTACTATACTGCCACATCTGGAAACTTTCTGGTTCCCAATTCCAGTGGTCACCATCAGGCAGCACTTATGCACTTTTTTTTTTTTGGAAGGGGGCCCGCCTCTGTCACCCAGGCTGGAGTGCACTGGCACGATCTTGGCTCACTGCAACCTCCACCTGCTGGGTTCAAGCGATTCTCATGCCTCAACCTCCTGAGTAGCTGGGATTACAGGCACGTGCCACCGTGCCTGGCTCATTTCATTTTTTTTTTTTTTTAATTAAGTAGAGACAGGGTTTCACCATGTTAGCCAGGCTGGTCTCAAACTCCTGACCTCAGGTGATCCACCAGCCTCTACCTCCCAAAGTGTTGGGATTACAAGTGTGAGCTACTGCATCTGGCCCACTTATGCACATTTTAACTTCAGTCTGTAGAAATGTAAGTTGCAGATATTTCCAAAGTCAGAATATGGATCTTTTAAGGGCCTAATATTGATTTAGCCATCACTTCTTACAATTCAGACAGTTGGCTGTTGTGAAGAGCCCCATTCAAATACAGCCTTCCTTCAGAGACTCTTTATTCTTTTTATTTTTTGAGACAGGGTCGTGCTCTGTCTCCCAGGCTGGAGTGCAGTGGTGCAATCACAGCTTACTGTAGCCCTAGCCTCTTAGGCACAAATGATCCTTCCACCTCAGCCTCTGGAGTATCTGGGACAACAGACACATTACACTGTGTCTGGTTAATTTTTGGATTTTTTGTAGAGACAGGATTTCACCATGTTGTCCAGGCTGGTCTCCAACTCCCAGGCTCGGGCAATCCACCTGCTTGGGCCTTCTAAGGTGCTGGGATTACAGGCATGATACTATTTTGCACAGGTCAAAACTGAAGCTCAGACAAGATCAGAAACTTGTTCGAGGTCACAGAGTACCAAAACTCAGGGAGGAAAAGACTCCTGGTTGCCTGGTTGTCCAATATCTATTCTTCCCTTTATTTATTAGTAAAATCTGTAAATTTTAGCTGAGCACATGACTGCCTAGTTTAAAATCAGCATTCCCAAGCCTCCCCGGGATAATCTGCAAAACTAAGTTCTGACAAATGGAATGGGAACAGAAATCATTCATGCTCTTATAAAAAAAGGGCATGTGCTTTTGTTCTTTTCTCCTCTTCCCACTGGCTACAAAGACGACTAGCTTGCGGGAACAGGAGAAACCCTGTTGGTGGTAATTGTCAAACAGATCCACTAGGATTTGAAGCCACGTTTGTCAGGTGCTAGAGCCTATGCTGTATTAGGGTTTCAAAGGAAAGAGTGTTTGAAGAATTTACCAAAACTTAGAGGTAACTTGTTCTCGGGATGCCAACAGGCTTTGGCAATGAACCTACATGAGGTTGGACATAGGCTCCAACATTTGCCAATTATGGAACCATGGGCAAGTTTCTTAATCTCTCTTTTTTCTTTTCTGGAAAATGAGAATGACAATAGTAGCTACATCATAAGGAAGATGTTAGGGCAAACAAGATATATGTGTATATGTGTATATATATATATGTGTATATGTGAATCAGCTTAGCTAGCACTATTGCTGGCTACCTTGTACAAAGTAGCAAGTATTATTATTATTACTATTATTATTATTATAGCTATTCATCCACTGTAAAATGTTCATAACACCAAAGAGGATTTAAGATACTGTATTTAAAATGCTTACCACAGTACTTCTTATATGGTAAAGACTTCATAAATGGTTAAATATGTACCACCATTTATATATTTAAAATAGAAAGGATTTCTTTCCCTGCAAAAGAGTCAGATAAAATGAACACGAATAAAATTATTCCAGTTGAGATTTCACTGTAGTAATATTTACCATCATTTACTTACAGAGCAGAGATGTCCTAACAGTAAAAAAAAAAAAAAGGCTCTCATTCTTTTTTCACCGCTTCAGCTGACAACTTATTTCATTGGGCAGGATTTGCCAACCATATTTGATCTGAGACCTGAATTTAAAATTGTGTTGAAAAGGCTTTCACTTTATGTCATAACAATAACAGAAAACTAGAGACTGAGGATTCATGACAGATGATTAAAAAAAAAGTGAAACCCATAGGGTGTGACCTATTATTAGAAGACAGAGAAGAGGAAACAAAATTTGTATATCTTTCTAGAGAAAAAAGCAGAAGAGACTCATTATTTAAGAAACTCAAGGCCAGGTGCAGTGACTCACGCCTGTAATACCAGCACTTTGGGAGGCTGGAGTCTAGGAGTGCAGAAGTTCGAGACCAGCCTTGGCAATATGGCAAAACCCTGTTTCTACAAAAAGTACAAAACTTAGCCAGGCACGGTGGCGTGCAATGTAGTCCTAGCTACTTGGAAGGCTGAGGTGGGAGGATCACTTGAGCCCAGGAGGCAGAGGTTGTTGCACTGAGCCAAGATTACGCCACTGCACTACAGCCTGGGTTAAAGAGCCAGACCCTATCTCAAACAACAACAACAACAAATCCTCAAAATAAACACTGATCTTGAGAACAGAAGGCCTGAATTCTGGTCTTGTCATTTTCCTTCTCCTTTAGCTACCATTTACCTCCTAGAACTGGATGAAGGATTTTGTAGAACTTAAGAAGTTCATTTAAATGATCGCCATTTTATTTCCTCCAAAGAGTGCAAAAGAAACACGTGAGATTCTCTCAATTACTTTCTAGAGAAGACTCTTAATAAGGAAACTATTTTAATCAATTCCTTCCATCTGGGTTTCTGTGGCATTAATATGCACCTCACCACTGACATTAATTATTACGATGCCACTAAAAGGGAAAGGGGATTACTTTACTGATTCTGGGTCAATATCTTGGTGGCTGAGTCAATTAAGTTAGATATGTATTTATAGAGCATTACTAGGGCAGTAGGCAACACCTTTTCAGGAGAATAACACATTACAGTGTTTAACTTACTTTCACACACATTAACTACTTGACTGTGGTTACAGGACTGCATTGTGAAGAGCCTGAAGACTTGGAGTTTCTTAGACTGGTCACTCCCAGCCTCTCTCTCTTCCCATCTGTAAAATGGAGATCACACTACATTCCTTCTTTATCTATCACAAAGAGTTGTACTGTGGCTCAAATGAAAATACATGCAAGGGAATGCTTTGCAAATTGTAAAGCCTTGTGTATAAAGTAAGCATCATATTTAAATACTGTAATATTAAAGATGAGGAAACAGAGGGTATAAGATATTCCTGTCCTTGGTAAAGGTAACTGGGCAGGTAGTGGCACAGCTGGACTCCACAACTCTTCTGCCCCCAAAATATGCAGGAAGTGGAGTCTATTATGTCTTTGGTCACACAACAGCTGAACTCCCTTGCTTGTGTTTTGAAGCCTCCCCTCCCTCCTTAGGCACACCTCTGCTCTCATTACTTAAACTGAAAATGCCACTCCCTCTCCCGGTCTCCCCTAAGCTGAGGGACAGGCTGTGGCCTGGCTCGCAACAACCTTCTGTATCTGCCTTCGATTGAAAGCTAGAGAATGAAGAAGGGGCAGGCTCACATGGGCTGCAGGGTAAGGGAGGAGGAGATGGTGGCTCTGCTGTGAAAGCGGCTCCCCACTGTTAGTGGTGCAGCCTTCTGTTCTTGCCTGGGACCTGGTGACCCAGGCACTGGGCTTGTCCCCTCTGTGGAGTGATGTGGGTGTTGTACCTGATGGCAATATTCCCAGATCTGGCTCTCTGGCTCTCTGGCTTTCTGGAGAGTCTGTGAGCTACCCAGTGGCTTTAAAATGACTTCTCACTGAAACATGAATCATACAAATCCCTGGAGGGTTGTGTTGAAATGTAGATTCAGATTCAGTAGGTCTGGGTGGGCATAAAACTCTGCATTTCTTTTCTTTTTCTAAAATTAGTTTTTTTCTTTAGGCACTAGTCCAGTATGAGAGATTCTGCATTTCTTTCTTTTCTTTTGTTTTCTTTTTTTGAGACAGGGTCTTGCTTTGTCACCCAGGCTAGAGTGCAGTGGCACGATCTCGACTCACTGCAACCTCCGCCTCCCAAGTTCAAGCAATTCTCCCTCCTCAGCCTTCTGAGTAGCTGGGATTACAGGCATGCACCACCACACCCCAGTTAACTTTTGTTTGTGTGTGTATTTTTAGTAGATATGCAGTTTTGCCATATTGGCCAGGCTGGTCTCGAACTTCTGGCCTCAAATGATCCACCCACCTTGCTGAAATTACGCGTGTGAGCCACTGTGCCCAGCTGAGACTCTGCATTTCTCTTTTGTTGTTTTTGAGACAGAGTCTCGCTCTTGTCACCCAGGCTGGAGTGCAGTGGCGCGATCTTGAGCCACTGCAACCTCCACCTCCCGGGTTCAAGCGATTCTCCTGCGTTAGCCTCCTCAGTAGCTGGATTACAGTCATGCGCCACCACGCCCGGCTAATTTTTGTATTTTTAGGAGAGACAGGCTTTCACCATGTTGGCCAGGCTGGTCTCAAACTCCTGACATCAAGTGATCTGCCCAACTTGGCGTCCCAAAGTGTTGGGATTACAGAAATGAGCCTCCGCACCTGGCTAAGATTCTGCATTTCTAACAAGCTCCCAGTTGATGCCACCGCTGGCGTGAGGTCCCCGACTTTGCACAGCAAGATTTCGTTCAATTTGTTTTTGGCTTAAAGTAACACTCTGACTGATAGCTATAAATTCCAGCATCTAAAAACTTACAATGTATGGGGAGGCAGTATTTACACATACATTACCAAAGCACACTAAAGGACATTATCCAGTTTTTCTGGACTTGTAACACCCTATGTCATCTTTGGGAAAAAAGTTAAGATGGTATTTAATTTGTAAAATCAAAACAAGTTAGAGGCCTGGTGGGGAGTTCATGTTTGTAGTTCCAGCACTTCAAGAGGCAGAGGTGGGCAGATTGCTTGAGCCCTGGAGTTGGAGACCAACCTGGGCAACATAGCTGGACCTCATTTCTACAAAAAATAAAAAAATTACGCCTGGGCGAAATGGTTCACTCCTGTAATCCCGGCACTTTGGGAGGCCGAGGCAGGTGCATCACTTGAGGTCGGGAGTTCGAGACCAGCCTGGCCAACATGGTGAAACCATGTCCCTACTACAAATACAAAAATTAGCTGGGCATGGTGGCAGGAGCCTATAATCCCAGCTACTCAGGAGGTCAAGGCACAACAATTGCTTGAACCTGGTAGGCAGAGATCATACCACTGCACTCCAACCTGGGGACAGAGTGAGACTCAGTCTCAAAAAATAAATAAGTAAATAAAATAAAAATAAATACATAAAAATAAAATAAAATAGGCTGGGCATGGTGGCTCACGCCTGTAATCCCAGCACGTTGGGAGGCCAAGGTGGGCAGATCACGAGGTCAAGAGATTGAGACCATCCTGGCTAACACGGTAAGACCCTGTCTCTGCTAAAAATACAAAAAATTAGCTGGGCGTGATGGCGTGCACCTGTAGTCCCAGCTACTCAGGAGGCTGAGGCAGGAGAATCACTTGAACCCAGGAGGCGGAGGTTGCAGTGAGCCGAGATGGCGCCACTGCACTCCAGCCTGGGTGACAGAGCGAGATTCCATCTCAAAATAAATAAATAAATAAATAATAAAAATAAAAAGTAAAAAAATTAGCTGAGCATGGTGGCACGTGCCTGTACTCCCAGCTACTTAGGAGGCGGCAGTGAGAGGATCACCTTGAGCCCCAGAGGTCAAGTCTTCAGTGAGCTGAGATCATGCCACTGTCCTTCAACCTGAGTGGCAGTGCGAGACCCTGTCCAAACAAACAAACAAACAAAACAAGTTAAAGTGTGCTGATGGATATTTTATTATTCTGTAAGAGCCTTCAAGTTAATTGGAGACACAGTGTCAAAGAAGATCTGGGAATCACTGTATAATGTAGTTACATCTTGAAGTGCATGATTATATGGGGATATAAGGGTGTAAGTGGCAGGAATGATGACTCCCTGCCTAAAACTACTTTCCTGAAATCTCTTATTCACACACTCCCAGTCTCTTTAAGTAACTGAGGCAAAGAGATAAAGTTTAGCCAGATAGAAGGCAGAAGCAGAACGAATGTATCCCTTACGTGTGTTGATTGATGTCTTATGTCTCTCTAAAGTGTATAAACACAAGCTGTAACCTGCCTACCTTGAGCACATGTTCTCAGGATCTGCTGAGGTTGTGTCATGGGCCATTGGTCACTCATATTTCATGCAGAATCTTTTCAAACATTTTATAAAGTTTGACTGCTTTCATCAAAAACTGGCAAGATTCATTCACAATGTAAATTTAGTGTCTTAAGTAATCTGGGGCTGCCATGAAAACATACCACCAGAACCAGGTACCTTAAATGACAGCAGTTTATTTCTCATAGTTGTGGATGCTGGTAAGTCCATGAACAATGTAGGGACAGATTCGGTTCTTGCTCAGGGTTCCCTTCCTGGTCTGCAGATGGCCTTTGCCATCTGTTTGTGTGCTCGTGACTTCTTGTGGGATAGAGAGCTCTGATCTTTATTCCTCTTATAACAACACTAATCTCATTGTGAAGGTTCCATCCACAAGACCTCATCTAAACCCCATTACCTGTCAAAGGACCTACCTCCCGATCCATCACATTGGGGATTAGGGCTATAAACAAAAAATAAAAGTCTAAGCCTTCTGACTAACTGAATGAACTCCTCCTCGGAGCCAAGGGCACCCAAAGTCAACCTGAAAAACTAGTTCAGGTCATGATAGGAGGTGGGGATTGGACTTGCTTCATTACACCCTCCTCTGGTTGGAATTCAGGCACAGATGACCAGTATTAACATTAAAACAGAGATCTTAAGCCTGACCAAACAGACTTTTTTAGCAACAAGACACCAAATTTCAGCCTGATTCTAGTAGAGCATCACATGACATATAGCAGGGCTGGAAAGAAATCTGAGTATTTTATCTCAAAATATGTTTCTTTGATGTATTTTGAAATGGTCCTGCAAGCTGTCTCTTGTGGGGAAATCTACATTCTGTAGAGAATTCCCATTCCTTTCCATATCTTTTTCCTAATCCAGTAGAGAATTAACTGAGAGTCTGACATCTTTTTAGGTCTGATGAGAGCTCTGAAGCCTGCTACCTGGAGGCTTCATCTCTGCAATAAAACCTTGGTGTCCACAACCCCTTAACTTAGACATTCCTTTTGATTGATTCCAGGCCTGTAGATGGTAACTCTTTTAACCCATTGCCACTCAAAAAATAATTGAATGCACCTATGACCATGAAGCCCACCATCCCAAGTTGTCCTGCCTTTCTAGACAGAACGAATGTATCCCTTACATGTGTTGATTGATGTCTTATGTCTCTCTAAAGTGTATAAACCCAAGCTGTAACCTGCCCACCTTGAGCACATGTTCTTAGGATCTGCTAAGGCTGTGTCACAGGCCATTGGTCACTCATATTTCATGCAGAATCTCTACAAACGTTTTACAGAGCTTGACTCTTTTCAGCAACAAGTTTTCCACATAAGAATTTTTTTGGGGGTACGAACATTGGGTCCGTAACAACTAAGCTAAAGATTCTTTGATATAAACAATTTGGTTTCAGTGTTAAGAGTCTGTCAGTTCTGGATACAAACCTCTGTTGCCAGCAGTAATGTGATTTGTAAACCTGGAATAGAATTTCAGTTGGTTTACAGATCCCAAGAAGTAAATAAAGGTGTCCTTGTTAGTGGGGTGTCTCGTGGTCTGCAGGTGAAAAATCCACCCATACAGGAGTATCTAATCCCAATCAGTGGGGAGAGGAGTTCTCTGCCTCTCCAGAATGGCAGCGGCCTTTTCTCTTTAAGTCCTTTTTTTTTTTTTTTTTTTTTCCCTGTGGTCAGAAAATACTGGAGACTGGGTAATTATTAAAACACAGAAACGTATTTCCCAGTTTTTGAAGACTGGAAATTCAATATTCGTGTGAAGTTTAGGTATCCTCACATGCACAAAAGAGACCAAATCCGTCCTCTAAGTGCTTTTGAGGAGGAGGCTGCTGCAGCACTGAGAACCTCCCAGCCCTCAGACCTCATCTCCTGCAGGCCCCACTCCTAACGCTGTTGCACTGGCGATGATTTTCACTGGGGTGTTGGCAGGGACACAAACATTCAAACCAAGCGTCTTTCCACCTCACAGAAGATCCAGGGTAAGTGACACTAAGCCGGGTTCTGCAGAGTCAAGACACTCACAAGGCACACAGCGTGGGTAATGTGGGCTTGCCCGGCAGGCAGGTGTTTCCAATCTGGGATCACTGGCGGCCCCAGCGGGCACTGACCTGCAGCCACTGCCCAGCACCCGCCCGCCCCAGTCGTCTTCCGGGCAGCGTTAGCCTCAGGGTGCCCAGCGCAGCGCCCCGCACGCAATCTCTCCTGCAGCCACCCTGGGCAGAGAGCGCCAAGGTTCCCTGGGAGCCCTTCCCTGGGTCAAGGAAAGCAGGTGAGCACAGCCTGAGGACTCCAGGCAGAGAAAAGGTGGATGGCGTTGGGAGCAGAGGGCAGATGGGCTCTATGTCCCGCGGGCAGCACATGCTGTGCCCTGTCAGTATCCCCAACCTCAGGCTCTGATTCTAGTGTATTCCCCAAAATTCCTCAGTGTTTGAAATGAATATTGGTCCAAATTACAAAAGGTTAAAACATTAAAATTCAGATGCTTCCTTGGTGCAAAATAATTATACATGCTTTTAATAGGGAAAAAGTTCAAATTTCACATAGGTCTTAATTGACTCCAAATAAATCTCTATGGTTAGAGTATTAATATGTCTATGCTTCAGAAACAACACCACAGCTTTGCGTGGGAGCCCTGTTTACTTCCCAGTAGGTTGCAGATGTCTTAAAAACACAATCCTAGACTACCGCTTCAAGAGACCCAAGTAATCACATCTGCTGACTTCCAGGTTGCCCTCCTAGAAGCAGGTCAGGTGCCTGGAGGGCCCCTCAGCATCCCCTTAAAAAACCTTCTCCCCTCAATGAGCCCCCACCGCCAGAGCAGCCCCACTTTTGAATGCTTTACTAATCCAGATGCCAGGTGACATTTCTTTTCACAAATGGCTTCCATGGCTAAGGAAAAATTACACACTCACTGAACTAGTCCAAGCCCCTCTCTGTGGTGGTTTTATAAAGTAACAGGACCTTATTGTGGATATTCAAGTTTCTTTCAAAATAAAACACTGCTATGAATCCATAGAAAGTCCTGCCCTCTGAAAACTTGTGCCAAATGGGGAAAGCAAACAGCAAGAACGCGATTGTGCTGAATAAATGTGGCTGAACAACTAGGCTTCCTAACTGTAGACTTACATCAGGATTGGACAAATTAGATCTAAATCTACAGTGGGCTCCGGGGTAGGGCTGAGGTCCCAGCTAAGAAGCAGGAAGAACCGCGGAACTCAGAGCCTGGAATCCGACCCCAGGGCCACTGTGTTAGCATCAGCGGCTGCAGAGCCATTATCAGGACTTTTCAAACTCAGGCAAGTAGGCAGGAAGGTCAGGAACCCCTGTCACTTGAAAACACACAGTCTCAGCGGTGAATCCCTTACCCACCTGGGATCAAGCTCTTCAGCAAGCAGTCTCCTGTATCACCTCAAGGACCCCCAGAAAATGGATAATGGGCTAGTCTGACTGCTGGAAACCACGGCCCTAATGGAAACACATTTTAAAAACCAGCGGCCGGGCGAGGTGGCTCACGCCTGTAATCCCAGCACTTTGGGAGGCCGAGGCGGGCAGATCACGAGGTCGGGAGCTCGAGATCATCCTGGCTAACACGGTGAAACCCCGTCTCTACTAAAAATACAAAAAATTAGCTGGGCGTGGTGGCGGGCACCTGTAGTCCTAGCTACTTGGGAGGCTGAGGCAGGAGAGCCACGTGAACCCTGGAGGTGGAGCTTGCAGTGAGCTGAGATTGTGCCACTGCACTCCAGCCTGGGCGACAGAGCGAGACTCTGCCTCAAAAAAAAAAAAAAAAAAAAGAAAGAAATCAATTGTTGTTTTCTCTATAGAGAATGGAGTGAAGTGAGCTTCAGCATGAAAAAGCAGAAAGAAACTTTTCCCCTAAAGCAGTAGAGCAAAAGAACCCCATCATGTGCAGAAAATAACACTTCCAAGAGAGATGCACAGGCAAGGAACAAATAGGAATCTGTCTGGCTTTAAATAAAAACAAGCTTTCCCACCCATGCAGGGGAGAAAACTGTAATCATTTATGTGGCAAAAGAGGAAGGGGGTTATGCAGGTTGACCTAGTGAATGGACTTACCCTGGTTTATTCTCACTCAGCCTCAGACCAAAATCCAAGGATCAAAGTCAACTTTTAGCAAAAAGCCAAAGGAATAATAACCAAGGATAGGATGCTTTAAAATATGGCCTGTGAGTAAGTGATAATACAAAGACACATGAGAGGTATCAAAAGGCAAATTTATTTTCCTTCAATTCATCCATAATTTAGGAATTATTCCAATAACTTAGAGAAGATATAGCCAAGTTATGAATTACTACATGCACAATGCCAGGATAGTGGCAGTGTATATACAGACCAATAAAACCATTTCACCAGCTAATAAAAACCAATGTGGCCCATTATTCCCTGGGTCAAGTACTCTTCAAGACAGCATGATCACTTTAGAAAAACCAAGGGAAAAGTATTTCTGAGTAGCATTCTTCCCCGCAAAGTACATGATCCCAGAGTGAAAGTTAATAACTGTGTCCTTTGGCCTAGAGATTTCTGGAAGGTGGCTGAAACTTGAAGACACTCATTGAAGATGGAGTGGCTTCTCCAGTGCGATAAGGAAATCACCTGTGAGCTTGCATACCAACATTGCAAGGTGGGGAAGAATTGCATTCATTTCATAATCTCTTGAGGCTTCAGCATCCAAAGACCAGAGAGTAGGAAAGGAAACTTCAGTGGCCTTCCTGACAAAGTGGTCCCGGGGAGTTTGGAATGCTTGGCCACCATGTTTGAAAAGTATCCAGAGAGATCATAATATTTGACTTCTGATACAATCTTCTGGGGGTGTTTTCACACTTTTACATGATTTAAGGAATAAAAAATTTAATAGAATTTTAAATAAAACTTCTCCAAATTTCTGAGGATTCTCAGAAGGAACATGACATTTGTTAACCGTGCTAACAATGTATGATAACCAAAGTTTTGAATTGATCTGAACTCAGTTTTAACAATGTACTAAGTTCAGCCACAAAAAGAGAAGTGCTTGAAAACCAAGATAGGAATCCTGTTGTTTTCTGGATCAAGACCGGAATGACTCCCTCCAGCCCTCCCTGGGCTCTGCTTTCTCCCTTCCCCTTTGCCGGTTGAGCATCGCTGGCACCACCCAGTGGCCCCATGACCCCTACTTCAGTGCCACGGAAGGTTCAGAAGGCTCAATGCTACCAATCCAGTCTCAAGTACCAGAGTGACATGATGGACCCCTTACTGAGCTTGACCGCCTGCCTTGTCTCCTTTCATTCTCATCGCAGCTCAAGATACAGGGGGTTTTGTGTCCATTTGGCAGATAGGAAAACAGAGGCTTCAAGTTGTGTTAAGACTTTGCTTATAGTCAGAAAGCTAGCCAGCACTGGGGCTGGGCATCCAACCCTTCCTCTGACCCAGTTGCACACATTGTCCTTATGAAGAGGATGGCAGCACTTTGCTTGTTGTTTTATTTGCGTAACTCTCGGAACCCAAGCTTATAAATAACCAAGCAACACATTCCATATTACACATTTGCTATTCCCAAAGACATAGCTTAATTCCAAATAAATGACCAATATAATTTTCTAAATGTATTACAGACTTAAATCTAAGACATCAAACTATGAAACTACTACAAGAAAACACTAGAGAACCCATCTAGGATATTGGCCTGGACAAAGAATTCTTGAGTAATGCAAAATATGCAAAATTCATTTGTCCAAAGCAAAATATGGACAAATGGAGTCACATAAGGTAAAAAGAGATGAAGGTGGGAGGATCGCCTGAACCCAGGAGTTTAAGGTTGCAGTGAGCTATGGTTGCGTCACCATACTCCAGCCTGGGTGACAGAGGGAGACCTTATCTCTTGTGTGCAAGTGCCACAAAGAGGTTGATGTAACTGCTGATCCAGGCTCCCTTTGTAAAGGTGAACTTGAAATTTAAGTTTCCTGAAGTCAAGACCCAAGAAAATATTTTTCTACATAGGAAAAAAAAATCAATCAAAGAAGAAAGGTATAAAAGTAAATTATCAGCCAAGAAGGATGGCCAGCCTTTGCCATGCCACTGTCCCTGCAGTTCGCGGTCAGGGAAGTCCACAGAAGCTAATGCGATCAGCTCTTCCAGATTCCCAGCAAGTACGCATGAGGCCTTTCTAGTGAATTTACTTTTAAAAATGTAAAACTCATTAAATAATAGCACTTCTTCTGAAATTGTGGTAATTACCCTTCATTGGTATTATTTTTATACCATGTTGAAGATGATTTTCCAACTGAAAGTATTATGTGAATGAGATTACAGGAATCATGCTTTACCTTCTTAGGAACAAACTAAAAACTTACTATTTAAAAAAAGTTAAACTTTCATATATATTGCTAATTATAAGGATAACATATTTGAAAAGCACTAGAAATAATACAAGCTAGAAATATTAGGAGTACTTTGAGTTATAGAACTGACACCAAACTATAATCAAGAATAATTATTATAGATCGAATACTTCTTTAAAACCAAACATTCGTTTTGAATCTGAACGTGTGATTTTCAGTGACCATTGAATCTGTCTGTTTTGCTTCTCTCAGTTCACCATCCACTGCTGCAAACATTACAATTATACTGGTGATCGGTACAAGTATGAAAGGAGTTTCAAAAACCCCTAGGTTGATTTACACAAAAGTTTGGAAAATGTGCTGAAACAGTGAAGCTTTCTTCCATATTCTGGAAAACTGATTCCATTTTGGAGTATCCAAACCATCGCCGCTCAGGCCACACTGCCTTGCACAAAAGAGATGCTTTATAAATATTTACTGTGACAAGATCCAGAATGTTAAACCCATGAGCCCTAGGCGATTTTTAACTTAAAAAAATAGTGTAAAATGGGTTAACCTGGGAGGGCTGTCTTGCTTGAGGAGCTCTAAACTAAGGAGAAACCTCAAATCACTCTGTATTTGACCCGAACACCTCAAACGGCTTCCCAGTTTGAGGAAGTATTCTAGGGCACTTGTTTCTGGAATCTTCAAGAAGCAAAGGAGTCACGTGGGATTCCTGCCTAGTGTAGGTTCTGATTCTGCAGGTCTTGGGTAAGGCTATGATTTTGCTTTTTGACAAGCTCCCAGTTGATGCTGATCCTATGGTCTCCTAGTTTGTAGATCCTGCATTTTGAGTAGCAAAGATGCAGAAAAGAGGTGGCCTAGGCTGAATGTGGGGCACCCAGTTCCACGGCCAAACTTGCTTGCCGGGATTCACCCCACCTCTGGATAACTCTTCCTCATCTGTTATTTTCTTTTCACATGTAGAAAAAAACCCCTGCTCCATGGATGTGAGGATGTGGCACATGGGATTTTCTGTAGCAAGCTCCACGTTAGACCCCCACAGTGGTGGCACCCACCTGCAGTCTTAGCTACTGGGAGGGGAACTTAAATAAGACGCACTTCAATGAACAGGTATGCTTGACCACAAAGTCTTCAACATTTATTATTCATTTCCACTGGCATTACCTTGTTAAAGGGCTCGTTATTGGTTGTTGCATACACATGAAGAGTCAAAAATGGCTAAAGGTAGATAACATCGTACAGAATCAGGAGCCCATGGAGGCGCAGTGTTTCTTCACCTAGACTATCCAGTACCAGAGGAGAAAGAGAGCTCATGTACCAGTTGATATGGGTTGCAGAGTGAACCACAATATCTTTAACTTTTCGAAATGGGAGACATTGAACACTACATTGACAACATGGTCTGTTAAAATATGATAATTGGCTGGGCATGGTGGCTCACGCCTGTAATCCCAGCACTTTGGGAGGCCGAGGCAGATGGATCACTTGAGGTCAGGAGTTCAAGACCAGACTGGGCAACATGGTGAAACCCTATCTCTACTGAAAATACAAATGATTAGTAGGGCGTGGTGTTGGGCACCTATGGGCCCATCTACTCAGGAGGCTGAGGCATGAGAATTGCTTGAACCCAGGAGGCGGAGGTTGCAGTGAGCCAAGATCATGACACTGTACTCCATTCTGGGTGACAGAGTGAGACTCCTTCTTAAAAAAGAAAAACAAAATGAAGATAATTAAGTGTTAGAGGTTTTGTATTGGGTGTAGACGGTGTGGGTGCATGTACTCATGTGCATGCACATGCCCACAAATTAAACCTTAGCGGGCAAGGCGCAGTGGCATACACCTATAATCCCAACACTTTGGAAAGCTGAGGCTGGTGGATTGCCTCTAAGACCAGCCTGGGCAACATAGTTAAACTCTGTCTGCCAGAAAAATACAAAAAGTAGCCAGGTATGGTTGCCTGTGCCTGTAGTCCTGGCTACCATCAGCCCTCCAGGCTCCTTATGCAGTTCAGACATGTGTTTGGAGGTAAGAAAGACACTGACAACTGGTTTCAGGTGACTTTAAAAGAGAACTATTCTAAGAGTCTCCATCTCGCAGGAGCTTCTTTCAGTGTGGCCAGGGCCCTCTAGGCTCTCACTCTCCTTCTTCCATCTCTTCCCAGCCTCCCGGCACTTGCTGTCCTCCAGCCACTGCTACCCATTTCTCCTTGAAAGCATTCTCCTGCCTCAGGGCCTTTGCACTTACTGTCTTCCCCCGCAAATAGCCCTGTTGCTCACTTCCTCATATCTTCTGGTCTCTGCTCAGATGCTGCCCCATCAGAGAGACTCTCCTGACACAACCACTCTCCCTTTTCCTTTTCTTTCAGGGAATGGGCCCCTCCTGGCATCCTGCCCATTTTAGCATTTGTTTCTTGTCTCTCCCCACTAGAATGCAAGCTTCAGAGGAACTGTATCCCTCAGGCCTGGTAAGCGCTCAATGACCACTTTTTCAAGGACCACATTTCCACAATATTAAAATGTATTGTGAAAGGGAACAGCAGTGAATTTTCCTGTTGTCTGCACTGGCCATGTGTTACATGAGCATGTGCCTCTACGTGTGTAATTGATTCTCTCTGTGCCTCACTTTCCTTATCTGTTAAATGGGAGTTATAATATTATCACTTCCACAAAGTTATGGAAATTAAATCACAGGTGCGGATTGTGCCTGGCAGGCAGCAAGCACTCGGTGAGTGTTAGCTATCTGCTATTAACTATTATTTTGCTATGGAGATGGGTGGGGACCATGTAAAAATGCAAGGCTTTAAAAGTAGACAACAACCCTCTTACTTGGGGTTCACACCTGATGTGTCACGAGATGGGCTTTGGACCTTCCAGATCTGAGCCACCACCTTTGGGAGGGTCGCCTGAAGGGAAGCTAGGCACTCCTGCTCAGCATGATTGGCAAGGTCCTTATGCCAGCACTAGTGCCCAGAAGGTGCAAGCAGTTCCAGCCATTGCCATATATGGTGTCTAGACTACTGACCTACCAGGGCAATGTCTAGGGTACCAGGGGTTGCAAGAGAACCAGCTTTTTTTTTTTTTTTTGTATTTTTAGTAGAGATGAGGTTTCACCTTGTTGGACAGGCTGGTCTTGAACTCTTGACCTCTGGTAATCTGCCTGCCTTAGCCTCCCAAAATGCTGGGATTACAGGTGTCAGCCACCGCACCTGGCCTTTAATACTAACTTCATTTGGTGCTACCGAAGTCCTACCCAGCCTTGACTTGGCCCTTCGCCACCAGTCTTACCCCTGTGCCTGCACATCTAGAAGGCTCACATGCACAAGTTCAATGATACAACAGTGCAGAAAACTGCAGTAGGTATGCCATTTCTCCATTGCCCTACTTGCTCCTTTCTGTTACCCCATCTCCAACCACCCCAGGCTCCACTGCCCACTCCCAGTCTCCTTTCCACCTTGAGAACCCAGGGAGGGCATCTAACCTACTCCCCAATCTGTGAGTAGGACCTCCACCTCAAGAAGCACCCGAGATTTCTCTAGCCAACCTCACAGATGCACCCCAGGTATACTGCTGCCTAGCACAAGCTCAAAGCCTCTCACTCCCACACCTCCCAGTTTTACTGACATGACCTCACTCTCAACTCAGGCTCAGGATTAAGTGAGGAAATATAAGGAAGACATTAGCACTATTCTCAAATCTTTCCCTCCCTCCACATAACTATAGACAACCAGAACCAAGGATCAGCAGGAGATACATGGAAGAACAAAAGGATTTTAGTACAATGATGACAATAGTAATAATCGCAACTAATAGTGACTTTTAAAAAAGAGAGGGCCGGGTGCGGTGGCTCACGCCTGTAATCCCAGGACTTTGGGAGGCCGAGGAAGGTGGATCATGAGGTCAAGAGATTGAGACCATCCTGGCCAACAAGGTGAAACCCCGTCTCTACTAAAAATACAAAAATTAGCTGTGTGTGGTAGCGCACACCTGTAGTCCCAGCTACTCAGGAGGCTGAGGCAGGAGAATCGCTTGAACCCGGGAGGTAGAGGTTGCAGTTAGCTGAGATCATGCCACTGGACTCCAGCCTGGCAACAGAGTGAGACTCCGACTCAAAAAAAAAAAAGATAGGAGATGGGATCTCAGCTGGGCACAGCCCTCATGCCTGTAATTTCAGCACTTTGGGAGGCCGAGGTGTGCGGATCACTTGAGGACAGGAGTTCAAGACCAGCCTGGCCAACAAGATGAAACCCTGTTTCTACTAAAAATACAAAAATTAGCTGGGAGTGGTAGCACATGCCTGTAATCCCAGCTGCTTGGGAGGCTGAGGCAGAGATTTGATTGAATCTGGGAGGCGGAGCCTGTAGTGAGCCAATATTGTACTACTGTACTCCAACCTGGGAGACACAGTGAAACTCCACCTCAAAAAAAAAAAAAAAGGAAATAGAGTCTCATTATGTTGCCCAGGCTGGACTCGAACACCTGGGCTCAAGCGATCCTCCCTCCTCAGCATCGCAAGTAACTGGGAATATTGGCAGAAACCACTACATGAGCATATAGCAGATTTTTGATTGCCCACTATGTGCTAGGTACTGATTATGTATTTATCCTTTTACGTATATTTACTAGTTTACATATAAGTAATTTCACATGTATTTGTATGTGGGTATATAGATGTACAGATAAACACACCTCACATTATCTCAATAATGTCAGTATGGCTCGCCTAACCAGTTGAAGATTTTAAGAACAAAAACTGAGGTTTCCGGAACAAGGAATTCTGCTTTAAGACCTTAGCACCAAGATTTGAGACATGCTAGCCCCACCCAATCACACAGACAATTTTTTGACACGGATCTCTTATTAATACTACATATCTCTCACTGGCTCTGTTTCTTTGGAGAACGCTGATAGACACAGGAGAACTCTGGAGATGGACCATTCACAGGAGCAGCAGGAGGAGGAAGAGAGACACAATAGTCCCTAAGCTAAACACGGTTCTGGGAGGCTGTGATGTGGAAAAAGATTAGGAGAACCAGGTCTAGGACCCAGAAAGGGCAAGACCAGCCCAAGTTCCCAGCAGGAGCAGAAGAGCACCCAGTTTCCCAGGAATCCTAGAGAAGGGACAAGGCGGGCAGTTCTGGCATCTTCTTAGCAGAGCCACTGCTCTCAGATGAAGGCAGCATGGTGATGTCATGCTGGTTTTGCGGGTACTGAACTCTTCCTGGAATTCTCCTGAGGAATTCTGAACGCATCAGTCCTCAGGGCCAGAAAGCAACACTGAAGGTACCTTATGGAGGAGACCGAAGGACAGAAAGCAACGCACTGTGAGTCCCCGCTCCAAGCCAGTCCTGTCCCTGGGCCCCAGTATTACTCTGGCCTACACTTTCCCCACCTTTTCCACCTGGACAGCTTCTGTTCAACCTTTAAAATTTGACTCAAGAGGTGCCTCTCCAGCTTTTCGAACTTTGCTTACCAATCCTGGGCCCCCAGGGCAGATGGTGATGATGGCCAGGGTCCTGTGCACTGTGCACAAAGTGCTGCTTAGGAAGTACTTCTGAGCATGAGACAGCTCCATCAAAGGACACTCCAATGTGGAAAACCAGCAGGAGGCCACTGGACCCTTCCATCTAAGGAAATGCTAATAAATAACCCAAGTGAGCAGCTCATAAGAGCTAGAACACTGCCTGAAGTCACCCTCAAAACTCCTGGGCTAGAAATAAAAGGAATCTGCTGATGAAGTCAGCACAGGAGGGTGAAACGAGCCCAGGCACAGCCCAAGCTCATGTGCCTGAGGACAAGGGGGCAGAAGAGCACGCAGGGTAGAGGGCACTCGGGGCCAGAACACAAGGAGAAGCTATAACTTCTCATTAGGAAGCGGGATGGCTCCTGAGGCTCGTGGCAGGCAGTGGCTGTGCTGACAACAGCACCTCAGTGCCCAGTGGGAGCCACACCTCGAGGCATCCTCAGGTTCACACACAGAAGGCCCTCGGGGCTGAGATGCTTCCTCTGACACCCACGACCCTATTGCCCAGAACAGCATCTGCTGGGGAAGTGAGGACCGTATACTCAACCAACACAGACACTCTCGCATTTGTTAAAAATAATCCTCTGGAATGAACATACCAAAGTAATAGTGGTGCTCACCTGCTCAGGTAGGAGAGAACGGGGAATGGAGCTGAGCGGGGGACGTCACTGTGCACCTTGTCAAACTTCAAAATGTTCAACCAACATGAGCGTGTCACTTACTGTTTTAAAATAAGTTTAACATAGAAGCTTCTGAGCTGGAAGTCAGAGGAGAAGGAGTGTGCGGGTAGGGGTGCTGGTGCCTGGCAAGAAGTAAGAAGGCACTGTGAAGTGAGCCGCAGGGGGTGAGGTGGTCGGCTGCCCACTGACCTCAGGAGCACAACTGACCAGTCCTGAAGCTCAGGCGGAAGCAGAACAGCCATGACCCACAACTGAGGCTGCAGAAACACTCTGGATAAGCAAAAAGGGAGATGAGATATGGAGAACAGAACATTTTCTATGATGCAAGGAATTCATGCTAGAGGATTTTATTTCCTAATCCCTCCATTTCAACTCTGGTTCACAATTGAATTCAGTTTAGGTTTAAGCACAGAGTTGTTAGTAAGAATTTCGCAGGAGATAATCAGTTTGTGATCATAAGAAAGCTTACTTGGGTAGATCTAGGTAACAGGGGAATTAAAAATCAACACCAAATTAGACTGTCATTTCCAAGGAAATGCAGCGGCAATCTTTTTCATTATTATTTCACCTTCATGACTTGAATAGAAAATGTTGTTTGAAATTTCTGAAAATGTTAAATGTTCAGTTAGTTACACTGAAACAGGATTTCTCTCAGGCAATCTGTGAATGCTACAGATCAAGATGAAAAGCTCAAAAACACTGTACTTCATCCCAAGAGGGCTCTTTAAATGTAATCTCTATCCTTGGAAAACAAGCAGTGAAGGATCAAGGATCAGCCTCAGCAGAAAAACAGGACCCACCACGCTACCCCCTCTCCCCCCATGAAGGAGCACACAAGGAGGGCTGCCCACAACCTGGAGATTAAAGTCCAGAGGGACATAGTGGCCAGAGAGAGCTGTGCTGTGCAGTGGACAGCCCTCCGCTGAGCCTGCAGCACTTGACTTCTGCAAGGCACCAGAATCTCCTGGAAGGGCATGACCTTGCTCAGGTCATGGAGTCAAGTTCTCTAAGGCTCTGTTCTCTGCCCGAGGGAAGAGATGCAACCAGGACACGAGAAAGGGCCCAAGGAAGCATGTACACCTGATCTCATGTGGACAGTCATGGCTGGAATTACATACCAAGCTTTGCTTTCCACACTAGTGCCAGGCAGAAAAGAACAGATAAGCAGGGGATAGATGTGGCAGAAGACCGGGTGGGGCACCTGGCCATAACTTTTGAACCTGCCCAAAGTTATATAGTGAGCATCGAAAAACCACTTAGGAGTGGCTACTGTTCATAGTAAAAAGACACTATGTACACAAATAGTTAGAAAAATCAGAAATAATAATGTGTAAACAGAGCTTAAAACTGTAATACTTCAAGGCCTTTGGACTCCTAGTTTACCTGACCCACGTGAGGTGGATGAAATGGCTCAGAGCACTCACAATGACTTCACCTGGTGTTCTGCAAGCCAATTCTTCTTAGGAAAGGTAGGGTTGTCCACAGGCTGATCTTTTACCAATATTATAACAGAGTGCAATACAGTTTTGTCGTGCAAATCATCACAGCTTGATACCAACGCAGTCTTACAATGGGTGAGGCACTGCATATCAGTGCTTCCAACATGTGTGTCCTTTCGATCTGGCAATTCTCTCTAAGGATTGACCTGAGGAAGCAAGCAAGAGCACAAACACATGCATCAACAGATACTCATGGCAGTGTCACAATCAGGTCTAAAATGAAAATTCTGCAAATTACAGGATCATTGACGAGCTGTGACTTTAACCTCTCCACCTCACTTCCTCCTCAAGGAAAATAAAAATATCAACTCCTCAAGATCTATTACATAAGACTCATTGACACCGAAGATATCCACTTTGAATGAGCTGTGCACTGAGGCCCACTGTGGATCCTTCTTTCATTTTAAATAGCATTGCTGTTGCTGGTCACACAAGACCCTCCTGAAAGAGTCCACAGTATTGGTGAGCTATTTATTATCATTCAGGTGAAGGAAAACAAGTGGTCTTTTCTTCTTTACATTTCTCCTCATTTTCTGAACTTTTGCAAATTGTATATATAACTCTATTAGAAAGAAGAATAAACAAAGCTACGGGTGTGCATCTGCAGGTGTCTTCTAAATGTTACAAGGCCCCAGCGTCACCCATGAAGGTTCCCAGATTACTCCTGTAATCCTACTACTTTGGGAGGCAGGTGGATAGCTTGAGTTCAGAAGTTCGAGACCAGCCTGGGCAACATGGCAAAACTCCATCTCTACCAAAAATACAAAAATTAGCCCGGCAGGGTGGCACATGCCTATGATCCCAGCTAGTCAGGAGACTGAGATGGGAGGATTGTTTGAGCCCAGATGAGCGAGGCTGCAGGGAGCCAAGACTATCCCTGTACTCCAGCCTGGGTGACAGAGTAAGATTTTATCTCAAAAAAAAAAAAAAAAAAAAAGACTCCTCTATTGCCTTCAATTAGATGAACCTGCAGAAAATAACAATAATAAATACAATATCTAGAAGAATTATAAAGCAAAAGTTTTTACCAAAATTATCCTTGTTAGAGGATTCTACAAAATAACATCATAAAAAGACAAAAAGGCCACTGTCAGGCAGAGGACTCCAGCAACAACCTAGGTCTTTGGAGCAATGCTGAAGCTGTGGTTACTTCCAGTGACCAAAATGCCAGTCTTCTAAGAAGCAGTTATGACTTAGAGAACTCATGCAATTATTAAATATCAAAAAGGCTTTCATGACAGAGGAAAATGCTCACAATAGAATGTTACATGAAAGGTACATTTAATTATCACATTGAATATAAACACCTAGGTCAACATCTCAAGAAGGAATCTTACCAGAACTGTCAGCCTCATCCTGTTTCTCCAAGAAAGCCAGTGGAGACCTTCCATTCTGTCCCTATTCTAAGGGAAATGTCAGTTCCCAGGGGCAGGGCTCTTCCATGGATCCGCAACTCAAGAGGAAGCCTCAGAGGCGCAGGCTCTGGGAGCACCAGGTGGCAGCTACAACCCAGGAGGGCACTCGAGTGCAGTGCACTTGAACACTCCAGGTCAACTGTGGAAGGCCCCTTAGCTCAGGCAGTGGGATGGGAGACAGGAATGGGTTTATTGACTTCATAGAGTATAAAAGTAAAAACAAGTCAAATACACTCTCCCAAAGAACAAATTGAGGTAACAAAATGCTGGCCCATGATGAGATCCCAGATAAACGTTAGGGGTCACCAGGGGTGAAGGAAACTGGCAACAAGTCAGGGGGCCAAGACTCAAAGCCTGACAAGACCACTGGGCAATTTCCTGGACTTCCTGAAAATTCCACATTCCTGTAGAATATGAGGGAAGCAAGAGCTGCCCATGAGCTCTTGACTGTCGCAGGATCATACCCAGTTTGGGCTAGAAAGACCCGCATGAGGAATCCACCATGGTGAAACCAGTTAAATTGCCCTTTTCTGAGTCACTCTGTGCTGCAGGCGCTGCCCCGCCCCCCTTCCACCAAGACCTGATGGGAGACAGGTTAAAGTGGCTTCATGCTGACCTTGCGGCCACCGGCTACACAGACCAAAAGCAAGCCAGTGCACCGGGCCAGGTAAGTACGCAGGGCACTCGAATGGACACCCAGAAGTTTCAAGATCTGTCCTGGGAGAGACCAGGTCCGGGAGGCTGCCGGGAAGTCTCCATCACACTGGCCTCAGTCGAGTCTGGGAGCCTGAGATGCAACTTCAAGGACAACCGGAGCCAGAACACTTGACCTCACATGGAAGGTGCCTCCTGATCACCAGTATGCTTGATGCAGCACCAGCACACGGAGATTAGGTGAGAGTGGGCTCTGGTGCAAAGGTAACAGTGCTGGGGACCTGCAAGCCAGTCACTGACCAGAGGTGGATGCAGTCTGCTGGATAAGCAAGGGGAAAGGCCACAAGGTTAAGGGCAGGTATAAGACCAGGTGACTGAGGCCTGGTGGGTGAGGCTAGATGGGTAAGGCACTAGGTTAAGGCAAAGAAGATAGGGCAAGGTGTTTAAAACAAAGTGGGCAAGGCCAGAAGAATAAGATTGGTTGAGTATGACCAGGGAACTGGTAAGGCCATGGGGGATCTCTAGGTAAATAAGGTGCAGTGGTATGAACAGAAGTTAATGCCAGGGAGGTAAGGCCAGGAGGTTGCATCTAGGTTCATACGGTGGAAAGGTTGGTGAGATCAGGTGGGTAGGTCCAGGTAAGTAAGGCAGGGAGTAATGCTACAGGAGTAAGGTGAGACATATAAACCAAAGGGGTACGGCCTGAGGGGGGAGGCCATGTAGATAAGGCCAAGATGGGCAGGTGGATAAGGCCACTAGGTTAATAACTAGAAATTGAGGCCAAGTGGAAAAGGCTAGAGGGGTAAGTCCAGGTGGGCTGAGCCAGGTGGGTAAGGCCAGCTATATAAAGCTAAGTGGTTAAAACTAGGAAGTTGAGGCAGATTAGTGAGACCAGATGTGTAAGACTATGTGGGTGGGGGCACGTGGGCAAGGCCCAAACAGTAAAGCCAAAAAAAAAAAAAAGAAAGAAAGAAAGAAAGAAAAGATGGGAGGAGGAGGGAAGGAGGATAATGCAAAAATGGTAAAGCTCTGGGGGTAAGGCCAGGCGGTTATTTAGGGCACAGGATTTAAGGCCAGGAGTCAAAGCCAGGTACATATGCCCAATTAAGTAAGGCTAAAGGGTGAGGTTGGGGTTGGGGGGAGGGCTGAGGAAGAGCATGGCCTGGTGGGTAATACTAGGTGGGTGAGGATAGGAAATTAAGGTCAGGTAGATAAGGTCAGGTGAGTAACACCAGGTGGGTTAGGGTAGTGGCCTAAGGCCAGTGGAGTAAGGATAGGTGGATAAAGCAAACCAGTTCCAGTCACCTGGCTAACCTTAGTAGATATGGCCCACATGGGTACCACTAGGTGGGTAAGGCCACCAGGCTAATGCCAGGTGAGTAAAGCCAGGAGAATGAGACCAGTTGGGTTAAGGCAGCTGAGTACGGCCATAAGGTTAAGATTAAGTTAGTCAAGAGGCTAATATGGCCAGGTGGGCAAGCCAGGTGCATAAGGCCAGTAGATTAATACTCTGTGAAACCAGGAAGTTAATAAGACACATGTTTGAGGCCGCGGGCAAAACCATGAGTTTAATAACTTATAAGTTTAGTAACTTATAAGTCTACTGGCCATAAACCAGTTGTTTTAGGCCAGTAGACTTATAAGATAATGTGGGCAGGCCGGGCGTGGTGGCTCAAGCCTGTAATCCCAGCACTTTGGGAGGCTGAGACAGGCGGATCATGAGGTCAGGAGATCGAGACCATCCTGGCTAACACGGTGAAACCCCGTCTCTACTAAAAAATACAAAAAACTAGCTGGACCAGGTGGCGGGCGCCTGTAGTCCCAGCTACTCGGGAGGCTGAGGCAGGAGAATGGCGTAAACCCGGGAGGCGGAGCTTGCAGTGAGCTGAGATCGTGCCACCTGCACTCCAGCCTGGCGACAGAGTGAGACTCCGTCTCAAAAAAAAAAAAAAAGAAAAAGAAAAAGATCATGTGGGCAAGGACAGAGATAAGACCATGTAGGCAAGGACAGTGAAATAATATCAGGTGGTTAACACCAGGTAATTAAGGCCAAGAGTGTAAGGCCAGGAGGCTAAGGCCAGGTGGGTACAACCAGAAGGTAAAGGCCAAATAAAAAGTTGAGTTGGGTAAGGGTCAGTGAGTCAGGCCAGGAGTGTAAGGTCAAATCTGATGGTCAGATGCAAAGGCCAGGTGTGTAAAGTCTGCTGAAGAAGACCAGGTGAGTAAGCTAAGTGGGTAGACCTGGTCTAAGGCCATGAAGCGAAGGCCAGCAGGCTAAGGCTTACTGAGAAATCCAGGGCAGTAAGGCCAGGAGAGTGAAGCTATGGAGCTAAGGCCAAGTGATAGGTCCAAGGGGCTAAAAGACTGGGGGGTAAGGACTAGAGGATAATGCTAGGTTAGGACAGGGGAGTTAAGCCAGAGGTAAGGCCAGGGTCATGCCAGGTCCCCAGTTGACTTCCATAAGGGTGACACCATGTTTGAGAGGCCAAAGAGGAGACCTAGAGCCAGTGAAGAAGATACAGAGTTTATCGAGAGGGCTTATATACAGGGTGGTCGAGTGGCATTGGGCTGGACAGGAGAACTGCTACCTTTTGTAAAAAGTATGCTGTTTATGTAGCATTTTCACTTAACACCCTCTTCCTAGCAATCTCCATCTGGCAAACTTCACTTAACACACCACAGGGTCCAGATCTTCTGCATGATGGGCTAGGAGTTCAGATGTTCCTCATAGATAAGGAGTAAATCTCTGGGTTGGCCACTGCCAGATTCCTTTGCTGGGAACTCCGAAAGCACATTCTTTTTAGACTGTAGCGTCATTCTCAGGGTAGACGTAAGTGAGGTCATTGCTGTCAACTGCATCTGGCATACAACTGAATGTGTGGGGCCAGATGTGGTGGCTCATAGCTGTAATCCCAGTGCTTTGAGGGGCAGAGGCAGGAGGGTTTTTTAAGCCTAGGAGTTCAAGACCAGCTAAGGCAACATAGCAAGACTCTATCTCTAAAGAAAAACTTTTCTTTTAATTAGCCAGACAAGGTGGCACGTATTGGTAGTCTAACTACTTGGGAGGCTGGGGCAAGAGGATCATTTGAGCCAAAAGATTTAGGGCTGAAGTCAGCTGGGATTACACCATTGCACTCCAACCTAGGTGATAGAGCAAGACCGTGTCCCTAAAAAAAATGTGAGGGTCGGGGGTTTGTGTATAAGGCTAGGAGATTTATTGTGCCAGGTGAGCAGGATCATAAGAATAAAGCCAAGTGTGAAGGCCATGAGTTCAAGGCCAGGTGTATCAGATAAGGATTTTAAGGTCTTTAGGTAAACACAGGAGACAAGGTCAGGTCCATAAGGCTGGCTAAGGAAAGCTACATGGTTGACACCAGTTGGGTACGATTAGATGGGCAAGGCTACATAGGCATGGGCAGGAAGTGAACTTAAGCTGTGGAAAGTCACTTTTGTTTGTTTTTCAAGACAAGGTCTCACTCTGTTCCCCAGGCTGGAGTGCAGTGGCACAATCAGCTCACTGCTGCCTCAAACTCTTGGGCTCAAGAAATTCTCCTACCTCAGCCTCCTAAGTAGTTAAGACTACTACAGCAGCTGGGCTCAGTGGCACGTGCCTGTAATCCCAGAACTTTGGGAGTCCGAGGCGGGTGGATTACCTGAGGTCAGGAGTTCAAGACCAGCCTGGCCAATGTAGTGATACCCTATCTCCACTAAAAATACAAAATTTAGCCGGGCATGGTGGCACATACCTGTAGTCCCAGCTACTCAGGAGGCTGAGGCAGGAGAATTGCTTAAGCCCAGGAGACTGGGGTTGCAGTGGGCCGAGATCATGCCACTGCACTCCAGCCTGGCCAACAGAGTGAGACTCTGTCGAAAAAAAAAAAAAAAAAAGACTACCATGGCTGCCTAATTTTTATATTTTTACCCTTTGCGGACACTGGGTCTTGCTATATTGCCAGGGATGCTCTTTAACTGCTGGCCTCAAGTGATCTTCTTGCCTTGGCCTCCCAGAGTGCTGGAATTACAGGTGTGAACCTCTGCTCCTGGCCTTAAGTCCGATTTTATAAGCCAGCTGGGTGAAAGCAAGTGGGTAGGAGTAGACAGGCAAGGCTAGCTGGATAAGACCAGGGAGATAACGCAGGAATGGTAAAGCCATGGGGATTAAGCCAACTAGACTGAGGTCAGCAAATTACAACCAGGTGGGTAAGAATATGCGGAAAATGACAGGAAGTTATGGCCAGTTGGGGAAGGATTTTTAGGCAAGCTCATGAAGACGGGGTGAGTAAGGCCAGGAGGTTACTAAGGTCAGATGGATAACATCAAGTTTGTCATACCGTGAGGATAAAATAAGGCGATGAAGGCAATCAGGTTATTAATAAGCTTGGCTGAGCTCAGCCAGGTTGTTAACACCAAATGTTTAAATCCAGCTGCATAAAAGACTATTTCAGTAGCCCCAGGCTTGGAAATCAACAGGGGAAATACCCAGGAGGATTAAGGCACCAAGCTGGTAAAATTATGACAGGAGGCAAATACTAGGTGGGGAAGACAATGCGGGGAAGGTGAGGTGGTGAAGGCCAGCTGAATAAACCAGGTGGTCAACACCAGTAGGGTATGAGGCCAACAGAGGAAGTCATGCTGGCTGAGGCCAGGCCGCTGAAGAGGGCAGGTGAGTATGGCCTTGAGGTTAATGACATGGTTAACCAGAAGGTTAAGGGCAGCTGTATATACCAAGTGTGAAGGCCATGTTTGCTCAGATTAGGTGGGAAAACCTGGTAACTAATCCAGTTTCTTAAGGCTTTGAGGTTAAGGCTCATAGGATTAAGCCAGGTGAGCGAGGCTAATGGGGTCTCACCAGAGAGAGTGTGGAAAGGCCAGGGTGTAAAGACAGGGGAGTAAGCCCTCATGGGTAAGATCAGGTGGGTCTTGATGGCAGATTGAGGCCAGCAAATTAAAGCCAGGTTGGTGAGAACAGGTGGATGATGGTAGGAAGTTATGGCCAGGTGGGTAAGGCCTAGGGCCATATGGATGAAGCTTGTTTAACAACGCCATGAAAATAAGGTGATAAAGGCAATGAGGTTGAAAAGGTCTGCTGAGTAAGGAAAGGTTGTTAAAACCAGGTGTGTAAATCTGGCTGACTAAAAGACTATTTAGGTAACACCAAGCCAGTCAATCAAGGGGAAACAGCCAAGAGCATTAAAGCCAAGTAGGTACACCAGCTAAATCATGACAGGAAGCTAATACTGGCTGGGCAAGATGGTGAGAGGAAGGCTAGGAGGTGAAGGCCAGCTGAACAAAGCTAGGTGATTAACCCCAGATGGGTATGAGGCCAGCAGATTAAGTCATGCTGGCTGAGGCCAGGCAGGTGAATATGGCAGGTGAGTAAGCCTGTAAGTTTAATTAAGACCAGGTGGGGAAGTCCTAGTAAGTAAGATCAGGTGGGTAAGACCAGGTGGGAAAGGCCAATAGGTGAAGGCCAGAAAAGTAAGGCCAGGGGAATATCCAGTGACTAATGACACCAGCTTAAGGTCAGTGGGGCTGGGACAGGTGAGTAAGACCAGAAGGTTGAGTATAATTGTGAAGGCCAACTGGTGGTTAAACCTGTTAGTTGGGTAATCGGGTTGGTAAGGATGTGAGGTTAATGCCAGTAGGGTATTAAGTGGGTGCACGGGTAAATCCAAGGAATAAGGGCAGGAGCATAAGTCCAGGGAAGTAAACCTATGGAGGTAATTTTAGCAGGGTAAGGCCAGGAGAGTATGGCCTGGTAGATAAAACTAGAAATTAAGGACTGAGTGTAGGTCAGACTAACGTTAAAACTAGGTAGGTAATACAGGTTTTTAAGCCCATAAGGTTTGCCCAGGTAGATGAGGCTGATGGGGTCTGGCCAGGGCAGTAAAAAGAGGTGGCAAGGCCAGTGAATTAGGGAAGGAGAGTATGGTCCCATGGGTAAGATCAGGTGGGTCTTGATGGCAGATTGAAGCCAGCAAATTAAATCCAGGTGGGTAAAAACAGGTGCATAATGGTGGGAAGTTATGGCCAGGTGGGTAAGGCCAGGACGTTTAAGCCAGGAAATGAAGCCTGGGTCAGTAAGGCCAAGAGTTTAATAGGGCCACATGAATGAAGCTTGTTTAAGAATACCATCAGGATAAGGTGATTAACATAATGAGGTTAATCATGTCTGTTGAGTAACAAGCTGCATAAATCCACCTGAATAAAAGACTATGGGTAACAACAGGCCTGTCAATCAAAGGGAAACAACCAGGAGCATTAAATCCAAGTCGATAAGCCAACCAATAGTAACAGGAGGCTAATACCCGGTGGTGAGGGGAAGGCTAGGAGGTGAAGGCCAGTTGAGTAAAGTTAGGTGATTAACTTCACCTAGGCCAGCAAATTAAGTCATGCTGGCTGAAGCTAGGCAGGTGAATACAGCCAGTAAGTATGGTCCTAAGTTTACTAAGGCCAGGTGGATAAGGCCAACAGAAGAAGCTCAGAATGTAAGGCCGGGGAGGATGATCAGAGGATAATGACACTAGGTTAAGGCCAGTAGGACTGAGAAAGCTGAAAAAGACCAGAAGTTAGGACTAATTATGAGGACCAACTGGTTAATGTTGGGTAGGTAAGATCAGTTGGGTAATTCCTGTTGGTGAGAACATGAAGTTAATGCCAGTAGGGAAAGGTCAGAAGGGTAAGGCAGGTGCATGAAGCCTAGGGCGTAATACTGGATGAGGAAGGCCAGGAGGCTAATAAGGCAGGTGAGTAAATTGACGTAGGTAAAACCATGAGGTTAAGACCAGGCCAGGAAGCCAAGCAATTTAAAAGGCCAGGTGGATAAGGCCAGCAAGTTAAGGCCTCCTGAATAGAGCTAGGAGGCTAACTCCTACTGGGTAATGCTAAGAGGTTAAAGCTATGCAGATTAGACCAAAAGGTTAAGGCCATGTGAGTAAGAACAAAAAGTTAAGGCCAGGTGGAAAAGCCAGGTTGACAAGCTATATTGGCATTCCAGGTTGGCAAGGCCATGAGGTTAAGGCCACATGGATAAATCTAGGTCGTTAATGGGAGGTGTTTTAATGTAAAAGCAACGGGGAAGCCGGCGTGTACATATAGGAAATAAGGCAGGGGAGTAAACCTATGGCTATACATCCAGGGTTACTGCCTGGCATATAAAACCAGAAGGTTAAGGATAGTTGTGTCAACCAAGTGTGAAGGCCATCTGGGTAACCTGTGTTCTTTAAGACTAGGTAGGAAAACTAGGTGGCTAATACAAGTTGTTAAGGCCATGAGGTTAAGGCACTTAGGGTTAGGATAGGTGGGGAAAGCTGATAGGGTCTGGTCAGGGCTCTAAGATGAGGTGAGGAAGGGCAGGTGTGAGGGGCAGGGGACTTAAGGCCCCATGGGCAAGATCAGGTGGGTCATGACCAGTGATTGAGGCCAGCAAATTGAAGCCAGGTGGGTAAGTACAGGTGGATATGGCAGAAGTTATGACCAGGTGGTTAAGGTCAGGACTTTTAGGCCAGGAAATTAAGACTGGATGAGTAAGGTCAGGAGTTTAATAAGGCCAGATAATGCCAGGTTCGTAATACCATGAGGGCAAGATAAGGTGATGAAGGCAATGAGCTTATAAGTTCTGCTGAGTGCAGTCAGGTTGTTAAAACCAGGTGTTTAAATCCAGCTGAAGAAAAGACTGTTGGAGCAACTCCAGGCCAGGATATCAATGGGGGAACTGCCCAGTAGGATTAAGGGCAAGTTGCAAAACCAGCCAAATGATGACCCGAAGCTAATGTAGGTGGGTAAGACAGTGCAGGGAAGGCAAGAAGGTAAAGACCAGCTGGATAAAACCAGGTGGTCAACACCAGAAGGGCTTGAGGCCAGCAGATTAAGTCATACTGGCTGATGCCAGGCAGTTGAATACAGCATGTGAGTTTGGCTGTAGGGTTAACGAAGTCAGGTGGGGGAGACATAGTGGGTAAGACTAGAAGGTGAGCAAGGCCAAGTGGGAAAGCCCAGGTAAATAAGGCCATGTGATAACATCAAAAGGTGAATGTATGAAAGTAAAGCCAAGGGTCAGGACAGAGGATAATGACATTAGGTTAAGGCCAGTAGGGCTGGGAGAGGTGAGCAAGACCAGAAATTTAAGAGTAATTGTGGGCAAGGTGCAGTGACTTGCGCCTGTAATCCCAGCACTTTGGGAGGCTGAGGCGGGTGGGTCACTTGAGGTCAGGTGTTCAAGACCAGCCTGGCCAACATGGTGAAATCCTGTCTCTACTAAAAATACAAAAATTAGCTGTAAATGGTGGTATATGCCTTTAATCCCAGCTACTTGGGAGGCTGAGGCATGAGAATTGCTTCAACATGGGAGGAGGAGGTTGCAATGAGCTGAGATTGTGCCACTGCACTTCGGTCTAGGTGACAGAGCAAGACTCCATCTAAAAAAAAAAAAAAACAAAACAACTAACTGAAGGCCACTGGGTAAGGCTTGGTTGGTAAGATCAGTTTGGTTTGGCAGTCCGGTTGTTATGAACATGAGGGTAAGGCCAGGTGGGTAAGCCAGATGCAGGGGATTGACACTGAATAAGTCCAGCAGGTTCATAAGGCATTTGGGTGAATCTAAGTTGACTAAACACTGAGGTTAAGACCAGGTCAGGAAGCCAAGTGAATGAAAAAGCTGGGTGGGTAATGCCAATAAGTTAAGGCCTCCTGAATAGAGCTAGGTGGCTACTCCACATGGGTAATGATAAGAGGTTAAAGCTAGGTAGATTAGGACAGGAGGTTAAGGCTATGTGAGTTAGAATGAAAGGTTAAGGCCAGGTGGGAATGCCAGGTTGGTAGCTATATTGGTCATCTAGGTTGGTAAGGCCATGAGGTTAAGGCCAGGTGAGTAAGTCCAGCTGGCTAATGCAAGGATTCTAAATCCAGGGGTTGGGGAGCAGTGGTAAATTCAGGGAATAAGGGGAGGGGGATAAGTCCAGGGAAGTAAACCTAGGGCGGTAAATCCAGTGGTTTAAGGCCTGGTAGATAAAGTCGGAAGGCTAAGGACAATTGTGTAAACCAAGTGTGAAGGCCATGTGGGTCATTTATAGCTGGTAAGACTAGGTGGGAAAGCCAGGTGGCTAATCCATGAGGTTAAGGCCCATAGGGTTAGACCAGGTGGGGAAGGCTAATGGGGTATGGCCATGGCCCTAAAATGAAGTGGATAAGACCAGAGAGTAATGGCAGCCGAGTAAGGCCTCATGAGCAAGATCATGTGGGTCTTGACCAGAGATCAAGGCCAGCAAATTAAAGCCAGGTGGGTAAGAAAAAGTGAATTATGGCAGACGGGAAGTTATGGCCAGGTAGGTGAAGCCAGGACTTTTAATCCAGGAAATTAAGACTCGGAGAGAATGGCCAGGAGGTTAATAAAGCCAGATAGATAATGCCAGGTTCATAATGGCGAGAGGATAAGACAAGGTGATGAAGCCAATGAGCTTAATAAGTTCTGCTGAGTGCAGCTGGGTTATTAAAATCAGGTATTTAAACCCAGCGAAATAGAAAACTATTCTTAGGCTGGGGAAACACCCAGGTGGATTAAGGGTAATTCTCCAAACCAGCCAAATGATGACCTAAGGCTAATATTAGGTGGGTGAGACAGTGTGGGGAAGGTGACAAGGTGAAGGCCAGAGGAATAAAACTAGGTGGTAAACACCAGAAAAGTATGAGGCCAGCAGATTAAGTCATTCTGGCTAAGGTCAAGCAGGTGAAGAGGGCAGGTGAGTATGGCCCTAAGGTTAATGAGGTCACGTGGGGAAGGCCTAGTGGGTAAGGCCAGGTAAATACAGCCACCAGGAATGCCACCAGGTGAAGGCCAGGAAAGGAAAGCCAAAGGCTGGGACAGGGGATAATGACACCAGGTTAAGGCCAGTAGCGGGGACAGGTGAGGAAGTCTAAAAGGTTGAGATTAATTGGGAAGGCCAACTGGGTAAGGCTGGGGAGGTAAGATCAGCTGAGTGATTCGGGTTGGTAAAAATGGGATGTTAATGGCACTAGGGTGAGGTCAGGTGGGTATGGTAGGTGCATAAGATCAGGAGATTCATACTGGATGAGTAAGGCCAGGAGGTTCATAAGGCAGGTGGGTAAATCTAAGTTGTCAAAACAATAAGGTTAAGACCAGGTCAGGAAGCCAAGCAATTGAAAAGTCCAGTTGGCTTAAACCAGTAAGTTAAGGCCTTCCTGAATAGAGCTAGGTGGTTAACTCCACCTGGGTAATGCCAAGAGGTTACTACTAGGCAGACTAGGTCAGGAGGTTAACACTATGTGAGAGTTAGAATGACAGATTAAGGCCAGATGGGAATGCCAGGTTAGTAAGTTATGTTAGTCATTCAGGTTGTGAAGGTCATGAGGTTAAGGCCAGGTGGGTAATACAAGATATCTAAATATGGGGCTGGGGCTAGGGCATGGAATTGAGGGTGAAGTTAGGGGAAAAGGGCAGGGGGTGATAAAACCAGGGGAGAAAACCTAGGGAGGTAAATCCGAGGGGCTAATCCCTGATAGATAAAAACAGAAAGCTAAGGACAATTGTGCAAACAAAATGTGGAGGCCATGTGGGTCACATATAATCAGTAAGACTAGTTAGGAAAACTAGGTGACTAATCCAGGTTGTTAAGACTATGAGGTTAAGACCCATAGGGTTAGGCCAGGTTTGGAAGGCTAATGGGGTGTGGCCAGGGCCGTAACATGAAGTGGAAAAGGTCAGAGAGCAAGGGCAGGGGAGCCATGGCAGGAATTTCATAAGGCAGGTGGGTAAATCTTAGTGGGTAAAATCAGGTAGATTTTGATGGGATATTGAGGCAAGCGAATTACAACCAGGTGAGTAAGAACACGTGGACACAGCAGGAACTTATGGCCAGTTAGGTAAGGCCAGGATTTTCAGGCAAAGTCATGAAGACTGGACAAGAAGGGCCAGGAGGTTAATAAGGCCAGATGGCTAATGTCAAGTTTGTCATACCATGAGGATAAAATAAGGTGAGGAAGGCAATCAGATTAATAAGGTTGGCTGAGTTTGGCCAGGTTGTTAAAACCAGGTGTCTAAATCCAGCTCACTAAAGGACTATTTCAGTAACCCCAGGATGTGAAATCAACAGAGTAAATACCCAGTAGGATTCACGGCAAGTCGCCAAATCAGTAAAATGATGACTGGAGGCAAATACTAGGTATGTAAGACAGTGCAGCTAAGGTGAGGAGGTGAAGGCCAGCTGAATAAACCAGGTGGTAAACACCAGGAGGACATGAAGCCAGCAGATTAAGTCATGCTGGCTGAGGTCAGGCAGCTAAAGAGGGTGGATGAGTATGGCCTTAAGGTTGATGACATAGTTAACCAAAGGTTAAGGACAGTTGTATATAACAAGTGTGAGGGCCATGTTTGGTAAGACTAGGTGGCAAACCCTGGTAGCTAATCCAATTTGTTAAGGCTATGAAATTAAAGCCCATAAGGTTAAGCCAGATGAGTGAGGCTAATGGGGTCTCATCAGAGAGGGGAGTAAGGCCTCATGGGTAAGATCAGGTGGTTTGTGGCGGCAGATTGAGGCCAGAAAATTAAAGGGCTACATGGATGAAGCTTGTTTAATAATGCTGTGAGGATAAGAATGATTAAGACAAGAAGGTTAATAAGGTCTGCTGAATAAGGCAAGGTTGCTAAAACCAGGTGTATAAATCCAGGTGAATAAAAGACTATTTGGGTAACACCAGGCCAGTCAGTCTAGGGGAAACAGCCAAGAACACTAAAGCAAAGTCAGTAAGCCAGCTAAATAATAACAGGAGGGTAGTACTGGATGGGATGACAGTGAGAGGAACACTGAGAGGTGAAGGCCAGCTGAATGAAGCAACGTGGTCAACACCAGATGGGTGTGAGACCAGCAGATTAAATCATACTGGCTGAGGCCTGGCAGGTGAATACAGTAGGTGACTAAGCCCAGACTGTTTGAGACCCGCCTGGCCAACATGGTAAAACCACGTCTCTACTACAAATACGAAAACTAGATGAGAGTGGTAGCACATGCCTGTAATCCCAGCTACTTGAGAGGCTGAAGCAGGAGACTCTCTTGAACCTGGGAGTCTGAGGTTAACAGTGAGCCAAGATGGTGCCACTACACTCCAGCCTGAGTAAGAGAGCAAGATTCCGCCTAAAAACAACAACAAAAAGACTAATTGTGAATACAACTGGGTAAGGCTTGAATGGTAAAATTAATTTGGGGCTGAGCACAGTGACTCATGTCTATAATCCCGGCACATTGGGAGGCTGAGGCAGGCAGATCACCTGAGGTCAGGGGTTTGAGACTAGCCTGGCCAACATGGTCAATCTCCATCTCTACTAAAACTACAATAATTAGCCAGGCGTGGTGGCAGGCCCCTGTAATCCCAGCTCCTAAGGAGGCATAGGCAGGAGAATGGCTTGAACCCGCGAGACAGAGGCACAGTGAGCTGAAATCACACCATTGTACTCCAGCTGGGCGGCAAAAGGGAATCTCTATATCAAAAAAACACCAAACCAAAACAAAAAAGAATTGGGCAACTGTGTTTGGTAAGGACATGAGGTTAATGACAGTAGGGTAAGGCTAGGTGGGTAAGCCAGGTGAATAAGTCCAGGGGATTCATAATGAATGAGGAAGGCCCAGAGGTTCATAAGGCAAATGGGTAAATATAAGTTGGCTAAACTGTGAGGTTAAGATTGGGTCAGGAAACCAAGCAATTTAAAAGGCCAGGTGACTAAAGCCAGTAAGTTAAGGCCTCCCTGAATAGAACTAGGTGGCTAACTTCAAATGGGTAATGCCATAAGGTTAAGCCTAGGCAGATTAATCCAGAAGAATGAGGCCATGAGAGTAAGAAATGAAAGGTAAAAGCCGAGTGGGAAGGCCAGGTTGGTAAGCTATGTTGGTCATCTCGGTTGGTGAAGCCATGAGGTTCAGGCCATCTGGGTAAGTCCAGGTGGCTAATGCAAGGTTTCTAAGTCCGAGGGTGGGGTGCAAATCTAGGGAATAAGGGCAGGTTATTATTCTAGGGGAGTAAACATAGGGAGGTAAATCCCGGGGTTAAGGACTGGCAGATAAAACCAGAAGAATAAGGACGGTTGTATAAACCAATGTGAAGGTCATTTGAGTCACGTATGATCAGTAAGACCAGGTGGGAAAACATGGTGGCTAATCCAGGTTGTTGAGGCCATGAGGTTAAGGCCCACAGGGTTAGGTCTGGTGAGGAAGACTAATGGGGTCTGGCCAGGGTGGTAAAATGAGGGGGGCAAGGACAAGGAGTCAAGGCAGGGGACTAATCATGGGCAAGATCAGGTGGGTCATGACCAGAGATTGAGGCCAGCAAATTAAACCGAGGTGGGTAAGAACAGGTGGATAATGATGGGTGGGAACTTATGACCAGCTGTGTGAGATCAGGACTTTTAGGCCAAGAAATTAAGTCAGAATGAGTAATGTCAGGGGGTTAATAAGGACAGAAGGATAATGCCAGGGTCCTAAGACCATGTGGAAAAGATAAGATGATGAAAGCAAGAAGATTGAGTTTGAGTGTGGCCAGGTTGTTAAAATCAGGTTTATAAATCCAGCTGAATAAAAGACTACTTGAGTAACAGCAGGCTGGTAAATTAAAAGGAGTCACATGCAGGAGAATTAAGGCAATGTCAGCCAAATGACCAGAGGCTAATACTAGGTGGTTAAGACAGGTGAAGGGAAAGTAAGGAGGTTAAGGCAAGCTGAACAAAACTAGGGGGTAGATACCAGATGGGCATGAGGCCAGCAGATTAAGTCATGCTGAGATCAAGCAGGTGAATATGAGTGGTGAACATGGCCCTAAGGTTAATAAGGTTGGCTGGGGAAGCCCTAGTGAGTAAGTCTAGATAAATAAGGCCACATGGGAAGGTTAACAGGTGAGGTCCGGGAAGGTAAGGTCAAGGGTCAGGACTAAGGCTAATGCTACCAACTTAATGCCAGTAGGGCTGGGAGATGTAAGATCGGAAGTGGGGACTAATTGTGAAGGTCAAATGGGTAAGACTGGGTAGATAAAATTGGTTGGGCGATTCAGGTTTGTAAGGACATGAGGTTAACGACAGCAGGGTAAGGCCAGATGGGTAAGCCAGGTGGGTAAGTCCAGGGGCTTCATACTGAATGAGGAAGGCCCAGAGGTTCATAAGGCAGATGGGTAAATCTCAGTTGGCTAAAGTGTGACATTAAGACAGGGTCAGGAAACCAAGCAATTTAAAAGGCCACGTGGCTAAGGCCAGTAAGCTAAGACCTCCCTGAATACAGCTAGGTGGCTAACTCCATGTGGGTAATGCCATGAGGTTGAAGCTGGGCAGATTAATCCAGGAAGATGAGGCTATGAGAGTAAAAATAAAAGGTAAAGGCTGGGAGAGAAAGCTAGGTTGGTAAGCTATGTTGGTCATCTACGTTGGTGAAGCCATGAGGTTAAGGTCAGGTGGGTAAGTCCATGTGGCTAATGCCACAATGTAAATTAATAGGAGAAACATGCAAGATAATTAAGCCAAGTCAGCAAGCCAGCCAAATAATGACAGGAGGCAAGGTGGGTAAGACAGGTGAAGGGAAGGCGAGGAGGTTGAGGCAAGATGAATAAAACTAGGAGTAGACACCAGATGGGCATGAGGCAAGCAGATTAAGTCATGCTGTCTGAAACCAGGCAGGTGAATACGGCTGGTGAGTATGGCCCTAAGGTTAATAAGGTTGGCTGGGGAAGCCCTACTGGGTAAGTCTATATAAATAAGGCCACATGGGAAGGTCAATAGATGAGGGCTGGGAAAGTAAGGCCAAGGGTCAGGACTAAGGATAATGCCACTAGGTTAAGGCCAGTAGGTCTGGGAGATGTGAGTAAGACCAGAAGTTGGGAATAATTGTGAAGGCTAAATGGGTAAGGCTGAGGAGATAAAATCAGTTGGGTGATTCGGGTTGGTAAGGACAAGAGGTTAAGACCAGTAGTGCAAGGCCAAGTGGGTAAGCCAGGTGCATAAGGCCAGCAGATTATCGCTGAATGAGTAAGGTCAGGAGGTTAATAAGGCTGGTGGGAAAATTTATTTTGGCAAAACCATGAGGTTAACACTGGGTTAGGAAGCCAAGCAAATGAAAAAGCCAGGTGGCTAAAGCTAGTAAAGTTAAGGCTACCGAGTACAGTTAGGTGGGTAACTGCAACTGGGTAACACTGAGAAGTTGATGCTAGGCAGATTAGTCTGGGAGGATGAGGTTATGTGACTAAGTATAAAAGGCTAAGGCCAGATGAGAAGCCCATTTGGTAAGCTATTGAGGGCATGAGGATAAGGTGGGATGGGTAAAGTCCAAATGGGAAATGTAAGATGTGTTAAGTCCGGGTGTGGGGGTACATTGAGGTAATAAGGGCAGGGAAATAAGTCCAGGGGAGGAAACCTAGGGAGGTAAGTTTAGGACAATTAGACCAGGCGTTAAGTTCCGGAAAATAAAACTAGAAGGTTAAGGAAAGCTGTGTAAACTAAGCATGAAACCCATGATGGGTAAGTCTAGGTGGGAAAACTAGGTTAGTCATCCAGGTTGTTGAGACTGAGGTGAAGGTCCATAGGTTTAGGCCAGGTTTGGAAAGCTAATAGGTTCTGGCAAGGGTGATAAAATGCGGTGGATTGGCCAGGCGCGATGGCTCACGCCTGTAATCCCAGCACTTTGGAGGCCAAGGCAGGCGAATCACAAGATCAGGAGATTGAGACTATCCTGGCCAACATGGTGAAACTTCATGTCTACTAAAGATAGAAAAATTAGGTGGGTGTGGTGGCATGTGCCTATAATCCCAGCTACTTGTGGGGAGAATTGCTTGAACCAGGGAGTCGGAGGTTGCAGTGAGCTGAGATTACACCACTGCACTCCAACGGGGAAACATAGCGAGACTCTGCCTCAAACAAAAACTAATAATTAAATTAATAAATAAGTAAATAGGCTGGGCGCGGTGGCTCATGCCTGTAATCCCAGCACTTTGGGAGGCCAAGGCAGGCGATCACAACGTCAGGAGATCAAGACCATCCTGGCTAACATGCTGAAAACTGTCTCTACTAAAAAAATATATATATAAAATTAGCCGAGTGTGGTGGCAGGTTCCTATAGTTCCAGCTACTCGGGAGGCTGAGACAGGAGAATGGTGGAAACCCGGAAGGCGAAGCTTGCAGTGAGCGGAGATCGCGCCACTGCACTCCAGCCTGGGCGACAGAGAGACTCTGTCTCAAAATTAATTAATTAATTAATTAATAAAATGAGGTGGGTAAGGCCAGGGAGTAAAGAAAGGGCATTAAGGTGCTTGGGCAAGAGAGGGTAGGTTTTGACAGCAGATTGAAACCAGCAAATTAAAGCCAGGTGGGTAAGAACAGGAGAATAATGGTGAGAACTTATGGCCACGTAGATGAGGCCAAAACCGTTAGTAAGGCCAGGAAATTAAGGCTAGGTAAGTAAGGCCACAAGTTTCATAGGGCCACGTGGATGAAGTTTGTTTAATAATGCCATGAGGGTAAGGTGATTAAGGAAATGAGGTTAATAATGTCTGGTGAGTAAGGTCATGTTGTTAAAACCAAGTGTTTAAATTTAGCTGAAGAAAAGACTATTTGGGTAACCCCAGGCCAGTAAATCAATGGAGATATTCCCAGTAGGATAAATGCCAAGTGGTCAAGCCAGCTAAATACTGACAGAAAACTAATACTAGGTGGGCAAGACAGTGTGGGGAAGGTGAGGAGGTGAAGGCCAGATGAATAAAATCCGGTAGTCAACACCAGATGGGTATGAGGCCAGCAGATTACATCACGCTATGCTTACTGAGGCCAGGCGGGTTAATATGGCAGGTGAGTATGGCTTTCAGGTTAATCATGTTGGTTGCAGAATGCCTAATAGGTGAGGCGAGTAGTTGGAGAAGGCCAAGTAGGTAAGGCCAAGAAAATACAGTCATGTGAAAAGGCCAATAGGTGAAAGCCGGGAAAGTAAAGCCAGGGACTGGGACAGCAGATAATGACACTAGGTTAAGGCCAGTAGGGCTGGGACAGCTAAGTAAGATCAAAAGGTTGAGGCTAGCTGTGAAGTCCAATGGAGTAAGGCCAAGTAGGTAAAATTAGCTGTGTCATTCTGGTTAGTAAGGATGTGATGTTAAGGCCAGTAGGGTAAGGCCAGGTAAGTAAGCCAGGTGCATAAGACCAGGGGATTAATACTGAATGAGTGAGACCAGGAGGTTAATAAGGTAGGTAGGTAAATCTAAATTGGCAAAACCATGAGGTTCTAGCAAGGGTGATAAAATGAGGTGGGGAGATTGAGACCAGCAAAGTAAATCTAGGCGTTTAAGAAGAGGTGGATAATGATGGGCAGGAACTCATGGCCAGGTGTGTAAGATCAGGACTTTTAGACATGAAATTAAGTCTGGGTGGGTGAGTCAGGCCAGGAGATCACTAAGGACAGATGTATAATACCAGGCACCTAATACTGTGTGGACAGGATGACGTGATGAAGGCAAGAAGGTTAGTAAGCTTGGCTGAGTGTGGCCAGGCTGTTAAAACCAGGTTTATAAATCCAGCTGAATAAAAGGCTATTTGGGTAACACCAGGGCTGGTAAAATAACCAGAAATATGCAAGAGAATTAAGCCCAAGTCAGCAAACCAGCCAAATAATGACAGGAGGCTTATACCACGCGGGTAAGACAGGTGAAGGGAAAGCGAGGAGATTAAGGCAAGCTGAATAAAACTAGGGAGTAGACACCAGATGGGTATGAGGCCAGCAGATTAAGTCATGCTCTCTGAGACGAGGCAGATGAGTATGGCCCTAAGGTTAACAAGGTTGGCTGGGGAAGCCCTAGTGGGTAGGGTGAGATAAATAAGTCCAAATGGAAAGGTTAATAGGTGAGGTCCGGGAAAGTAAGGTCTAGGGTCAGGACTAAAGATAATGCCACTAGGTTGAAGCCAGTAGGACTGGGAGATGTGAGTAAGACCAGAAGTTGGGACTAATTGTGAAGGTCAAATGGATAAGGCTGGGTAGATAAAATCA
>NW_012118265.1:13757350-13764094 GCF_000951035.1 Colobus angolensis palliatus | reverse complement strand
GGGTATGAGGCCAGCAGATTAAGTCATGCTCTCTGAGACGAGGCAGATGAGTATGGCCCTAAGGTTAACAAGGTTGGCTGGGGAAGCCCTAGTGGTAAAATAACCAGAAATATGCAAGAGAATTAAGCCCAAGTCAGCAAACCAGCCAAATAATGACAGGAGGCTTATACCATGCGGGTAAGACAGGTGAAGGGAAAGAGAGGAGATTAAGGCAAGCTGAATAAAACTAGGGAGTAGACACCAGATGGGTATGAGGCCAGCAGATTAAGTCATGCTCTTTGAGACGAGGCAGATGAGTATGGCCCTAAGGTTAATAAGGTTGGCTGGGGAAGCCCTAGTGGGTAAGGTGAGATAAATAAGTCCAAATGGAAAAGTTAATAGGTGAGGTCCGGGAAAGTAAGGCCTAGGGTCAGGACTAAAGATAATGCCAGTAGGTTGAAGCCAGTAGGACTGGGAGATGTGAGTAAGACCAGAAGTTGGGACTAATTGTGAAGGTCAAATGGATAAGGCTGGGTAGATAAAATCAGTTGGGTGATTCGGGTTGCTAAGGACATGAGGTTAACGACAGCAGGGTAAGGCCAGATGAGTAAGCCAGGTGGGTAAGTCCAGGGGCTTCATACTGAATGAGGAAGGCCCAGAGGTTCATAAGGCAGATGGATAAATCTAAGTTGGCTAAATTACGAGATTAAGACTGGGTCAGAAAACCAAGCAATTTAAAAGGCCAGGTGGCTCAGGCCAGTAAGTTAAGGACTCCCTGAATAGAGCTATGTGGTTAACTCCAAGTTGGTAATGCCCTGAGATTAAGGCTAGGCAGATTAATCCAGGAGAACGAGGCCATGAGAGTAAGAATGAAAAATAAAGGCCAGGTGGGAAGGCCAGGTTGGTAAGCTATGTTGGTCATCTAGGTTGGTGAAGCCTTGAGGTTAAGGCCAGTTGGGTAAGTCCAGGTGGTTAATGCAAGGTTTCTAAGTCCAAGGGTGGGGGGTAAAACTAGGGAATAAGGGTAGGGTACTAGTCTAGGGGAATAAACATAGGGAGGTAAATCCAGGGGTTAAGTCCTGGCAGATAAAACCAGAAGATTAAGGACAGTTGTGTAAACCAACATGAAGACCATTTGAGTCCTGTATGGTCAGTAAGACTAGGTGGGAAAACATGGTGGCTAATTCAGGTTGTTGAGGTCATGAGGTTAAGGCCCATAGGGTTAGGCCTGGTGAGGAAGACTAATGGGGTCTGGCCAGGGTGGTAAAATGAGGGGGACAAGGCCAGGGAGTAAAGGCAGGGGACCTAGGCCTCATGGACAAGATTAAGTGGGTCATGACCAGAGACTGAGGCCAGCAAATTAAACCTAGGTTGGTAAGAACAGGTGAATAATGATGGACAGGAGCTTACGATCAGGCATGTAAGATCACGACTTTTAGGCCATGAAATTAAATCTGGGTGAGTAAGGCCAGGAGGTTAGTATGAACAGAAGGGTAATGCCAGGCTCCTACTAACACGTGGACAAGATAAGGTGATGAAGGCAAGAAGGTTAGAAAGTTAGGCTGAGTGCTAGCCAGGCTGTTAAAACCAGGTTTATAAACCCAGATGAATAAAAGACTATTTGGGTAACACCTGGCTGCTAAATTAATAGGAGAAACATACAGGAGAACTAAGGCCAAGTCAGCAAGGCAGCAAAATAATTACAGGAGGCTAATACTAGATGGGTAAGACAGGTGAAGGGAAGGCGAGAAAGTTAAGGCAAGCTGAATAAAACTAGGGGGTAGACACCAGATGAGCATGAGGCAAGCAGATTAAGTTATTCTGTCTGAGACCAGGCAGGTGAATACGGCTGGTGAGTACTGCTTTAAGGTTAATAAGGGTGGCTGGGGAAGCCCTAGTGGGTAAGGCTGGATAAATAAGGCTACATGGGAAGATCAATAGATGAGGGCTGGGAAAGTAAGGCCAAGGATCAGGACTAAAGATAATGCCACTAGGTTATGGCATGTAGGTCTGGGAGATGTGAGTAAGACCAGAAGTTGGGAATAATTGTGAAGGCCAAATGGGTAAGGCTGAGTAGATAAAATCAGTTGGGTGATTTGGATTGGTAAGGACATGTGGTTAAGGCCAGCAGTGTAAGGCCAGGTGGGTAAGCCAGGTGCATAAGGCCAGCAGATTATTGCTAATGAGTAAGGTCAGGAAGTTAATAAGGCTTGTGGGTGAAATTATTTTGGCAAAACCATAAGGTTAACACCATGTCAGGAAGCCAAGCAACTGAAAAAGCCAGGTGGCTAAAACTAGTAAAGTTAAGGCTACCGAGTACAGTTAGGTAGATAACTCCAACTGGGTAATGCTGAGAGGTTAACACTAGGCAGATTGGACTGGGAGGTTGAGGTTATGTGACTAAGAATAAAAGGCTGAGGCCAGGTGAGAAGCCCATTTGGTAAGCTATTGAGGACATGAGGATAAGGCGGGATGGGTAAAGTCGAAATGAGAAATGTAATGGGTGTTAAGTCCGGGTGCGTGGGGACATTTAGGTAACAAGGGCAGGGAAGTATATCCAGGGAAGGAAACCTAGGGAGGTAAGTTTAGGAAAATTAGACCAGTCGCTACGTCCTGGAAAATAAAACTAGAAGGTTAAGGAAAGCTGTGTGAACTAAGCATGAAACCCATGATAGGTAAGTCTAGGTGGGAAAACTAGGTATGTAATCTAGGTTTTTGAGACTCAGGCGAAGGTCCACAGGTTTAGGCCAGGTTTGGAAAGCTGATGGGTTCTGGGAAGGGTGATAAAATGCGGTGGCTCACGCCTGTAATCTCAGCACGTTGGAGGCCGAGGCGGGCGAATCTGGAGGTTAGGAGATCGAGACTATTCTGGCCAACATGGTGAAAACTCATGTTTACTAAAAATACAAAAATTTGGTGGGCGTGGTGGTGCATGCCTGTAATCCCAGCTACTGTGAGTCTGAGGCAGTAGAATCACTTGAACCAGGGAATCGGAGGTGGCAGTGAACTGAGATCACACCCCTAAATAAAGACAGGAAAATAAAGCCAGCAAAATAAAGACAGGAAAATAATACTAGGTAGGCAAGACAGTGTGGGGAAGGTGAAGAGCTGAAGGCCAGATGAATAAAACCAGGTACTCAACACCAGATGGGTATGAGGCCAGCAGATTACATCACGCTATGCTTACTGAGACCAGATAGGTGAATATGGCAGGTAAGTATGGCTGTCAGGTTAATAACGTTGGTTGCAGACAGTCTACTTGGTGAGGCCAGTAGTTGAACAAGGCCAAGTGAGTAAGGCCAAGAAAATACAGCCATGTGAAAAGGTCAATAGGTGAAGACTGGGAAAGTAAAGCCAGGGTCTGGGACAGCAGATAATGACACAAGGTTAGGGTCACTATGGCTGGGACAGCTAAGTCAGACCAGAAGGTTGAGACTAATTGTTAAGGCGAACTGGGTAAGGCTGGGTAGGTAAAATCAACTGTGTCATTCTGGTTGGTAAGGACACGATGTTAAGACCAGTAGGGTAAGGCCAGGTAAGTAAGCAAGGTGCATAAGGCCAGGGGATTAATACTGAATAAGTGAGGCCAGGAGGATTATAAGGTAGGTGGGTAAATCAAAGTTGGCAAAACCATAAGGTTAAGGCTGGGTCAGGAAGCCAAGCTATTTAAAAAGTCAGATGGATAAGACCAGTAAGTTACAGCCTCCCTGAATACAACTAGGTGGCTGAGTTTAAGTGGGTACAACTAAGAGGTTAAAGCTAGGCACATTATGCCAGAAGGTTAAGGCCGTGTGAGTGAGAGTAGAACATTAAGGCCAGGTAGGAAGGCCAAGAAGGTAAGTTGGTAATCCTAGATGGTAAGGCCATGAGGTTGAAGCCAGGTGGGTAAATCCAGATGGATAATGCAAGGTTTCTACATCCAGGGAGAGGATATCTAAGGAATAAGTAAAGGGGGATAAGTCTAGGTGAGTGAACCTAAGGAGGTGAATCCAGGGGTTTAAGGCCTGGTATATACAACTGGAAGGTTAAAGCTTCATACTGGATAAGTAAGGCCAGGAGGTTAATAAGGCAGGTGGGTAAATCTAAGTTGACAAAAACATTAGGTTAGGACAGGGTTAGGGGGCCAAGTGATTGAATAGTCTGGGTGGCTTCAGCCAGTAAGTTAAGGCATTCCTGAATAGAGGTAGGTGGCTAACTCCACCTGGGTAATGCCAAGAGGTTAGTACTAGGCAGACTAGGTCAGGAGGTTAAGGCCATGTGAGTTAGAATGAAAGGTTAAGGCCAGGTGGGAATGCCAGGTTGGTAAGCTATGTTGGTCATCCAGGTCAGGAAGGTCATGAGTTTAAGGCCAGGTGGATAGTAAAAGATGTCTAAATAAAAGGCTGGGGCTGGGGCTGGGGCTGAGGCTGGGGCATGGGGTTGGGGGTAAGATAGGGAAAAAGGCCAGAGGGATGATAAAACCAGGGAAGAAAACCTAGGGAGCGGAATCCAGGGACTTAAGACCTGTTAGATAAAACCAGAAGGCTAAGGACAGTTGCGAACACCAAGTGTGGAGGACATGTAGGGCACGTATGATCAGTAAGACTAGGTGGGAAAACTAGGTGGCTAATCCAGGTTGTTAAGGCCATGAGGTTAAGACCATAGGGTTCGGCCAGGTGGAGAAGGCTAATGGGTCTGTCCAGGATCATAAAATGAGGTGGATGTGGCCAGAGAGCAAGGGCAGGGGAGCATGGCAGGAGCTCATAAGGCAGGTGGGTAAATCCTAGTGGGTAAAATCAGCTGGATCTTGACGGGAGATTAAAGCAAGCGAATCACAACCAGGTGAGTAAGAACAGGTGGACGTTGGCAGTAAGTTATGGCTAGTCTGGTAAGGCCAGAATTTTTAGCCAAAGTCATGAAGTCCAGGCGAGAAGGGCCAGGAGGTTAATAAGACCAGATGGATAACGTCAAGTTTGTCTTACCATGAGGATAAAATAAGGTAATGAAGGCAATCAGGTTAATAAGGTTGGCTGAGTTCGGCCAGGTCGTTAAAACCACGTGTCTAAATCTAGCTCAATAAAGGAGTATTTCAGTAACCCCAGGCTATGAAATCAATAGGGGAAACACCCAGTATGATTCACAGCAAGTGTCCAAGCCAGTCAAATGATGACTGAAGGAAAATACTAGGTGGGTAAAACTGCGAGGAAGGTGAGGAGGCAAAGGCCAGCTGAATAAACCACGTGGTAAAGATCAGTAGGGTATGAAGCCAACAGATTAATTCATGCTGGCTGAGGCCAGGCAGCTAAAGAGGGCAGGTGAGTATGCCATAAGGTGAATGACATGGTTAACCAAAGCTTGAGGACTGCTGTGTACACCAAGTGTGAAGGCCATGTTTGGTAAAACTAGGTGGGAAAACCTGGCAGCTAATCCAATTTGTTAAGGCTATGTATGTTTGTTAACCTTACAGCCCATAAAGTTAAGCCAGGTGAACGAGGCTAATGGGGTCTCACCAGAGAGGGGTTAAGGCCAGGGTTGTTTTTTTTTCCCCCGATATTTAAAGTTTTATACTTTGTAACTTTATCATTATTTGGAGGAGGAGGTGTTTGGCATAGAAAAATGCATTATTTGGTATGATGCTGAAGTTTCACATACAATTATTTCTTGATTATCTATTTCCAAACTGAAAAATAATGTATATTTCACTTAAATGGGGAAAACTCGTGGGCATCTTTATGTATATTTTCAATATCTTTGTTGGTGGAAATTCTATTTTCCTGAAAATCTTAGCAGGTAATGGCAGATATGTCATGAAATACTTTGACATTTCTGTAAGCTCCTTTCATTTTGCTCAGGTCAGAAGTGATGGTGCAGTCATAGAGATGGAGAATCTTCAATGTTCTATAATTTTTGCAGAGTTTTTCAACTGCATCCAGGGTGACATTCTAACAGAAACTGAATTTTACACATTCCAAACCAGTATAACAATAATTAGCCACTGAACAACCTGTTTATTTCAGAGTCAAAAAGGCCTCTTCTGGGATAAGGGATCTCTGTATAACCTAAATCACTAGTTCTCAAAGGTAGATGAAACCAGAAGGCTAAGGACAGTTGTGTCAACCAAGTGTGAAGGCCATGTGACTCATGCATAGTTGGTAAGACTCGGTGGGAAGGCTGGGTGGCTAATCCAGGTTGTTAGGGCTGTGAAATTAAGACCTGCAGGATTAGGCCAGGTGGGGAAGGCTAATGGGTTATGTCCAGGGCCCTAAAATGAGGTGGGTAAGACCAGGGATTAATGGCAGCACAGTAAGGCATCACAGGCAAGATCATATGGGTCTTGACCAGAGATCGAGGCCAGCAAATTGAAACCAGGTGGGTAAGAACAAGTCATTAATGGAGAGCAGAAAGTAATGGCCAGGTGGGTAAGAGAAGGACTTTTAGACCAAGAAATTAAAACTTGGTGAGAATGGCCAGGAGGTTAATAAAGGCAAACAGATAAACGCCAAGTTCCTAATTCCATGAAGATAAGAAAAGGTGATGAAGCCAATGAGCTTAGGAAGTTCTACTGAGTGCAGTTAGGTTGTTAAAACCAGGTGTTTCTTTTTTTTTTTTTTTTTGGCACTTAAAACAAATATTTTATTGATTTTTTCATGATAAGAATTTATTAATCAACAGTTGGTGGTCAGTTAACTTCATGAATTATGTGGTAATTATTTTCTTTTTTTATTTTTTATTTTTTATTATACTTTAAGTTCTAGGGTACATGTGCATAACGTGCAGGTTTGTTAC
>NW_012118265.1:13756160-13756505 GCF_000951035.1 Colobus angolensis palliatus | reverse complement strand
CAGAATAAAACTAGGTGGTAAACACCATATAACCATGAGGCCAGCAGATTACGTCTTGCTGGCTGAAGCTAAGCAGGTGAAGAGACTAGGTGAGTATGGCCCTAAGGTTAATTAGGTCGGGTGGGGAAGGCCTACAGGGTAAGGCCAGGTAAATACAGCCACCAGGAGTGCCACCAGGTGAAGACCAGGAAAGGAAAGCCAAAACCCGGGAAAGAGGATGACACCAGGTTAAGACCAGTAGGGCTGGGACAGTTGAGGAAGACTAGAAGGTTGACACTAATTGTGAAGGCCAACTGGGTAAGCTGGGGAGGTGAGATCAGCTTGGTGATTCGGGTTGATAAAGAT
>NW_012118265.1:13736280-13754955 GCF_000951035.1 Colobus angolensis palliatus | reverse complement strand
GTGGACATGGCAGGAACTTATGGCCAGTTGGGTAACACCAGGATTTGTAGGCAAAGTCATGAAAACTGGGTGAGAAGGGCCAGGAGGTTAATAAGGCCAGATGGATAATGTAAAGTTTGTCATACTGTGAGGATGACATAAGGTGATGATGGCAATCAAATTAATAAGGTTGGCTGAGTTTGGCTAGTTTGCTAAAACCAGGTGTCTAAACCAACTCAAAAAAGGACTATTTCAGTAAACCCGGGCTATAAAATCAACAAGGGAAACGCCCAGTAGAATAAAAAACAAGTCGCCAAACCAGTCAAATGATGACTGGAGGCAAATACTAGGGGGGTAAGACAGTGTAGGGAAGGCGAGGAGGTGAAGGCCAGCTGAATAAACCAGGTGGTAAACACCAGCAGGGTATGAAGCCAGCAGATTAAGTCATGCTGGCTGAGGCCAGGCAGCTGAAGAGGATGAGTGAGTATGGCTATAAGGTTAATGACATGGTTAACCGAAGGTTAAGGACAGTTGTGTACAGCAAGTGTGAAGGTCATGTTGGTAAGACTAGGTGGCAAACCCTGGCAGCTAATCCAATTTTTAAGGCTATGAGGTTAAACCCCATAAGGTTAAGCCAGGCAAGCAAGGCTAATGGCATCTCACCAGAGAGGGGAATGAGGCCAGTTTATAAGGACAGGGGAGTAGGGCCTTATGGGTAAGATCAGGTGGGTTGTGGTGGCAGCAATTTAAAGCCAGGTGGGTGAGAATAGGTGGATGATGGCGGGAAGTTATGGCCAGGTGGGTAAGACCAGGAATTTTAGGCTAGGAAATTAAGCCTGAATCAGTAACGCCAGGAGTTTCAAAGGGTTACATGGATGAAGCTTATTTAATAACGCCATGAGAATAAGGATGATTAAGACAATGAGGTTAATAAGGTCTGCTGAGTAAGGCAAGGTTGCTAAAACCAGGTGTATAAATTGGTTGAATAAGACTATTTGGGTAACACCAGGCCAGTCATTCAAGGGGAAACAGCCAAACGCAACAAAGCGAAGTCACTAAGCCAACTAAATATTAACAGCAGGGTAATACTGGATAGGGATGACAGTGAGAGGAATGCTGGGAGGTGAAGTCCAGCTGAATAAAGCAAGGTGGTCAACACCAGATGGATGTGAGACCAGCAGATTAAATCATGCTGGCTGAGTCCTGGTGAATAGGGTAGTGAGTAAGCCCAGGCTGATCGAGACCCGCCTGGCCAATATGGTGAAACCACATCTCTACTACAAATATAAAAATTAGCCAGGCGTGGTGACACACACCTGTAATCCCAGCTACTTGAGAGACTGAAGCAGAAGAATCGCTGGAACCTGGGAGTCCGAGTTTGCAGTGAGCCAAGATGGCACCACTGCACTCCAGCCTGGGTGACAGAGCAAGACTCCACCTCAAAACAACAACAACAAAAAGACTAATTTGTAATACCACTGGGTTAGGCTCAGTTGGTAAAATCAATTGGGGACCAGGTGCAGTGGCTCCCACCTATAATCCCAGCACTTTGGGAGGCCGAGGCAGGCAGATTACCTGAGGTCAGGAGTTTGAGACTAGCCTGGCCAACATGGTGAAACTTTGTCTCTGCTAAAAATACAAAAATTAGCCGGGTATGGTGGCAGATGCCTGTAATCCCAGCTACTCTGGAGGCTTAGGCAGAAGAATCGCGTGAACCTGGGAGGCGGAGATTGCAGTGAGCTGAGATCGTGCCATTGAACTCCACCCTGGGTGACAAGATGGAAATTCCATCTTTAAAAAAAAAAAAATCAACTGGGCATTCTGGTTGATAAGGACATGAAGTTAATGCTAGTGGGGTAAGGTCAGGTCAGCCAGGTGAGTAAGTCCAGGGGATTCATACTGAATGAGTAAGGTCCAGAAGTTCATAAGGCACATAGGTAAATCTAAATTGGCTAAACCATGAGGTTAAGACTGGGTCAGGAAACCAAGCAATTGAAAAGGGCAGGTGGCCAAGGTCAGTAAGTTAAGGCCTCCCTGAGTAGAGCTAGGTGGCTAACTCCAAGTGGGTAATGCCATGAGGTTAAGTCTAGGCAGATTAATATAGGAGAATAAGGCCATGAGAGTAAGAATGAAAGGTAAAGGCTGGATAGGTAGGCCAGGTTGGTAAGCTATGTTGGTCAACTAGATTGGTGAAGCCATGAGGTTAGGGCCAGGTGGGTAAGTCCAGGTGACTAATTCAAGGTTTCTAAGTTCAGGGGTGTGGGGTAACCTAGGGAATAAGGACAGGGTTATTAGTCTAGGGGAGTAAACCCAGGGGTTAAGTCCTGGCAGATAAAACCAGAAGATTAAGGACAGTTGTGCAAATCACGTGAAGGCCATTTGGGTCATGTATGGTCGGTAAGACCAGGTGGGAAAACATGGTGGCTAATCCGGGGTATTGAGGCCATGAGGTTAAGCCCCATAGGGTTAGGTCTGGTGAGGAAGACTAATGGGGTCTGGCCAGGATGGTAAAATGGAGAGGCAAGGACACGGAGTAAAGGCTGGGGAATATGACCTCATGGGCAAGATCAGGTGGGTCATGACCAGAAATTGAGGCCAGCAAGTTAAACCTAGGTGGGTAAAAACAGGTGGATAAAGATGGGCGGGAACTTATGGCCAGGTGTTTAAGATCAGGACTTTTAGGCCATGAAATTAAGTCTGGGTGAATAAACCAGAAGGTTAATAAGGACGGAAGGATAATGCCAGGCTCCTAACATCATGTGTACCAAATAAGGTGATGAAGGCAAGACGGTTAGTAAGTTTGGCTGTGTGCAACCAGTTTGTTAAAACCAGGTTTATAATTCCACCTGAATAAAAGACTATTTGGGTAACACCATGTTGGTAAATTAATAGGAGAAACATGCAGGAGAATTAAGGCCCAATCAGTAAGCCATCCAAATAATGACAGGAGGCTAATACTAGGTGGGTACACAGGTGAAGGAAAAACGAGGAGGTTAAGGCAATCTGAATAAAACCAGGGGGTAGACACCAGATTGGCATGAGGCCAGCAGATTAAGTCATGCTGTCTGAGACCAGGCAGGTGAATATGGCTGGTGAGTATGTCCCTAAGGTTAATAAAGTTGGCTGGGGAAGCCCTAGTGGGTAAGGCTAGATAAATAAGGCCATATGGGAAGGTTAATAGGTCAGGTTTGGGAAAGTAAGGCCAAGGGTCAGGACTAAGGATAATGCCACTAGGTTTAGGCCAGTAGGTCTGGGAGATGTGAGTAAGAGCAGAAGTTGGGACTAATTGTGAAGACCAAATGGGTAAGGCTGGGTAAATAATATCATTTGGTGATTCGGGTTGGTGAGGACTTGAGGTTAACAACAGTAGGGTAAGGCCGGGGGGTAAGCCAGGTGAATAATTCCAGGGACTTCACACTGAATGAGTAAGGCCCAGAGGTTCATAAGGCAGTTCGGTAAATCTTAGTTAGCTTAACCATGAGGTTAAGACTGGGTCGTGAAACCAAGCAATTTAAAAGGTCACGTGGCTAAGGCCAGTAAGCTAAGACCTCCCTGAATAGAGCTAGGTGACTAACTCCAAGTGGGTAATGGCATGAGGTTAAGTCTAGGCAGATTAATCCAGAAGGGTAAGGCCATGAGAGTAAGAATGAAAGGTAAAGGCTGGGTGAAAAGGCCAGGTTAATAAGCTATGTTGGTCATCTTGGTTGGTGAAGCCATGAGGTTAAGGCCAAATGCGTAAGTCCAGGTGGCTAATGCAAGGTTTCTAAGTCCAGGGGTGGGAGTGTAAATCTAGGGAGTAGGGCAGGGGTATTAGTCGACATTAGTAAACCTAGGAAGGTAAATCCAGGGGTTAAGACCTGGCAGATAAAACCAGAAGATTAAGGACGGATGCGTAAACCAACGTGAAGGTCATTTGAGTGATGCATGGTCAGTAAGACCAGGTGGGAAAACATGGTGGCTAATCCAGGTTGTTGAGGCCATGAGGTTAAGGCCCATAGAGTTAGGTCTGGTGAGGAAGACTAATGGGGTCTGGCCAGGGTGGTAAAATGAGGGCGGCAAGGACAAGGAGTCAAGGCAGGGGACTAATCATGGGCAAGATCAGGTGGGTCATGACCAGAGATTGAGGCCAGCAGATTAAAGCCAGGTGGGTAAGAACAGGTGGCTAAAGATGGGTGGATACTCATGGCCAGGTGTGTAAGATCAGGACTTTTAGACCATGAAATTAAGTCTGGGTGAGCAAGGCCAGGAGTTTAGTAAGGACAGAAGGATAATGCCAGGCTCCTAATACCCTGTGGACGAGATAAAGTGACGAAGGCAAGAAGGTATAGTAAGTTTGGCTGAGTTCAGCCAGGTTGTTAAAACCAGGTGTATAAATCCAGCCGAATAAAAGACTATTAGGGTAACATCAGGCTGGTAAATTAATAGAAGAAACATGCGAGATAATTAAGCCAAGTCAGCAAGCCAGCCAAATAATGATAGGAGGCGAGGTGGGTAAGACAGGTGAAGGGAAGGCGAGGAGGTTGAGGCAAGATGAATAAAACTAGGGAGTAGACACCAGATGGGCATGAGGCAAGCAGATTAAGTCATGCTGTCTGAAACTAGGCAGGTGAATATGGCTGGTGAGTATGGCCCTAAGGTTGGCTGGGGAAGCCCTACTGGGTAAGTCTATATAAATAAGGCCACATGGGAAGGTCAATAGGTGAGGTCCATGAAAGTAAGGCCAAAGGTCAGGACTTAACCACTAGGTTAAGGCCAATAGAGCTGGGAGATGTAAGACCTGATGTTGGGAATAATTGTGAAGTCCAAATGGGTAAGGCTGGGTCGATAAAATCAGTTGTGTGATTCGGGTTGGTAAGGATGTGAGGTTAACAACAGCGGTTAAGGCCAGATGGGTAAGCCAGGTGGGTAAGTCCAGGGGCTTCATACTGAATGAGGAAGGCCCGCCCAGAGGTTCATAAGGCAGATGGGTAAATCTAAGTTGGCTAAACTATGAGGCCAGGACACCAAGCAATTTAAAAGGCCTGGTAGTTAAGGCCAGTAAGTTAAGGCCTCCCTGAATAGAGCTACGTGGCTAACTCCAAGTGGGTAATGCCCTGAGGTTAAGGCTAGGCAGATTAATCTAGGAGAATGAGGCCATGGGAGTAAGAATGAAAGGTAAAGGCCAGGAGGGAAGGCCAGGTTGGTAAGCTATGTTGGTCATCTAGGGTGGTGAAGCCATGAGGTTAAGGCCAGGTGGGCAAGTCCAGGTGGCTAATGCAAGGTTTCTAAGTCCAAGGGTGGGGGGTAAATCTAGGGAATAAGGGTAGGATACTAGTGTAGGGGAGTAAACACAGGGAGGTAAATCCAGGGGTTAAGACTTGGCAGATAAAACCAGAAGATTAAGGACTGATGTGTAAACCAACGTGAAGGTCATTTGAGTGATGTTTGGTCAGTAAGACCAGGTGGGAAAACATAGTGGCTAATTCATGTTCTTGATACCACGACCTTAAGACCCATATCGTTACATCTTGTGAGGAAGACTACTGGGGTCTGGCCAGGGTGGTAAAATGAGGAGAGCAAGGTCAGGGAGTAAAGACAGGGGACTAAGTCCTCTTTGGCAAGATCAGGTGAGTCATGACCAGAGATTGAGGCCAGCAAATTAAACCTAGGTGCGTAAGAACAGGTGGATAATGATGGGTGGGAACTTATGACCAGGCGTGTAAGATCAGGACTTCTAGGCCATGAAATTAAGTCTGGGTGAGTAAGGCCAGGAGGTTAATAAGGACAGAAGGATGATGCCAGCTCCTAATACCATGTGGATAGGATAAGGTGATGAAGGCAACAAGGTTAGTAAGTTAGGCTGAGTGTGGCCAGGTTGTAAAACCATGTTTATAAATCCAGCTGAATAAAAGACCATTTGGGTAATACCAGGCTGGTAAATTAATAGGAGGAACATGCAGGAGAACTAAGGCCAAGTCAGCAAGGCAGCCAAATAATTACAGGAGGCTAACGCTAGGTAGGTAAGATAGGTGAAGGAAAGGCCAGGAGGTTAAGACAAGCTGAATAAAACTAGGGGGTAGACACCAGATGGGCATGAGGCCAGCAGATTAAGTTATTCTGTCTGAGATCAGGCAGGTGAATACGGCTGGTGAGTATGGCTTTAAGGTTAGTAATATTGGCTGGGGAAGCCCTAGTGGGAAGGCTATATAAATAAGGGAAGGTCAATAGGTGAGGTCTGGGAAAGTAAGGCCAAGGGTCGGGACTAAGCATAATGCCACTAGGTTAAGGCCAGTAAGGCTGGGAGATGTGAGTAAGATGAGAAGTTGGGACGAATTGTGAAGGCTAAATGGAGAAGGCTGGGTAGATAAAATCAGTTGGGTGATTTGGGTTGGTAAAGACATGAGGTTAAGGCCAGTAGTGTAAGGCCAGGTGGGTAAGCCAGGTGCATAAGGCTGCAGATTAATGCTGAATGAGTAAGGTCAGGAAGTTAATAAGGCCAGTGGGTAAATTTATTTTGGCAAAACTATAAGGTTAACACCGGGTCAGGAAGCCAAGCCACTGAAAAACCCAGATGGCTAAAGCTAATAAAGTTAAGGCCAGTGAGTACGCTAGGTGGGTAACTCCAACTGGGTAATGCTGAGAGGTTAACACTAGGCAGATCAGGCTGGGAGGGTGAGGTTATGTGACTAAGAAGAAAACGCGAAAGCCAGGTGAGAAGACCAGTTTGGTAAGCTGTTGAGGACATCAGGATAAGGCGGGATGGGTAAGTCCAAATTGGAAATGTAAGGTGTGTTAAGTCTGGGTGTTGGGGGACATTTAGGTAATCAGGGCAGGGAAGTAAGTCCAGGGGAGGAAAGCTAGGGAGGTAAGTTTAGGAAAATTAGACCAGTCACTAAGTCCTGGTAAATAAAACTAGAAGGTTAAAGAAAGCTGTGTAAACTAAGCATGAAACCCATGATGGGTAAATCCAGGTGGGAAAACTAGGTACGTAATGCAGGTTGTTGAGACTGAGGTGAAGGTCCATAGGTTTAGGCCAGGTTTGGAAAGCTAATGGGTTCTGGCAACGGTGATAAAATGAGGTGGGTTGGCCAAGCATGGTGGCTCATGCCTGTAATCCCAGCACTTTGGAGGCCGAGACAGGCAAATCACGAGGTCAGGAGATAGAGACCATCCTGGCCAACATGGTGAAACCTCATGTCTACTAAAAATACAAAAATTAGGTGGGCATGTTGGCGCGTACCTGTAATCCTAGCTACTTGTCAGCCTGAGACAGCAGAACCACTTGAACCAGGGAGTCAGAGGTTGCAGTGAGCCGAGATCACACCACTGCAGTCCAACCTGGCAACACAGCAAGACTCCATCTTAAAAAAATAATAATAAAATAAATAAATAAAATGAAGTGGGTAGGGCCAGGGAGTAAAGAAAGGGCAGGAAGGCGCCATGGGCCAGAGTGGTAGGTTTTGACAGCATTTTGAAACCAGCAAATTAAAGCCAGGTGGGTAAGAACAGGAGGATAATGGCGAAAAGTTATGGCCAGGTAGATGAGACCAAGACCGTTAGTAAGGCCAGGAAATTAAGGCTAGGTCAGTAAGGCCATGAGTTTCATAGGGCCACGTGGATGAAGTTTGCTTAATAATGCCACGAGGGTAAGGTGATTAAGGAAACAAGGTTAATAATGTCTGCTGAGTAAGGCCAGGTTGTTAAAACCAGGCATTTAAATTTAGCTGAAGAAAAGACTATTTGGGTAACCCCACGCCAGTAAATCAATGGAGACATTCCCAGTAGGATAAATGCCAAGTGGTCAAGCCAGCTAAATAATGACAGGAAACTAATGCTAGGTGGACAAGACAGTGTGGGGAAGGTGAGGAGGTGAAGGCCAGATGAATTAAGCCAGGTACTCCACACCAGATGGGTGTGAGTCCAGCAGATTACATCATACTATGCTTACTGAGGCCAGGCAGATGAATATGGCAGGTGAGTATGGCTGTCAGGTTAATAATGTTGGTTTCAGAAGGCCTACTGGGTGAGGCCAGTAGTAGAATGAGGCCAAGTGGGTAAGGCCAAGGAAATACAGCCATGTGAAAAGGCCAATAGGTGAAGGCCAGGAAAGTAAAGCCAGGGCCTGGGACAGCAGACAATGACACTAGCTTAGGGTCAGTAGGGCCGGGACAGCTAAGTAAGATCAAAAAGTTGAGGCTAATTGTGAAGGTGAACTGGGTAAGGCTGGGTAGGTAAAATCAGCTGTGTCATTCTGGTTGGTAAGGACATGATGTTAAGGCTAGCAGGCTAAGGCCAAGTAAGTAAGCCAGGCGCATAAGACCAGGGGATTAATACTGAATGAATGAGGCCAGGAGGTTAATAAGGTAGGTGGGTAAATTTAAGTTGGCAAAACCATGAGGTTAAGGGTGGGTCAGGTAGCCAAGTTTCTTACGAAGCCAGATGGTTAAGACCAGTAAGTTAAGGCCTCCCTGAATACAACAAGGTGGCTGAGTTTAAGTGGGTAAAGCTAAGAGGTTAAAGCTAGGCATGTTATGCCAGAAGGTTAAGGCCATGTGAGTGAGAGTAGAACATTAAGGCCAGGTAAGAAGGTCAGAGAGGTAAGTTGGTAATCCTGGATGGTAAGGTTGTGAGGTTGAGGCCAGGTGGACAAATCCAGATGGGTAATGCAAGGTGTCTACATCCAGGGAGGGGATATCTAAGGAATAAGTGAAGGGGGAGTCTAGGTGAGTGTACCTAGGAAGATAAATCCGGGGGTTAAGGCCTGGTAGAAACAACTAGAAAGTTAAAGCTAGGAGGTTCATACTGGATGAGTAAGGCCAGTAGGTTCATGAGACAGTGGGTAAATCTAAGTTGGCAAAAACGTGAGGTTAAGACCGGTTGGGAAGCCAAGTGATTGAATAGTCTGGGCGGCTTCGGCCAGTAAGTTAAGGCCTTCCTGAATACAGCTAGGTGGCTAACTCCACTTGGATAATGCCAGGAGGTTACTACTAGGCAGACTAGGTCAGGAGGTTAAGGCCATGTGAGTTAGAATAAAAGGTTAAGGCCAGGTGGGAATGCCAGGTTGGTAAGCTATGTTGATCATCCAGGTTGGGAAGGTCATGAGGTCAAGGCCGGGGTGGTAATGCACAATGTCTAAATATGGGGCTGGGGCTGGGGCTGGGGCATGGAGCTAGGGATGAAGCTAGAGAAAAAGGGCAGGGTTTGGAAGATAAAAGCAAAGGAAAAAAATCTAGGGAGGTAACTTCAGGGACTTAAGCCCTGTTAGATAAAACCAGAAGGCTAAGGACAGTTACATAAACCAAGTGTGGAGGCCATGTGATCACATATGATTAGTAAGACTAGTTGGGAAAACTAGGTAGCTAATCCAGCTGGCTAATCCTTAATCCTTAATCCAGGTGGCTAATCCTAAAATCATGAGGTTAAGACCCATACGGTTAGGCCAGGTGAGGAAGGCTAATGGGGTCTGGCCAGGGCCTTAACATGAGGTAGATAAGGCCAGAGAGAAAGGGGAGGGGAGCATGGCAGGAGCTTCATTAGGCAGGTGGGTAAATTTTAGCTGATAAAATCAGCTGGCTCTTGATAGGAGATTGAGGCCAGCAAATTACAACCAGATGAGTAAGAACATGTGGACAATGGCAGGAGGTTATGGCCCGTCGGGTAAGGCCAAGGTTTTCAGGCAATCATGAAGACTGGGTGAGAAGGGCCAGGAAGTTAATAAGGCCAGATGGATAATATCAAGTTTGTGATACCATGAGGATAAAATAAGGTGAGGAAGGCAATCAGGTTAATAAGGTTGGCTGAGTTTGGCCAGGTTGTTAAAACCAGGTGTCTAAATCCAGCTCAATAAAGGACTATTTCAGTAACTCCAGGTTGTGAAATCAAGAGGGGAAACACCCATTAGGATTCGCAGCAAGCTGCCAAGCCAGACGAATGGTGACTGAAGGAAAATACCAGGTGAGTAACTGTGGGGAAGGCGAGGTGAAGGCAAGCTGAATAAGCCACGTGGTAAAGATCAGTAGGTTATGAAGCCAGCAGATTAAGTCATGTTGGCTGAGGCCAGGCAGCTGGAGAGGGCAGGTGAGTATGGCCATGAGGTGAATGACATGGTTAACCAAAGCTTAAGGACAGCTGTATACAACAAGTGTGAAGGCCATGTTTGGTAAAACTAGGTGGGAAAACCTGGCAGCTAATTCAATTAGTTAAGGTTATGAGTTACAGCCCATAGGGTTAAGTCAGGTGGGTGAGGCTAATGGGGTCTCACCAGAGAGGGGTTAAGGCCAGGGTTTTTTTTTTTCCAATATTTAAAGTTTTATACTTTATAACTTTATTGTTATTTGGAGGAGGAGATGTTTGGCATAGAAAAATGCATTATTTGTTATGATGCTGAAGTTTCACATACAATTATTTCTTGATTATCTATTTCCAAACTAAAAAATAGTGTACATTTCACTTTAATGGGGAAAACTCAGCATATTTATGTATACTTTCAATATCTTTGTTGGTGGAAATTCTATTTTCCTGAAAATCTTAGCAGATAAGGGCAGATATGTCATGAAATACTTTGACACTTTTGTAAGCTCCTTTTATTTTGCTCAGGTCAGAAGTGATGATGCAGTCATAGAGATGGAGAATCTTCAATCGTCTACAATTTTTGCAGAGTTTTTCAACTGCATCCAGGGTGACATTCTAACAGAAACTGAGTTTTACACATTCTAAACTAATATGACAATAATTAGCCACTGAACAACCTGTTTATTTCAGAGTCAAAAAGGCCTCTTCTTGGGTAAGGATCTCTGTATAACCTAAATCACTAGTTCTCAAAGGTAGATGAAACCAGACGGCTAAGGACAGTCATGTTAACCAAGTGTGAAGGCCATGTGGGTCATGTAGGGTTGGTAAGACTAGTTGGGAAGGCTGGGTAGCTAATCCAGGTTGTTAGGGCCATGAAGTTAAGGCCCATAGGGTTAGGCCAGGTGGAGAAGGCTAATGTGTTATGGCCCAAGGCCATAAAATGAGGTCAGTAAGACCAGGGATTAACGGCAGTGGAGTAAGGCCTCACAGGCAAGATCATATGGGTCTTGACCAGAGATCAAGGCCAGCAAATTGAAGCTTGGTGGGCAAGAACAGGTGGATAATGGTGAGTGGGAAGTAATGGCCAGGTGGGTAAGGGCAGGACTTTTAGACCAGGAAATTAAGACTTGGTGAGAATGGCCAGGAGGTTAATAAAGCCAAATAGATAAAATGCCAGGTTCGTAATACCATGAAGATGAGATAAGGTGATGAAGCCAATGAGCTTAGGAAGTTCTGCTGAGTGCAGTAAGGTTGCTAAAACCAGGTGGTTCAATCCAGCTGAAGAGAAGACTATTATTCTCAGGCCTGGAAATCAATGAGGGAAACACCCAGTCAGATTAAGGGCAATTCTCCAAGCCAGCCAAATGATGACTCAAGGGTAACATTAGGTGGGCAAGACAGTGTGGGGAAGGCAACAAGGTGAAGGCCAGCAGTATAAAACTAGGTGGTAAACACCAGGTAAGTATGAGACCAGGAGATTAAGTCTTGCTGGCTAAAGCCAAGCAGGTGAAGAGGGTAGGTGAGTATGGCCCTAAAGTTAATGAGGTTGGGTAGGGAAGGCCTACAGGGTAAGGCCAGGTAAATATGGCCACTGGGAGTGCCACCAGGTGAACACCAGGGAGGGAAAGCCAAAACCCAGGACAGAGGATAATGACAGCAGGTTAAGACCAGTAGGGCTGGGACAATTGAGGAAGACTAGAAGGTTGACACTAATCGTGAAGGCCAACTGGGCAAGCTGGGAGGTAAAATCAGCTAGGTGATTTGGGTTGGTAAGGATGGGTCATTGACAGCACGAGGGTAAGGACAGGTGGGTATGGTAGGTGCATAAGGCCAGGAGATTCATACTGGATGAGTAAGGCCAGCAGGTTCATAAGACAGGTCGGTAAATCTAAGTTGGCAAAACCATGAGGTTAAGACCTGGGTCAGGAAGCCGAGTGACTGAAAAGAACCTAATGGCTTAGGCCAGTAAGTTAAGACCTTCCTGAATAAAGGTAGGTGACTAACTCCACCTAGGTAATGGCAAGAGGTTACTACTAGGCAGACTAGGTCAGGAAGTTAAGGCCAGGTGAGTTAGAATGAAAAGTTAACCTGGGAATGCCAGGTTGTAAGCTATGTTGGTCATCCAGGTTAGGCAGGTCATGAGGTTAAGGCCAGTTGGGTAATGCAAGATGTCTAAATATGGGCCTGGGGCTGGGGCATGGAGTTGGGGGTAAAGTTAGGGAAAAGGGCAGGGGGATGATAAAAGCAGGGAATAAAACCTAGGGAGCTGAATCCAGGAGCCTAAGGCCTGTTAGATAAAAGCAGAAGGCTAAGGACAGTTACAAACACCACGTGTGGAGGACATGTGGGGCATGTATGATCAGTAAGACTAGTTGAGAAAACTAGGTGGCTAATCCAGGTTGTTAAGGCCATGAGGTTAATACCCTAGGGTTAGGCCAGGTGGGGAAGGCTAATGGGGTCTGGCCAGGGTGTTAACATGAGGTGGATAAGGCCAGAGAGCAAGGGGAGGGGAGCATGGCAGGAGCTTCATAAAGCAGGTAGGTAAATCTTAGCTGATAAAATCAGCTGGGTCTTGATGGGAGAGTGAGGTCAGCAAATACAACCAGGTGAGTAAGAACATGTGGATAATAGCAGGAAGTTACGGCCAGTCGGGTAAGGCCAGGATTGTTAGGCAAAGTTACGAAGACTGGGCGAGAAGGGCCAGGAGGTCAAGAAGGCCAGATGGCTAATGTCAAGTTTGTCATACCATGAGGATAAATTAAGGTGATGAAGGCAATCAGCTTAATAAGGTTTGCTGAGCTCGGCCAGGTTGTTAAAACCAGATGTCTAAACCCAGCTCAAAAAAGGACTGTTTCAGTAACCCCAGGCTGTGAAACCAACACGGGAAACACCCAGTAGGGTTAACGGCAAGTTGCCAAGCCAGTCGAATGATGACTAGAGGCAAATACTAGGTGGGTAAGACAGTGCAGGTAAGGCAAGGAGGTGAAGACCAGCTGAATAAACCAGGTGGTAAACACTAGCAGGGTATGAAGCCAGCAGATTAAGTCATGCTGGCTGAGGCCAGGCAGCTGAAGAGGGTGGGTGAGTATGGCCATAAGGTTAATGACGTGGTTAACCGAAGGTTATGGACGGCTGTACACACCAAGTGTTAAGGCCATGTTTGGTAAGACTAGGTGGCAAACCCTGGCAGCTAATTCAATTTGTTAAGGCTATGAGTTTAAAGCCCATAAGGTTAAGCCAGGTGAGTAAGGCTAACGGGGTCTCACCAGAGAGGCGAGTAAGGACAGGGGAGTAAGGCCTCATGGGTAAGATCAGGTGGTTCGTGGCAGCAGATTGAAGCCAGCAAATTAAAGCCAGCTGGGTGAGAATAGGTGGATGATGGTGGGAAGTTATGGCCAGGTGGGTAAGGCCAGGACTTTTAGTCTAGGAAATTAAGCCTGGATCTTATGGGCAGGAGTTTCAAAGGGCTACATGGAAGAAGCTTGTTTAATAATGCCATGAGAATAAGGATGATTAAGACAATGAGGTTAATAAGGTTTGCTGAGTAAGGCAAGTTTGCTAAAACCAGGTGTATAAATTGGCTGAATAAGACTATTTGGGTGACACAAGGCCAGTCAGTCAAGGGAAAATACCCAAGTACATTAAAGCGAAGTCACTAAGCCAGCTGAATAATAACGGGAGGGTAGTACTGGATAGGGACGACAGTGAGAGGAACACTGGAAGGTGAAGGCCAGCTGAACAAAGCAAGGTGGTCCACACCAGATGAGTGTGAGACCAGAAGATTAAATCATGTTGGCTGAGGCCTGGCAGGTGAATACGGTAGGTGAGTAAGCCCAGGCTGCTCGAGTCCTGCCTGGCCAATATGGTGAAACCAGGTCTCTACTACAAGTACAAAAACTAGCCAGGCGTGGTGGTGCACACCTGTAATTCCAGCTACGTGAGAGGCTGAAGGAGGAGAATTACTTGAACTCGAGTCCGACGTTGACTCAATTACTTGAGTCCAAGGTTGCAGTGAGCCAAGATGGCACCACTACAATCCAGCCTGGGCATCTGAGCAAGACTCTGCCTCAAAACAACAATAACAAAAGACTAATTGTGCATACCACTGAGTTAAGCTCGGTAGGTAAAATCAACTGGGGGCCGGGCACAGTGGCTCACACGTATAATTCCAGCACTTTGGGAGGCCAAGGCAGGCAGATTACCTGAGGTTGGGAGTTTGAGACTAGCCTGGCTGACATGGTGAAACTTCATCTCTACTAAAAATACAAAAATTAGCCGGATGTGGTGGCAGGCACCTGTTATCCCAGCTACTCTAGAGGCTTAGGCAGAGAATCACTTGAACTTTGGAGACGGAGGTTACAGTGAGCCAAGATCGTGCCATTGCACTCCAGCCTGGGTTACAAGATGGAAATTCCATCTAAAAAAAAAAAAAAAAAAAATAAATTGGGCAATTCTGGTTTGAAAGGAAACGAGCTTAATGCCAGTAGGGTTAGGCCAGGTTAGTAAGCCAGGTGAATAAGTCCAGGGGATTCATACTGAATGAGTAAGGCCCAGAGGTTCATAAGGCAGATGGGTAAATCTAAGTTAGCTAAACCATGAGGTTAAGACTGGGTCAGGAAACCAAGCGATTTAAAAGGCCAGGTGGCCAAGGTCAGTATGTTAAGGCCTTCCTGAGTACAGCTAGGTGGCTAACTCCAAGTGGGTAATGCCATGAGGTTAAGGCTAGGCCGATTAATCCAGGAGAATAAGGCCATGAGAGTAAGAATGAAAGGTAAAGGCTCGGTGGGAAGACCAGGTTGGTAAGCTATGTTGGTCATCTTGGCTGGTGAAGCCATGAGGTTAAGGCCAGGTGGGTAAGTCCAGGTGGTTAATGCAAGGTTTCTAAGTTCAGGGGTGAAGGGTAAACCTAGAGAATAAGGGCAGGAGTATTAGTCTAGGGGAATAAACCTAGGGAGGTAAATCCAGGGGTTAAGACCTGGCAGATAAAACCGAAAGATTAAGGACAGTTGTGTAAACCAACATTAAGGCCATCTGGGTCATGTATGGTCAGTAAAACCAGGTGAGAAAACGCGGTGGGTAATCCAGGTTGTTGAGGCCATGAGGTTAAGGCCCATGGGGTTAGGTCTGGTGAGGAAGATTAATGGGGTCTTACCAGGGGGGTGAAATGAGGGAGGAGAGGCCAGGGAGTAAAGGCAAGGAACTAAGGCCTCATGGGCAACATCAGGTGGGTCATGACCAGAGATTGAGGCCAGTAAATTAAATGTAGGTGGGTAAGAACAGGTGGATATTGGTGGGTTGGAACTTATGGCCAGGTGTGTAAAACCAGAACTTTTAGGCCATGCAATTAGGTCTGGGTGAGTAAGGCCAGGAGATTAATAAGGACAGAAGGATAATGCCAGGCTCCTAATATCATGTCGACAAGATAAGGTGATGAAAGCAAGAAGGTTAGTAAGTTTGGCTGAGTGCAGCCAGGCTTTTAAAACCAGGTTTATAAATCCAGCTGAATAAAAGACTATTTGGGTAACACCAGGCTGGTAAATTCATAGGAGAAACATGTAGGAGAATTAAGGCCAAGTCAGCAAGCCAGCCAAATAATGACCGGAGGCGAATACTAGGTGGGTAAGATAGGTGAAGGGAAGGTAAAGAGATTAAGGCAAGCTGAATAAAACTAGGGGGTAGACACCAGATGGGCGTGAGGCCAGCAGATTAAGTCATGCTGTCTGAGACCAGGCAGGTGAATACAGTTGGTGAGTATGGCCCTAAAGTTAAGCAGGTCAGGTGGGGAAGGCCTACTGGGTAAGGCCAGATGAATAAGGCCACATGGGAAGGTCAATAGGTGTGGGCTGGGAAAGTAAGGCCAAGGGTCAGGACTAAGGATAACGCCACTAGGTTAAGGCCAGTAGGGCTGGGAAATGTGAGTAAGAGTAATGCTGGTTAGATAAAATCAGTTGGGTGATTCGGGTTGGTAAGGACATGAGGTTAAGGCTAATAGGGTAAAGCTAGGTGGGTAAGCCAGGTGCATAAGGTCAGCAGATTAATGCTCAATGAGTAAGGTCAGGAGGTTAATAAGGCCAGTGGGTAAATTTATTTTGGCAAAACCATGAGGTTAACACCGGGTCAGGAAGCCAAGTGACTGAAAAAGCCAGGTGGCTAAAACTAGTAAATTTAAGGCCAGCAAGTACAGCCAGGTGGATAACTCCAACTGGGTAAGGCTGAGAACTTAACGCTAGGCAGATTCTGCTAGGAGGTTGAGGCCATGTGACTAAGAATGAAAGGCTAAGGCCAGTGAGAAGGCCAGGTTGGTAAGCTATGGAGGCCATGAGTTTCAGGCCAGATGGGGAAATCCAAATAGGAAATGTAAGGTGTGTTAAGGTTGGGTGTGGGAGGAAATCTAGGTAAGAAAGGCAGGGAAATAAGTCCAAGGGAGGAAACCGAGGGAGGTAAGTTTTGGAAAGTAAGACTGAAGGCTAAGACTTGGTAAATAAACCCAGAAGGTTAAGGACAGCTGTGTAAACTAAACATGAAACTCACAATGGGGAAGACTAGGTGGGAAAACTAGGCAGGTAATCCAGGTTGTTGAGACCACATGGTTAAGGCCCACAGGTTTAGGCCAGGTGTGGAAAACTAAAGGGTTCTGGCAAGGGTGATAAAATGAGGTGGGTAAGGCCAAGTAATAAAGAAAGGGCAGTAAGGTGCCATGGGCAAGACCAGGTAGGTCTTGACAGCAGATTGAGGCCAGCAAATTAAAGCCAGGTGGGTAAGAATGGGTGGATAATGGCAAGAAGTTATGGCCAGGTAGATAAGACCAAGATCATTAGTTAGGCCAGGAAATTAAGCCTGGATCAGTAAAGCCAGGAGTTTCATAGGGTCACATGGATGAACCTTGTTTAATAATGCCATGAGGGTAAGGTGATTAAGGAAATGAGGTTAATAATGTCTGGTGAATAAGATTGTTAAAATAAGGCATTTAAATTTAGCCAAAGAAAAGACTATTTGGGTAACCCCAGGCCAGTAAATCAATGGAGACATTCCTTGTAGGATTATGCCAAGCCAGCTAAATAATGACAGTAAACTAATACTAGGTGGGCAAAACAGTGAGGGGAAGGTGAGGAGGTGAAGGCCAGATGAATTAAACTAGGTAGTCAGCATCAGATGAGTATGAGGCCAGCAGATTAAGTCATGTTATGCTGGCTGAGGCCAGGCAGGTGAATATGGCAGGTGAGTATGGCTGTCACGTTGATAATGTTGGTTGCAGAATGCCTACTGGGTGAGGCCAGTAGTTGAACAAGGCCAAGTGGGTGGGGCCAACAAAATACAGCCATGTGGGAAGGCCAATAGGTGAAGTTCAGGAAAGTAAAGCCAGGGGCTGGGACAGCAAATAATGACACTAGGTTAAGGCCAGTAGGGCTGGGACAGCTAAGTAAGGTCAGAAGGTTGAGACTAATTGTGAAGGCCAACTGGGTGAGGCTGAGTAGGTAAGATCAGTTGGGTAACTCTGGTTGGTAAATATATGATGTTATAGCCAGTAGGGTAAAGCCAGGTGGGTAAGTCAGGTGCACAAGGCCAGGGGATTAATACTGCATGAGTGAGGCCAGGAGGTTAATAAGGTAGGTGGGTAAATCTAAGTTGGCAAAACCATGAGGTTAAGGCCAGGTCAGGAAGCCAAGCTATTTAAAAGGCCAGATGAGGAAGGCCAGTAAGTTAAAGCCTCCCTGAATACAACTAGGTGGCTGAGTTTAAGGAGGTAAAGAGGATGTCCATGTGAGTAAGAATGGAAGGATAAGGCCAGGTTGGTAAGCTCAGTTGGTAATCCAGATTGGTAAAGCCACGAGTTTAATGCCAGTTAGGCAACTCCACACGGGTTTAGAAGGGTATCTAAGTCTGGGGAGGGGAAATATAGAGAATAATGGAAGGTGGACAAGTCCAGAAGAGTCAACCTAGGCAGATAAATCCAGTGGGGTAAGGCCTGGGGATTAAGGCCTGTAGATAAAACCAGAAGGTTAAGGACGTTTGGGTAAGGCCCATAGGGTTAAGCCAGGTGGGACAGTCTAATGGGATGTGCCCAGTGTAGTAAAATGAGGTGGGTAAGGCCAGGGTGTAAGACCTCATGGGTAAGATCAGTTGGATACTGACCAGAGAATGAGGCCAGCAAATTAAATAACTGGTTATAAACAGGTGAATACTGGCAGGATGTTATGACCAGGCTGGTAAGCCCAATTCTTCTAGGCCAGAAAATTAAGACTGGGTAAATAAGGCCAGGAATTTAATAAGGCCAGGTGGATAAAGTCAGATTATGAGGATAAGATAAGGTGATTAAGGCCATCAAGTTAATAACATCTGGTGAGTAAATCCAGGTTGTTAAAACCAGGTGTTTAAATCCAGCTGAATAAAAAACTATTTGGTTAACACACCAGGCGGTTAAATCAATGGGGAAACTTCTCAGAGGATCAAGGCCAAGTCAGTAAGCCAGTTAAATGACAGGAGGCTAATTATACATGAATGGGACACAGAGGGTACTGTTTAGAGATGAAGTCTCGCTGAGTCAAGGTAGGTGGTTAACAGCAGATGGGTATAAGACCAGAAGATTAAGTCACGCTGGGTGAGGCCAGGCAGGTGAGTATGGTCATATGTTTAAGAAGGTCGGCC
>NW_012118265.1:13678826-13734830 GCF_000951035.1 Colobus angolensis palliatus | reverse complement strand
AAAAAAAAAAAAAAAAAGAAAATTACCCAGGCATGGTGGTGCATGCTTGTGGCCCCAGCTACTTTGGAGGCTCAGGTGGGAGTATTGCTTGCGCCGGGATATCAAGGCTGCAGTGAGCCATGAGTATGCCACTGCATTCCAGCCTGAAAGACAGAATGAGATCCTGCCTCATAAATAAATAAATAAATAATGCTCCAAAGCAAATGAGTAGTGATGCTGACATATTGTCCTAATTCTTCTACTTTATTCTTGTTGATCTGTCATTGTGCTTAATTTCATAATTAAACTTTAACATAGGTATGTATGTATAGAAAAAGAGCAGTATATCTAGAGATCAGCATTAGCTGTGGTTTCAGGCATCCTCTGGGGTCTTGGAACATATCTCGGAGGATGAGAGGGGACCACTTACTGTACAGTGTGAGGGGATCGCTCCTCATCTTCAGCTTCCCCTACTTCTCATAGGGATTCCCCTGTCTCTGAACGTTGGTCTGGGTATCTGTGAGGCTCTTAGTGCAGCACATATAAGGCCACTATTTCAAGTTAGTGAATCTCTTGCACAATCACCGTCATAGTCTACTGGAGTCACTGGGACTAACTTACCTGCACACTGGACAAACAGTAGCTGTCAAAGGACGGCTGCCTTCTCACTTGATCAGTGTCAAGGCCATGCCGGCCCCCAGGTCCCTTGCAGATCATTGTTCTCCATGACAACCCCATTTCATAACTCCATAAGAGGATCATTTTGCTACTGACTTCTTTCTTCACCATGACAACTTACAAATGAAGGAACACTGTGTAAACTGCACAGGATCAGGGACTGCAGGTGGGAGGTGGTGGCGTTCCCTGCCTTTGGTAGGAAACTGGGTTTGCACATTGGTAGAGATGGGTGGCGCGGAGGCTGCTCCTCATCCCCGTGGCAGCAGAACATGCAGAAGACACCTCAGAAACGGGATCTGTTCACTGCCTAGTGCTGAGTCCTGCCTCAGTGGAACTCCGGCAAGTTGGGCCCCATCACAGAGGGACAATGCCCAACGATGCAGCACGCTCACACATTGTTGTTGCTCAAAGAAATCAGTTTCTAATAGAGTAGGTCCTCTGCATTCTGGGATTCAAACAACCTTGGATCAAATAATTCAGAAAAATGAACACAAAATAACAAAACAAAACAAAAATACAAGCAAAAACACTGTAATATCTATTTACACAGCAAAAAATTGCCTCTACCCCGCTCCTGACAATGTTGTGTGAGCCTCGCGGAATCCAAGACCCTGGTTTGTAACCTCCCATGTCCTGTCCTATGTGAGTCTGGTTCTCCACTGTCACTTTAGACATTAAAATGGTCCAAGGTCATTCAACAACTTAATCGATGAATGCCATTATCAATACAAGAATATACATCCAATTATAGCCTCATCATGATTTAATATTAAGTTAGTCTTACAGGTCAATGTTTAGTCAATCATACAACCACAAAGATGGACTTGAAAAAATTATTTGTTGCACCACCCGAAACATGCCATTCACAGGAGTCTTTCTTCCTTACATTTCATAGCTCATAGGCTATCGCCTACAAGAACTTGATAATGAGCATCAAAACACAAATTGTTATATTTTTTAAATATGTTGCTGAAATTGCTATTTTTTTTAAGATAAGTGCTCTTGACTTATTTTCCTATGAAGAATTTATACTCAAGATGCAAATCTACCAAGAAGTCAAGCTGCCAAAAAAATCAATGTATAAACTGATGGCAAATGTAGTCAGCTACAACTATCCTTAATTTCTCTTAGAAAAACCATGCTCAACCATTTGTGTTTGTAGTTACTGGAAATAAAAGTTAACTATTCTCTTCTATCTTTTATTAAACTATACCATTAGTAGTGGCAATAAAAGTAAAACATGTGTTCCCAAAAAACATCACTGCTGGAAAAAGCCAAAGCAATTAAATATAAGAACTAAAAGTTTGTTTTTCTTCTTTTTTCTTTTTGAGATGGAGCTTCACTCTTGTTGCCCAGGCTGGAGTGCAGTGGTGTGACCTCGGCTCACTGCAACTTCCGCCTCCTGGGTTCAAGCGATTCTCCTGCGTCAGCCTCCCAAGTAGCTGGGATTACAGGCATCTGCCACCACTCCTGGCTAATTTTTGTATTTTGTATTTTGATAGAGATGGGGTTTTGCCATGTGGGCCAGGCTGGTTTCGAACTTCTGACCTCAGGTGATCTGCCCACCTCAGCCTCCCAAAGTGCTGGGATTACAGGCATGAGCCACCGCGCCTGGCCGAGAACTACAAATTTGAATACAATGACTTTGCTTCATTTAGCACATCTTTCTAGTGCTCACTGAGTGCCAGGCTTTACAAATGCCACTGATTTAAGCTCAGGCGCAACGGTGGAAGGGGGTCCTATTACTGCCATCTTTTAAAAAAAATGCACAAGTGACCACAATTCTTGTAACCCTGAAGTTGCACTCGTTGCCCACACAACAGATGCAAACTCCTAAGCAGGAAAGAGGCTGTGCAGAAAGGAGATGGTGCCCCGCCCACCCTGCCTCCCACTACTGCCCCTCCAGCTTCACCTCCCAGCCACTCAACACCCTGGCCACATGGCCCTGTGGTGACTGTGTCATGTGCTCAGTCCAGCAGACTCTTCCTCTGGAGATCTATAGGACCCCTAGGAGGGCACTGATGAAAGGAGGTGTGAAGACATTCCGGTTACTCTGGAAGGTCCCTGTGTGGAAGGAATGTGGGGTCAGCACACAGGTGGAAGAGCAGCCAGGCTGGGCACAAACCCACAACCTCAGTGCAGCCTGTGCAAACCTCCCACTTCCGCTCACCCCTCCTGGCTTGACTCTTCTCACACTTTCTAATTTACTGCACACTTTACTTATTTTTTATTGCCTATTATTCCCCAACTGAAGTATGAACTCTGTAGGGGCAGGAATTTTGCCAGGTAAGAAAAGTGCTGAAGCAAGTGCCCTGTAGTCTGGACAGAACAGGCCCAGGAGGGGTCAGGGAGATGCAAACAGAGGGTCAAAACTTAAAGGGCTGCCTCATAAATAATTCGGGCTTAAGGACCCTCGGGTCCTCATCACAAGTTCTGATCTATGCCACTGTGGCAGGAAAGCATCCAAAGATGATTGTAAACAAATCATCGTGGTTGAGTTCTAATAAAACGATGCTCCAATAAAAAACTACTGACAAGAACAGGTGGTGAGCAGGATCTGGCCCCAGTCAGTGGCTTCCTAGCTGAAATGCAGGTGATGTTCCAGCACAGAAGTAAGAAAACACCAAGATGGGCGCCAAATAACAGTATGAAAGAGGAGAGATTTTAGTAAGTATAATAATGACACAAAAATCTGAAAATGAGGCCACAGAACAAGAACATTACAACCAATCTCATTTGTAGATATTTATTACCAGGCACATTGAAAACAACTACTAATGAGGAACTGGAGACAAAGCCACACGTGGACACATTAGCAATCTGCACATATTACTGGCCACACTGCCTCAGGAACGCACATGGTAAGGTTAGCGCCCACTCTGACCAAGTTTTTCCCCACACATACATTTCAGCTCCATAACCAGCATCATGATTAGTCAAAGGTCGGAAGCAAAGGACAGGCAGGAATGCTGAAACCATTTGATGGTAGCTGCACCAGTTCCACAAGGTAACAGAAAGACACAGACAAATTCATCACTCTTTGCCTCCATGAACATCAATAGAAAAAATATTATATCAGTAGCTTTCCTGTACATGACCAATAACATGGTAGAAAAAATAAAAAATTAAATCCTTTTCACAAGAGCCATCCAAACACAAATTACCCAGGAATAATCGTAATATTTAAAAAGTATGCAGAGCCAAGAAGAAAGCTCCCTAACTTCACTGAGGGATACATTTAATGACTGGAAGAAACATATCCCATGTTATAAAGCAGAAAACACTAATGCTGCAAATTAAAATGCCTAATACATGCACTTTTAATCAATACCACAAACGTTGGGTGTGATTTTAAGGAGGTGAGAAACAGATTTAGGGCCGGGTGCAGTGTCTCACACCTGTAATCCCAGCACTTTGGAAGGCCAAGGCAGGCAGATCATTTGAGGTCAGGAGTTAGAGACTAGCCTGGCCAATATGGTGAAACCCTGTCTCTACTAAAAATACAAAAATTAGCCGGTGTGGTGGCAGGCACCTCTAATCCCAGCTACTCGGGAGGCTGAGGTAGGAGAATCGCTTGAACCCAGGAGGTGGAGGTTGCAGTGAGCCAAGATCGTGTCACTGCACTCCAGCCTGGGTGACAGAGCAAGACTCTGTCTCAAAAAAATGAAATAAAATAAAATATCCAACAGACAATGAAAAAATTCCCAAGCAGACAGGAAGGAAAAGTTATGACCAAAAAGCACAACCACAAAAACAGACACACAGGGATCAGGATGATGAAATGGCCAGGAGTAAACCCTAAAAAAAAATCTATCATTAATATGTTCAAGATATTAAAGATCAAGGTTGAGAATTTCAACAAAGGAACTAAAAACCATAAAAGACATCAAAAGGAAGTTCCAGAGCAAAAAAATACATTAATTGTACAGTAACTCCTCACTTAATAGAAACTGTGTCTTTAAGCAAACGTACAAATAACAAAAGGAATCTTAGCATAGGCTAATTAATATAAACCAGAGTTAAATTCCTCCAGCATATTTCTGGTCACAAAAATGTCACCAAACTTCTAAAGAAAGATTAAAAACATTTCTAACATTATACATTAAAATAAATATGAGCTATATATCCACTGAAGATTAATAAACACAAGACAATTACTGAATTGTTGGTGAATGAGTGCGTGATGGTGATTGTAGAGGTGATAGGTTAAAATCAATAGGCTGGGCACGGCGGCTCAGGCCTGTAGTCCCAGCACTTCGGGAGGCCAAGGTCGGTGGATCACCTGAGGTCAGGAGTTTGAGACCAGCCTGGCGAATATGGTGAAATTCCATCTGTACTAAAAATACAAAAATTAGCCAGGTGTGGTGGAACGTGCCTGTAGTCCCAGCTATTCGGGAGGCTGAGACAGGAGAATTGCTTGAACCCGGGAGGCAGAGGCTGCAGTGAGCTGAGATTGTACCACTGCAGTCTGGCCTGGGCAACAAAGAGAGACTCCATCTCAAAAAATAAATAAATAAATAAAAATAAAATAAATGTTTGCAAAGCCACATTTGGAGGGCGCGCCTCCTACCACACCACACAGTCATGATCACAAATATGGCGACTGGATGCTTTCAGACCACATTGTTTATTGTCATGCATTTGTAAAATTATCTTACGTTTTAGGAATTTTTATTTCATGATAATTTGCATTTACTCGTTTTCCAACCTGCTTATTGCATTTCAGGGTCTCGGGTAGCCGGAGCCTATCCCAGCAGCTCATGGCACAAGGCGCAAACCGATCCTGGCCAAGATGCCATCCCATAGCAGGGAGCTCTCATATATGCCCACTCTCACTCACTGAGACTGTGACCAGAGACCCACCAATTCACCTCAGGGGTGCAGCTTACGATATGGGAGGAAACCTGAGTACCAAAAGAAAACTCACAGACAAGAGGAGAACATGCAAACAAAACCCAGACAGCAGCCGTGGCCCTGGCTGACAGCTTTGTTTTCTCATCAGTGTTATAACAAAATGAAGTTATTTGAGGACCTGCTGTAGATCAGATGAAGCTAGAGAAAATATCGAGGTTTCAGGAGTTCAAATTCAGCCTAGGCAACAGAATGAGATGCAGTCTCTGTAAAAATAATTTTTTAAGCTGGGTGCGGTGGCTCACACCTGTAATTCCAGCACTTTGGCAGGCCAAGGTGGGCAGATCACCTGTGATCAGGAGTTCAAGACCAGCCTGGCCAACATGGTGAAGCCCTGTCTCTACTATAAAGCACCAAAATTAGCCAGGCATGGTGGCGGGCACCTGTTATCCCAGCTACTCAGGAGGCTGAGGCAGGAGAATTGCTTGAACCTGGGAGGCAGAGGTTGCTGCGAGCTGAGATCGTTCAGCTGCACTCCAGCCTGAGCGAAAGAGCAAGACTCTGTCTCAAAAACAAACAAACAAGCAAACAAACAAAAACGAAGGCACACAAAATGATGTAAAAACCCCTAACAAATGTGTAATTTGAATGGAAGAAGGAAAAAGAGACTAATGCAGAAGCAATATTCCAATAGAAATAGGCAGAATAATTAATCAATAACCTCTTCATCAAAAGAAACCCTTACAAATTTTAAAAAAGCAAGTCAGAGACAAGGATGACATATTTGCAACACATAGACATGAGCTAGGTGTATGTCCAAAATAGACAAAGAAGCCCTACAAATCACCATACAAAAACAAATAGCCCCCTCTTTTTTAAGAGATGGGATCTTTTGCCCAGGCTATGGGCAACACAGGGTCTATGCTGTGTTGCCCAGGCTGGTCATGAACTCCTGGCCTCAAGCTATCATCCCATCTTGGCTTCCCAAAGTGCTGGGATTACAGGCGTGAGCCACCGTGCCCAGCCAAACAACCCATTCTTTTAAGTGGACAAGAGATTCTAACAGGCATCTGGCGATAAAGGTCATCTGAAAGCCAGCAAGCACAAGAAAAAGTGCTCAACATGCTTAATCACCATGAAACGCAAATTGAAACCCCAATGCTAACCAACACACACAAACAAAATGGCTAAAAATTGTTGTATAGTGACATCACATGCTGTTAACCAAGGAACAGGAGAAGGCTCCCATGTGCTGTGCACTCTGGAAAACTGTTGGGCATGAGAGGGAGACCCCATGGGCTCACCACCTGCCCTACCACCCCGCTGTGCTGCCCTGTTTAAACACTCAACAGGAGCACACACAGATGTACACCAAAGCCTTTGGCAAGATGCTCAAAACTAGTTTGTCATTATTGCCAAAAACAGGAAATAATCAAACTCCTGTAACAGTAGAAGAACAGATAAAGGAGGTGCATTCAGGAAACAAAGTATTGCTGTTGGAAGCCTAGTTGACTTCTCATAGGCTTGACATTGAGCATGAGAAGCGAACTCCCCAGAGGGAGGGTCCTGTATGGCTTGTAGAGTCTCCTGTGTGGTAGTGACACAAGTGTACAAGGCTTTAAAAAATCACTGAGCTGTATACTTAAGAGCTGTGCATTCTATAGTATGTGATCATTCACATTCAGGTTTTTTTCAGTCATAAGAATCCTTGAGAAAAACGGACAAACACCCATAAAAACAGTAATAACCAATGCAAACATACAGTGGGGGAAAAACTCACTGATAACAGCACTTAAAAATATATATAATAGCCTATAAACTTATATGCAAGGTCAACATTTATAAAATGTTAAACTTCCCTGGATATCATTATTTTTAAAACTAAAGAAAAACTTTACCCAAATGGACAGTCAGACCATGCTTTGGATAAGAACCGTTAAGTCAATTAAAGCACAAACACCTCCTGAGAAAATACATTAAAGACCCTAAGCTGGGAAAACATAAGCCAGTGCATTCCATGCCATTCACACTGAGAGAAATGCAAAGGTAAACCTCCACTGCTGGACTGTCAGAGATATGAACAGACAAAAACCTGGCTCTGGTGGCCAGTTCCTGCCCACCCCCACCAGTCCTCCCTCTGTGATTCCACCACCAAGAACCCAGCAAAAGGAGATGTTCCCCAGTTCTCCCACTTTCTCTCCTGTCATGACCAAGAGACACCAGGTGCTTTGACTGCTCTGTGAGCTGGGCAGCTGCATTTCTCTGACAGCCTTGAACCCAAGCTGAGGCTGTGAATATTCCCAGGCACTAACCAAGATGTTTGGATTGTTACCAAAATGCGGAAAGAAACTGGCACCGGCCCTGAACCAAATTCCTGAACCTTTCCTATAAACTCCATACCGTGACACCCTTGACAGGGACATAGCTAAGCAGAACATCCATTTCTCTGGGTGTCTATCCGGGCATACGCTACAGCACCTGGTAAGTTCCCCCAATGAACACTTTGGACCAATCGCCCTGGAACTTGGTGCTTCCGTCTTTGGAGTCCCAGCAAGTCCCATTTCCACATGTACTGAGGCACTTCCTTGGGGTAATTCCTCTGCCAACAAATTTAGGGCAACTCCAGCTGGAGGTTCAGCCTGAGGAAATGAGAGCCAAACCCAACTCTAGTATATTCATTACAGATATGATTAAATAATGACAAACTATTGCAAATAACCTAGATGTCTCTTCGGGTTGCTATACCAAAGCACCAAAGCCATGGTGCCTTACAAATAAATGGATTATTTCTCACGGTTCTGGAGGGTAGAAGTCAGTGATCAGGGCCCACTTTCTGGTTACTGAGTCCGGCTCCTCGCTGAGTCCTCATAAGGTGAAAAGAGAACAACCTCATGATGGGGCCTTCTTTAAGAGACTGTATCTTATTGCAAGGGCTCTGCCCTCAGGACCTTGTCCATCCCTAGTCACCTCCCAAAGGCCCCACCTCCTAACACCATCGCTTTAGAAGGATAGGCTTTCATCATGTAAATGACATTCAGTTCACAGTCCATCAACGGGATGGATTAAATGAGGGTACATCCAAATAGCATACCCACAGAGCCATAGAAAAATAATCTAGACTCTTATACAAACAAGCTCTTCCAGTGTTGAGACAACCGGGGAACTCCAAGCACTGCCTATGTGACAATAATAATGAATTATTGTTAACTGTTTCAGTTATCTTTTAAAAGTTCTCTTTGAGGCCAGGTGTGATGGCTCATGCCTGTAATCCCAGCACTTTAGAAGGCCGAGTTGGGTGGATCACCTGAGGTCAGGAGATCAAGACCAGCCTGGCCAGCATGGCAAAACCCCATCTCTACTAAAAATACCAACAATTAGCTGGGCATGGTGGTGGGTGCCTGTAATCCCAGCTACCTGGGAGGCCGAGGCAGGAGAATTGCTTGAACCTGGGAGGCAGAGGTTGCAGTGAGCTGAGATCTCACCATTGCACTCTAGCCTGGGTGACAGAGTGAGGCTCTGTCTCAAAAAATTAAAAAAATAAAAATAAAAAAAGTTCTCTTTGAAAGATACAAACTAAAATATGTAATGACTATTTAGTGAAATGATTACCTTAGCCATGCACAGACAGTTATCTAACACAGTGATGGGGATGAAGGGCATCAGCATAAACTCTCTTCTTTTGTGTTCCTCTGAATGGTTCCACAAAAGCTTCTCCAGCCCCCTCCCCCACCCACCCAGATGAAGTGTTGCTCTGTCCCCTAGGCTGGAGTGCAGTGGCACAATATCAGCTCACTGCAACCTCTGCCTCCTGAGTTCAAGTGATTCTCCTGCCTCAGCCTCCTAAGTAGCTGAGATTACAGGCATGCACCACCATGCCAGGCTTTTTTTTTTTTTTTTTTTAAGTAGTGGTGGGGTTTCACCATGTTGGCCAGGCTGGTGTCGAAGTCCTGACCTCAAATGATCCACCCACCTCGGCCTCCCAAAGGGCTGGGATTACAGGTATGAGCCACCACACCCAGCCTTTTTTTGTTTTAAATTAGAGACTGAGTCTCAATCTTGCCTAGGCTGGAGTGCAGTGGCACTATCTCGGCTCACTGCAACCTCTGCCTCCCGGGTTGAAGTGATTCTCCTGTCTCAGCCTCCTAAGTAGCTGGGATTACAGGTGCCCACCATCGTGCCTGGCTAATTTTTGTATTTTTAAAGGAGATGGGATTTCACTGTGTTGGCCAGGGTGGTGTCAAACTCCTGACACAAAAGCTTTTTTTTTTTGTTTGTTTCTGGCTGAAGGAGAATTTATACTTTGTAATTATTTTTAGGTACAGAAAACAGTGTACATTTAACCCAGTTTAGTGGCAAGTTCTTTAGCCTTTGCCTTTTTGAGCTTGGTGATGTGAGCCACAGACTTGGGACTCAGGACATTGCCTCCCCCGTGATGGCGGATCTCATCGTGTCTGTCATTGTAATTGGTCCTGTTAGCTTCCACCGGCTTAGCCAAAGTGCCTTTTTCTTCCGAGATAACCTGTGTGAAGGTGACAGTGATGCAGGTCTTCCTGTGGACCAGACGTCCCAGTCTTGCCTTCCCCTTCATAATGTAGTAAGGGACTCCCATTTTACAATAAAAGGCAGGCAAGAAGACAACGAGCTGGAAGAAAGCATTAGCTGAAGAATATATTTTGACCAAAAGCAGTAAATTTCAAAGCTAGCTTGGTAGCAATTGCTCAGGGTTAAAAAGCTCACGGATTTGCACTTCAAGGTTGAATTCAGTGAGAGATTCACATCATTACAAAAAAGCTTTTAAAACCATGTGTTTATATTTACTGACATAAAAATCCAGGACAAATTGTTGAGTAAAAGAGCAGAAAAGATAATAAACTAAATTATATGTAAAATTGTGTAATCCATGTGAGAATTTCATCACACACCTGGAATGTTTTCTTCCCAGTCACCAAAACGTTGAGTTGAGCCACCTTGCCTGTGATTTCGGGAAACTGTCTACTTCTTTTTTTTTTTTTTTTCTTTTAGACAATTTTGCTCTTGTTGCCCAGCCTGGAGTGCAATGGTGTGATCTCGGCTTACTGCAACCTCCGCCTCCCAGTTTCAAGCAATTCTCCTGCCTCAGCCTCCCAAGTAGCTGGGATTACAGGCATGCGCCACCACACCCAGTTAACTTTGTATTTTTAGGAGACGGGTTTCTCCATGTTGGTCAGGCTGGTCTTGAACTCCTCACCTCAACTGATCCTCCTGTCTCAACCTCCGAAACTGTTGAGATTATAGGCATGAGCCAGCACACCTGGCCTAGCCTGGAAAAATTTGCACATGATCTAGGAGGTTGCATTAAGTGTCTTTAAAGATATTTTACGTTGTAAGCCATTGCAGCACTTTGGGAGGCTGATCACCTAAGGTCAGGAATTTGAGACCAGCCTGGCCAACAAGGTGAAACCCTGTCTCTACTAAAAATACAAAAAATAGCAAGGCATGGTGGTGGAGGCCTGTAATCCCAGCTACTTAGGAGGCTGAGGCAGGAGAACCCAAGAGGCAGAGGTTGTGCAGTGAGCCGAGATCTCTCGCCATTGCACTCCAACCTGGGCAACAAGAGCAAAACTCCATCTTAAAAAAAAAAAGGTATTTTACATTCTGGATCCATTCATCCATTCGACAGAAATCAAAACTGGATATTTCAGGTATGGTTTAGATAAGAAACTGGAATAAGTGGACCGACTCTCCAAGAATGAGTTTTATGCCTGTAGACAAAAGATTGCAAAGTAAGGCTAGGCGCAGTGGCTCATGCCCATCATTCCAGCACTTTTGGAGGCTGAGGCGGGCAGATCACTTCAGTCCAGGACTTCGAGACCAGCCTGAGCAACATAACAAAACCCTGTTGAGAGGTGACAACAGCTAGCAGCCCTTGCTCTCGGCCCCTCCTCAGCCTCGGCTGAGGCAGTGCTTGAGGAGCCACTTTGGCAGTGCTTGAGGAGCCCTTCAGCCCGCCACTGCACTGTGGGAGCCCTTCTCTGGACTGGCGGAGGTGGCTCCCTCTGCTTGCCTGGAGGTGTGGAGGGAGAGGCGCGGGTGTGGAGGGAGAGGCGCCGGTGGGAACCCGAGCTGCGCTGCAGGCTCACAAGCCAGCACGAGTTCCGGCGGGCGCAGGCGTGGGCTCAGCGGCCCCGCACTCGGAGCTACCGGCCTGGGCGTGGGCCCAGGGCAGTGAGGGGCTTAGCACCAGGGCCAGCAGCTGCGGAGGTTGCGCCAGGTCCCCCAGCACTGCAGGCTCACATGCATGGGGCTGGAATTCTTGCAGGGCCTCAGCTGCCTCCCTGCGGGACAGGGCTCAGGACCTGCAGTCCGCCATGTCTGAGCCCCCCACCTCCGCGGTGGGCTCCCGGGCGGCCCCAGCCTACCCCACGAGTGCTGCCCCCTGCTCCGTGGCACTGGGTCCCATCAACCACCCCAGGGCTGAGGAGTGCAGGCACTCAGGACTGGCAGGCAGCTCCGCCTGCAGCCCCTATGCTGGATCCACTACGTGAAGCCAGCTGGGCTTCTGAGTCTAGTGGGGACTTGGAGAACTTTTATGTCTAGCTAAGGGATCATAAACGCACCAATCAGCACTCTGTGTCTAGCTCAGGGTTTGTAAATACGCTGATCAGTATTCTGTATCTAGTTAACCTAGTGGGGACTTGGAGAACTTTCCTGTCTAGCACTCTGTGACTAGCTAAAGGACTGTGAACGCACCAATCAGCACTCTGTGTCTAGCTTAGGGTTTGTAAATACACCAATCAGTACTCTGTGTCTAGCTCAAAGTTTGTAAATACACCAATCAGCACTCTGTATCTAGCTAATCTAGTGGGGACTTGGAGAACTTTTCTGTCTAGCACTCTGTCTAGCTCAGGGATTGTAAATGCACCAATCAGCACCCTGTCAAAACAGTCCAGTCAGCTCTCTGTAAAATGGACCAGTCAGCACTCTGTAAAATGGACCAATCAACAGGATGTGGGTGGGGCCAGATAAGGGAATAAAATCAGGCTGCCCCGGCCAGCCTGCAGCAACATGCTGAGATCACCTGTCGGGGTGGAAGCTTTGTTATATTGCTCTATAATAAATCTTACTGCTGCTCATTGTTTGGGTCCACGCTGCATTTAAGAGCTATAACACTCACCGCAAGGTCTACAGTTTTACTCCTGAAGTCAGCAAGACCACGGACCCACCAGAAGGAAGGAACTGCAGGCACATCTGAATATCTGAAGGAACAAACTCTGGACCACCATCTTTAAGAACTGTAACAGTCACTGTGCGGGTCAGTGGCTTCATTCTTGAAGTCAGTGAGACCAAGGACCCACCAATTCCGGACACACCAAGTATACAAAATATATACAAAAATGGACCTGTAGTCCCATCTTGGGAGGCTGAGGTGGGAGGATCATTCCAGACCAGGAGATTGAGGATGCATTCACCTGAGACTGTGATAGTGTACTCCACACACTCCAGCATGAGTGACAGAGCTAGAATCTATCAAAAAAAAAAAAAAAAAGATTGCAAAATGAATATACTGTTATTTAAATTTTAAATGAAGTGTTTCAATGTATATTATATTTTATTATTTTCCACATTGACTAATTTCTTCAGTAGCTAAACATTTACGATTCCCTAACATGTAAAATAAATATACACTACTTCTAAAAACATGGTAGAAGGCCAGGCACAGCAACTCACCTGTAATCCCAGCACTTGGGAAAGCCAAGGTGGAAGCATTACTTGACCCCAAGAGTTTGAGACCAACGTGGGCCCTGACTCTACAAAACAATTCTTAAATAAGCTTAGCATGGCAGCATGCACCTGTAGTCCCAGCTGCTTGGGAGGCTGAAGTGAAAGGATAACTTGAGCCCAGGAGTTCGAGGCTGCAGTGAGCTGTGATTATGCCACTGCACTCTAGCCTGGGTGACAGAGTGAGATCCTGTCTCAAAAAAATAAAATAAAATAAAATAAAAAATAAAAAAAAGGTAGGAAAAATGACTGATATGGTAAAATACTGATAATACATTCAAGTGAAAAGGAAGATTAGAACAAAATGTCCAGTATATTCACATCTTAGAAAAGTATGGCTTTGTTACATATGGCTAAATAGAAATCCAACAGGAGTATACTACAAAATGACATGAACTAAAGAAAATTTTATTTTCTTCCTTTTGTTTTCCTAGGATTTTCCAAATCTTCTAAAACTAAGATTACTTTTATTTCTTCCTTTTTTTTTTCACCCCCCCAAACACAGTCTCACTCATTGTTACCCAGGCTTAAGTGCAGTGGTACAATCTCAGCTCACTGCAACCTTTGCCTCCCAGGATCAAGTGATTCTTCTGCCTCAACCTCCAAAGTAGCTGGGATTACAGACATGCACCATCATGCCCAACTAATTTTTGTATTTTTAGTAAAGACGAGGTTTCACCATGTTGGCTAGGCTGGTCTTGAACTCCTGGCCTCAAGTGATTCACCTGCCTTGGCCTCCCAAAGTGCTGGGATTACAGGCATGAGCCACCACGTCTGGCCTAAGACCCTTTTTATAATCAGAAGAAATATTACTTAAGTTTTTGTTAGTCTTTCAAATTCTTCTTGTGGAAATGCAACTAAATGGATAATCAAAAAATGATTGTGACAGAAAAGGCCTTCGGAGCTACACGAGCGCATGGAGGTCACTAAGTGAGACGAAAACTCAGTTTCTGTGGCAAATAGACTACAATGACACAGAATAAACCTGGACATGACTGAATTTCCCCTGCAGGGTAAACCACAGAGGAGCACACAGCACCCCTGTCACCCTCAGGTGGAAGGACACCAAGGAGGAAGGGAGGCAGGGCAGAGCTGGGGGGAAGCTCTGGAAAGGTCAAAGCCTGGGTTGATCCTGTTCAGATTTCTGACTTCTTTCTGCTCATCCTCTATCAGAGCTGCTCACACTGTCTCCTTTTCTCAGACCCTAGGGCCTAGGTGACAAAATGTTATTTAACGAGAGATCAGGGTGCACAGGACAAGCAACTGTGTTAAAAGGAGCTGTATCCTAGAACCACAGGGGACTCACAGTGGTTTCATTCTATCAAATACATTCTTTTTGGATGGTGTAAATATAGGATTTGATGAAAAGGGTCCTAAGTTCAAATGACAGAATTTGATAGGAAGACATAGATACAACAGTTAATTTAGTTTCTGAGATAGGGTCTCCCTCTGTTGCCCAGACTGGAGTGCAGTGGCACCATCACGGCTCACTGCAACCTCGACCTCCCAGGTTTGAGTGATCCTCCCACCTTAGCTTCCTGAGTAGCTGGGACTACAGGCGCTATCACCACACCTGGCTGTGTGTGTGTGTGTGTGTGTGTGTGGAGATGGGGTCTCTCTATGTTTCCCAGGCTAGTCTTCAACTCCTGGACTCAAAATGATCTTCCCGCTTGGATCTCCCAAAATGCTGGAATTGCAGGTATGAGCCATCATGCGCAGTCTTGAATTTTTAAAGTTACCTGTACCACATGTGAATAGAGTTTGTGAACTGTGCAGGAACTTTAAGTCATAATCGGCATCCACCTGAGAACCTCACAGCAGAGTAAGGCTTTTGCAGGAATCTCAGCCAGCCTAGTAAATATTCACGAAACGCTGACTCTTTTCCAGGCCCTGTGTTGTGTACAAAGATGCAGATTCCTTAGTAGTTGTCGATATCCCACTAACTATGATCATTTGAGTAGAAGGTGCCTGGAGATGAGGGGTCATCAACTACAGTATCTAATTCAGACAGTGTCCACCCCCAGCCCATCTGGCACCAACCCCCTAGGCACTCTAAGACATTGTTGCCAATTCTTTCTGAGCAACACTTGAGAAACATAGTCCCTGATAAACAACAGCAGAAAGCTACACTGCAAACCAAGCTAAATCAATTCCAATTGTAAATTTTCTAATTGTTTGACAACAAAAAAATACACAATTTAAATAATACCAGGAATAGGCTGGGCAGTGGCTCATGCCTGTAACCCACAGCATCTTGGAAGGCAGAGGTGGGCAGATGACTTGAGGTCAGGAGGTAGAGACCAGCCTGGCTAACATGGCAAAACCTGGTCTCTACTAAAAAAAATACAAAAATTAGCTGAGGGTGGTGGCATGCGCCTGTAATCCTGGTTACTCAGGAGGCCGAGGCCTGAGAATCACTTGAAACCAGGAAGCGGAGGTTGCAGTGAGCTGAGATTGTGCTGCTGCACTCCAGCCTGGGTGACAGAGTGAGACCCTGTCTCCAATAAATGAATAAATAAATAATACCAAGAGTGAAGAGCTTTAAAAACAGATGTATGTAAGGCTGGGCACAGTGGCTCATGCCTGTGGTTTCAGCAATTTGGGAGGCTGAGGTGGGCAGACCACCTGAGCTCAGGAGTTTGAGATCAGCCTGCCCAACATTGTGAAACCCCATCTCCACTAAAAACAGAAAAATTAGCTGGGCGTGGTGGTGGGCGCCTGTAATCCCAGTTATTCAGGAGGCTGAGGCAGGAGAAGCGCTTGAGTCCAGGAGGCGGAGGTTGCAGTGAGCTGTGATTGTGCCATTGCACTCCAGCCTGGGCCACAAGAGTGAGACTCCATCTCAAAAAAACAAACAAACAAACAAACAAACAAAAAAGAAAAAAAAAAGTGCCAGGAATGGTGGCTCACTCCTGTACTCCTAGCACTTTGGGAGGCCAAGGTGGGCAGATCACGAGGTCAGGAGTTTGAGATCAGCCTGGCCAACATGGTGAAACCCCATCTCTACTAAAAAATACAAAGATTAGCCAGGCGAGGTGGCAGGTGCCTGTAATCCCAGCTACTCAGGAGGCTGAGGCAGGAGAATGACTTCAATCCAGGAGGCAGAGGTTGTGCACTGAGCCAAAATCTCTTGCCATTGTGAGAGGTGACAATGTGCTAGCAGCCCTCACTCTCAGTGCTTCTTTGGCCTCCGGCCTCGTGGCCTCGCGTCCACTCTGGTGGCACTTGGGGAGCCCTTCAGCCCTCCAGGGCACCATGGGAGCCCCTCTCTGGGCTGGCTGAGGCCGGAACCTCCTCCCTCTGCTTGCAGGGAGGTGTGGAGGGAGAGGCGCGGGCAGGAACCGGGGCTGTGCTTGCAGGCCAGTGTGAATTCCGGCGGGCGTGAGCGCGGGGTCGGCAGGCCCCACACACAGAGCGGTGGGCGCACCGCTGGCCCAGGGCAGTAAGGGGCTTAGCACGCCGGCCAGCAGCTGCGGAGGTTGCACCGGGTCCCCCAGCAGTGCCAGCCCGCAGGCGCCGCACTCAAATTCTGGCTGGGCCTTAGATGCCTCCTGGCGGGGCAGGACTTGGGACCTGCAGCCGGCCATGTCTGAGCTCCTACCCCTGCGGTTGGCTCCCGCAGGGCCTCAGCCTCCTAGATGGGCGCCGGTCTCATCCACAGCCCAAGGGCTGAGGAGTGCAGGAGCGGCTCAGGACTGGCAGGCAGTTCTGTCTGCAGCCCCAGTGCAGGATCCACTGGGTGAAGCCAGCTGGGCTCCTGAACCGGATGGGGACTTGGAGAACTTTTATATCAAGCTCAAAGTTTGTGAATACACTAATTGTTACTCTGTATCTAGCTAACTTAGTGGAGACTTGGAGGACTAGCACTCTGTGACTCTGTGTCTAGCTCAAGGATTGTAAATGCACCAATCAGCACTCTGTGTCTAGCTCAGGGTTTGTAAATACACCAATCAGTACTCTGTGTCTATCTCAGGGTTTGTGAATATACCCATTGGTACTCTGTATCTAGCTAACTCTGCATCTAGCTAACTAGCACTCTGTGACTCTCTGTCTAGCTCAAGGATTGTAAACGCACCAATCAGCACTCTGTCAAAATGGACCAATCAGCTCTCTGTAAAATGGACCAGTCAGCAGGATGTTGGTGGGGCTAGAAAAGGGAATAAAAGCAGGCTGCCGGAGCCAGCCAGGGGCAATGCGCGGGGGTCCCGTTCCGTGGTGTGGCAGCATTGTTCTTTCGCTCTTTGCAATAAATCTTGTGGCTGCAGCCCTCTTTGGGTCCATGCTGCCTTTATGAGTTGTAATACTCACTCACCAGGAAGGTCTGCAGCTTCACTCCTGACAGCGAGACCACGAACCCAACAGAAGGAAGAAGCTCCAGACACATCTGAACATCTGAAAGAACAAACTCCAAACAGCCCATCTTTAAGAACTGTAACACACTGTGAGGGTCTGCTGCTTCATTCTTGAAGTCAGCGACACCAAGAACTCACCAGTTCTGGACAATTGCACTATTGCACTCCAGCCTGGGTGACAAGAGTGAGACTCCATCTCAAAAAAAAAAAAAAAAAAACAGCCAGGTGAGCCAGGTGTGGTGGCTCATGCCTGTAATCTCAGCACTTTGGGAGGGCAAGGTGGGTGGATTATGAGGTCAGTAGTTCAAGACCTGCGTGACCAATATGGTGAAACCTATCTCTACTGAAAATACAAAGATTAGCTGGGCATGGTTGTGCGCACTTGTAGTCCCAGCTACTCAGGAGGCTGAGGCAGAAGAGTCGCTTGAACCCAGTAGGTGGAGGTTACAGTGAGCCAAGATCGAGCCACTGCACTCCAGCCCAGGCAACAGAGCGAGACTCCATCTCAAAACAAAACAAAAACAGGTACATGTAGAAAAAGTCACCAAAAGCGCATTGAATTAAAAATGAGATGTTTTGATATGGATTGATTTTCCTTATTTCCCATGTTACCTCAATTCGTCAGTAAGTATCAGGCTGGGTGTGATGTCTCATGCCTGTAATTCCAGCACCTTGGGAGGCCGAGGCGGAAGGAGTGTTTAAGCTCAGGCGTCTGAGACCACTCTGGGCAGCAGGGCAAGACTTCATCTCTACAAAACATAAAAATTAAAAAAAATTAGCCAGGTGTGGTGGCGTGCACCTGTAGTCCCAGATACTTAGAAGGCAAGATAGGAGGACGCTTGAGCCGGGGAGGTCAAGGCTGCAGTGAGCTGTGATGGTATCACTGCCTGGGCCACAGAGTGAAACCCTGTTTCAAAAAACAACAAACGGAAACCAACCATGTGCAATTCTTCACCATGTCAAACATATTGGGAACAAGAAACAAAGGGGTGGAAGTCTCAATTCAGGGGTAGCTGTTCCTAGCATCTTGCTAGACTTTTAAAGGTACTCAGTAATACAATATAGATGAAGAGCGAAGCATGTTTTGTTGTTGTTGTTGTTGTGTTCCAAGACAGAGTCTTGCTCTGTTGCCCAGGCTGGAGTGCAGTGGCACCATCTCAGCTCACTGCAACCTCTGCCTCCCAGGTTCAAGCGATCCTCCTGCATCAACCTCCCGAGTAGCTGGGACTACAGGCTCACACAACCCCGCCCGGCTAATTTTTTTGTATTTTTAGTAGAGATAGGGTTTCAACATGTTAGCCAGGATGGTCTCGATCTCCTGACCTCGTGATATTCCCGCCTTGGCCTCTCAAAGCGTTGGGATTATAGATGTGAGCAACCACACCTGGCCCCTGCTCCCAGCTACTTTTAACATTTCTTTTGGCCGGGCTCAGTGGCTCACCCCTGTAATCCCAGCACTCTGGGAGGCCAAGGCAGGTGGATCACAAGGTCAGGAGTTCAAGACCAGCCTGGCCAATATGGTGAAACCCCATTTCTACTAAGAAAAAAAAAAATTAGCCAGGCTTGGTGGCAGGCGTCTGTAGTCCCAGCTACTTGGGAAGTTGAGGCAGGAGGATTGCTTGAACCCAGGAGGCAGAGGTTGCACTGAGCTGAGATCATGCCACTGCACTACAGCATGGGTGACAGAGTGAGACTCCCTCTCAAAAAAAAAAATTTTTTTTTTTTTTCTTAGAGATAAGATCTCACTATGTTGCCCAGGCTGGTCTTGAACTCTTGGCCTCAAGGCATCCTCCTGCCTTGGCCTCCCAAAGTGCTGCAAGTACAGGCATGAGCCACCCTGCCCAACCAAGGCAATCATTTTTTAAATGAAATGTTACCTACTAGTCACCAAGGAGTTAGAATTATTTTCGTATATGGCTGGAAAATACGGTGTTTATTTTTTAAAACTTACAGTGTTTTCTCTAGATATCTTTTATAAAAATATTCAAACGTTTATGTGTGTTTTAGAAACAGAATAGTGGACATAAGATTTACAGTTGATGCCAGAGCCCACACATGGCAGCTGACAACCACCTGACTTTCTCTGAAACTGACCCAATAGTCCCATTGGCAGTTTTTTTTTGAAATTAGAAACTTACCCTTCTGATCTAAAAGCTGGAAATCTACACTTGTTTTATCTGAGCTCCTTCCTCAGCAAAAGACCTCCAGGCCTCTCAAAAAGTACCAAAGACCTCAGACTTAGTAGCTCATCGGCTCCAGACAGTGAGACATCTGGCCCCTCATTCTTCATGACTGCTTCCTTATTAACCACCTGAGTTCCCGTTTTCCCACACATGGTTGCATTTCTACCCCGCTATATAAACCCCTAATTTTAGTTGGTGAGGGGTGCAAATTTGAGATTGATCTTTTACTTCCATGGCTGTAGCACCCGATTAAAGCCTTCTTCTCTGGCAATACTCACCTCTCAGTGATTGGCTTTCTGTGCTGTGAGCAGCAGGACTCAGGCCAAAGCCGTGGTGTTGTGGTAACAGCTGCACATCTGCATACATGTCTGTGCTGCTCTTCTTCAGCCTTCCTGCTGCACTTCACACCTCCCTATTCTGCATCTCCTAATGCCCTGCTCTTCCTGACCTGGCCCCCCGTGCCGCCTAGTGACTGCCCTGAGCAGGTCAGACCATGCCGTTGGTCACCAGCTGGCCCTGCCTGGCACATAGGCACCCTGTGAAAGTTAAGTAAATGGAGGTGAGAAAGAATGCAGTGAGGCTATCATTACATCAGGTGTTTCTACTTTGTTCACACAGTCAGGAATCTGCTCACAAGCCCATATAATATTATAAACCAAAATACATGTACCAGCCAGGTGTGGTGGCTCACGCCTATAATCCCAGCACTTTGGGAGGCCAAGGCGGGTAGATTACCCGAGGTCAGGAGTTCAAGACCAATCTGGCCAACATGATGAAACCGCATCTCTACTAAAAATACAAAAATTTGCTGAGCGTGTTGGTGTGCACCTGTATTCTCAGCTACTTGGGATGCTGAGGCGGGGGAATCGCTTGAACCTGTGAGGTGGAGTTTGCAGTGAGCCAAAATCTCACCGTTGTACTCTAACCTGGGCAGCAAGAGTGAAACTCCGTCTCAAAAAGCAAAAACAAAAACAAAATGCATCTACCACAGGATGCACTAAAAGTGTCAAGTTCTTTTAGAAGGCATCTTAGCAGAAAGAATCCCTGAAGCACACTAGTGAGGTTCAGCATTTTAAGTAGAACCGCCATACTGCTCACTCCCCTCCCCACTCCCCACCAACCCCACTCACATCCCTACTCACTCCCCACCACGCAAGCTCACTCTCCCATTTGGTGTCCCTTTTGTGTGATATCTTTTCCCGCTGTCGGACACTATGGACTGTAGAGTGTGTTTCTTCATCTAAAAAAAGATAAGCCAGTGGTTCTACGTGGTACACTATTTTTGTTTCATTCCTTTTATGGTGTTTTAAGCATTTGCGTCTATTACTGGATGTGCAAAGTACAATCGGGAGCAAGTGTCTATTCGTATCATGACCATTTTATAGTCTTCCAAGGTGACCAGCACTGAGTGGTGTAATATAGCTTATCTCTAAGCTCTGCATCAGGGGTTTTCCCTGTAGGAAATCTGCCCTGTAATCATCCACAGTCTCTATCTTTCCTGCTGGCAGACAGGACAGCTCTTGTTGGCATTTTATGCTTCTGAGGGGGCAGAAGAGTATGTGTCTGTGGTCACCCCCTCTGCTTGGCTGCTGCTCCCCAATGTCCACTCATTTCATGGGCCCAATTGGCCACCTTGGGTGTACCATGATATCCACTTGGGGTTCCAATCACTTTCCAGTCTGGGAAAAAGGTTTTTCTGATGGGCATTAACATGTCCTATTTAATGCATCCCTTAAATTCCCATATGATTTCCATAAGGCCATGTTCCATACGGACACCCCTTTAACAATCCAGTTTTCCGTTGTTTCTCTTCCTGACCACATTGCCAGCTATTGGCCAATTCCCATGAGTTAGAATGCACCTAGATTTCAGGGCTTTAGTTGTTCAATTCTTCCATCACTGCAAGAAAATAGCATGCAATTCAGCTCACTGAGCGTTACGTGTTCTCAACCTCTTCAATTCGTTTTACCATCAGTTGGTTACAGTGGCGAGCTTTCCAAACAGGATGCTGACCATCTACTTTAGAAGTGTTAATGTAAACGAAGGAGATTTGTATTGGTCAGTGGAGAGGTGATCATGAGACATCATCAGCCACATGTCAATAGGATCTGGCAGCTCCTTAGATGGTTCCAAAGTTGGTCCTAGAGGTAATGAGCCTACCTGCTTGTGAATATGATGCAAACATCTTGCATTCCTCCAGTATTATGTTCCTGTATAAACCATTTCCATTTTATTACAGAGTCAGCTCTTCTGGGCAGTAACTTCCTCATTAGTGTTTCTCTGACATCACCCAAGACATCATGGGTATTTCAGATCTTAAGAATATTTTATTATTCAGTCATAGACTGCTTCAGTCATAGGAGCAGTTTTAATTAATGCCCCCCAAAATAGCAACCCAATAATTGTCTCTGAAATGAGACATACCATATTGTCCTATCTGGAAATTTTCTGGTCCAAAATTCAAGTGCTCACCATTAGGCAGCACTCGTGGGCTTTTACCATAGACTCTAGTCTGTGGAAATGCAATTTCAGATACAGGTGACCCTGGGTATCTGTGGGGAATTAGTTCCAGGACTCCTCCCTAAGGGGATACTAAAATCACAAGAGACTGAAGTATCTTTTTAAAAATGACATAGCATTTGCATATAACTCATGTACATCCTTCCCCATACTTTAAAAAATCACTAGATTACTCAACAATAACTTACATAAACAAAATGCTATGGAAATAGTTGTTCTATTATTTTAAAATTTGTATTATTTTTATTGTTTTGAAAACAATTTCCAAATATTTTTCATATATACACGTATGTGTAGATATATGTGTGTGTGTATATATATATATATTTATTTATTTATTGAGACAGGGTCTTGCTCTGTTGCTCAGGCTGGAGTGCAGTGGCATGATCATGACTCACTGTAGCCTCCATCTCCCAGGTTCAAGCAATCCTCCCACCTCAGCCTCCTGAGTAGCTGGGGCTACAGATGCATGCCACTACATCAGACTCATTTTTGAATTTTTTTCTTTTTGAAACAGGGTCTCGTTGTGTTTCTCAGGCTAGTCGTGAGCTCCTGGGCTTAAGCTATCCACTCTACTTGGCCTCCTAAAGTGCTGGAATTACAGGTGTGAGCTACCACATGCAGCAGCAAATATTTTAGACCTGAGGTTTCTTCAGTCTCCAGATATGAAGCCTGCAGATAAGAGTGCTGACTGAGGCCAAGTAAGGTGGCTCATGCCTGTAATCCCAGCACTTTGGGAGGCCCAGGCAGGTGGATCACCTGAGGTCAGGAATTCAAGACCAGCCTGGCCAACGTGGTGTAACCCCGTCTCCGCTAAAAACACAAAAGTTAGCTGGGCATGATGGTGGGCACCTACAATCCCAGCTACTTGGGAGGCTGAGGCAGGAAAATTGCTGCAACCCAGGAGACGGAGGTTGCAGTGAGCCAAGACCGCACCATTGTACTCCAGCCTGGACAACAAAAGCATAACTCTGTCTCAAAAGAGAAAAAAAAAGAGTCCTGACTAAACTTCCAAAATCATATCAGAGTGGACCATAAGGGCCTAATATATATCCAGACATCACTTCTTGAAATTCAGTCGTAGACTGCTATTGTGATGGCTCCCATTCAAATACAGGCTTCCTTCAGACAATCTTAATGGATAGGAGCTCGCACTCTTTCCAGATGCAGAATATGTCTTCCAAATCCAAACAACCCACCCAACATTGCTTCTTACTGAGTTCCAGTGGTAGGTAACAAAAGCAATCTATTTTAGCTGTCTGTGGGATGTGATAGCTCCTGCCCAGGTTATTCCTGAGAATTTCATTGTTGATATGGACTCTGGGATCTTTGCTGGATTGGTCAGCTAGCCTGTGCTAGTCATGACTGTCACTACTGCATTAAAGTCAACGCTGGCTTGTTTTTCAGTTTCTGATGTGATTGCAGCATTAGCAATGTAGCGTATTGACACAGCAGTAAACTGTGAAAACGATTGAAGCCATATCAGGAACTGCTAGTGCTGTAGGCAGGACTACTTTATTTTTATTTATTTATTTATTTATTTGAGACAGAGTCTCAATCTGTCGCCCAGACTGGAGTGCAGTGGCACCATCTTGGCTCACCGCAAGCTCCGGCTGTCAGGTTCAAGCGAAACTCCTGCCCTAGCCTCCATAGAGTAGCTGGGACTACTGACGTGCACCACCATGTCTGGCTTATTTGTTTGTTTGTTTGTTTTGTTTTTGAAATGGAGTTTTACTCTGTCACCCAGGCTGAAGTGCAGTGGTGTGATCTCAGTTCACTGCAATTTTCACCTCCCGTGTTCAAACGATTCTACTGCCTCAGCCTCCGAGTAGCTGGGACTACAGGCGCAAGCCACCACGCCCAGCTAATAGTAGTGGTGGGGTTTCACCATGTTGGCCAGGCTGGTCTTGAACTCCTGACCTCAGGGTGATCCACCCGCCTCAGCCTCCCAAACTGCTGGAATTACGATTGTGAGTCACCGTGCCCGGCCAGGACTACTTTATTCAAGTCTGGAAAAATCTACTGTAGTCTTGATGAACCACTTCCCTTTTCGTGGGCCACACAGGACATTTGCACAGAAAATTTGTTAGTACCAGCACTCCAGCTTCTAACATGTCAGCAATTAAAGTGGTATTCTCTTTTTGTCTACTAGGAGTCATCCTACACTGTGTCAAATTAACAAGCTATGTGGGCTCAGGCAATTCTCTAGGTTCCCATTTAGTATGCCCAGTTAATGATTGCAGAAGGGCAAACTTACATACCTTTGATTTTATAATACTAGGAATGGGAAGTGCTCCCAGTCAGATGTGAGTCCATCTAATAATACACTTAGGTAGAGGAGACACAAGCACTTCACATGAAGTCCGTTCTAACTTTCCAATTTTTATCCGAACTTTCACCTTCATCTCATCAATCTTTATACCCCCAGATACTTCCTAGAAAACTGTCACCCAATTAGGACTTCACCAACAGGTTTTGATAATATAATGCATTGGAATCCTGTGGGAAGGACTCTCAGAAGTTTTTCTCCACCCCATATCCACTATCCTCACACATATGCACAAGCCCCGGGTCTGCTGTTGAGGATCAGGCCAAGGGACTCTGACCACTGCATCAGTCTTTGTCCTGATTAATGTGTCTGATCACTAGCCCCATGATTTGAGGTCAGATTTCTCTCTTTTTTTTTTTGAGACAGAGTCTTGCTCTGTCTCCCAGGCTGGAGTACAGTGGCACGACCTTGGCTCACTGCAAGCTCTGTCTCCCGGGTTCACACCATTCTCCTGCCTCAGCCTCCTGAGTAGCTGGGACTACAGGTGCCCGCCACCACGCCTGGCTAATTTTTTGTTCGTTTGTTTTTTTGTATTTTTAGTAGAGACAGGGTTTCACCATGTTCTCCAGGATGGTCTCGATCTCCTGACCTCGTGATCTGCCCACCTCGGCCTCCCAAAGTGCTGGGATTACAGGCGTAAGCCACTACGCCTAGCCTTTTTTTTTTTTTTTTTTTTTAAGACGAAGTCTCACTCTATCGCCCAGGCTGGAATGTAGTGACCCGATCTTGGCTCACTACAACCTCTGCCGCCCAGGTCCAAGCAATTCTCCTGCCTCAGCCTCCTGAGTAGCTGGGATTACAGGTGCCTGTCACCACAACCGGCTAATTTTTGTATTTTTAGTAGAGACGGGGTTTCACCATCTTGGCCAGGCTGGTCTTGAACTCCTGACCTCATGATCCAGCCACCTTGGCCTCCCAAAGTGCTGGGATTACAGGAGTGAGCCACCGCGCCCAGCCAGATTTCTCATTTTCATCTTTGCCTTCAGTCTTTTCAAATTCCTGCAAACTCAGGTAAATAGGGTGGATCTGTTTAGGGCCCTTCAATGTTGGAACACCAGCAGGGGCGCCTGTGAGTCCCCTGAACCTTCCATAGTGCTGCAGTATTTCTTTTGAATCATCAATATTCAGCTTTTTCATCCCAGTTCTTTTTGTGTTTTTTTTTTTTTTTTTTTTTTTGTCGGGGGGTGGGGTAGGGGATGGAGTCTCGCTCTGTCACCCAGGCTGGAGTGCAATGGTGAGATCTCGGCTCACTGCAACCTCCACTTCCCATGTTCAAGTGATTTTCCTGTTTCAGCCTGCTGAGTAGCTGGGACTACAGGCATGCGCCACCATGACCAGCTAATTTTTGTATTTTTAGTAGAGACGGGGTTTCACCATGTTGGCCAGGCTGGTCTTGAACTCCTGACCTCAAGTGATCTACCCACCTCAGCGTCCCAAAGTGCTGGGATTACAGGCGTGAGCCCCTGTGTCTGACCCATTCCAGTTGTTAGTTAATATTTGAAAATTTCCACCCTGCTGGGATAAGTGTCTTGACTATTTCCTTTGACTTTGCCCATTCTTTTGTGACTGGGCATCATTTTCTTGGCATCTGTAAGACCCATGAGGGGAAACTGAGATAACAAATCTGATATGATTTCTTGAACTGGGCTGGATTTGCAGCAGTAAGTTTCTGTGGGATTCTTATGCAAAAGGAAGTCGGGTAATTACACTGAGGCAGGAGATCAGCAGGACTTATTTTCTGAGCACTGGTCACAACCCAGCTGATTGAAACAGGATCTGGTCAAAAAGGATGCAGTAAAGAAACTGGCCAACACCACCTAAAACCAAGATGGCGACAAAAGCAATCTCTAGTTGCCTTCACTGCTCATTACAGGCTAATTGTAATGCATTTGCATGCTAAAAGACACTCCCACCAGCAAGTGACAGTTTACAAATGTCATGGCAATGCTCTGGGAAGTTACTTTACATGGTTTAAATGGGGAGGAACCTCAGTCTCAGGAACTCCCAACCTCTTTTGTAGAAAATTTGTGAATAACCTGCCCCTTATTTAGCTTATGATGAAGGAGTAGCTATAAACACAGCTCCCCAGCAATACCCAAGTGCTGCTCTGCCCATAGAGTAGCCTGCGCGTCTATGGAACAGCCATTTTCTTGTACTCTCTTGTTCTAATAAACTTGCTTTGCTTTCACTTTACTCTGTCAGTTTGCTCAGAAATTCTTTTCTGTGTGAAGTCAAGAACTTTACTGGGCTAAACTCCAATTTGGGGGTTCACCTGCTCAATATCTAGGTGCTATGACCTGGTTAAGGGACATATGAGGGGATGAACATCCCGATCATTATAAAGTAAGTCCAGCCAGGATTGGATATGTGGCAAATCAGCTGCCTCTTCTGGGGAGGCCACTTAGCATGTAAAGGAGGGAAATGTTGATTTACCTTCTCAGGGTAAACAAACTACGGTGGCATTTCTCCATTCCAGCAGGCTAGCTGACTCCTCAGGGACAACCTGGCATGTGTTGGGATCACATACAGGCATCTTTTATTGTTCCATAATAAGCTGTGGGTCCTGCAGCAATCCAGACATGCTCTTCTACTCTGCAGCATTCAAAATCTAGAAGGCTGCTCCTCAGTTAGCCACTCTCACAATCAATCCATTTTGGTAAAACTTCCTCAGGAAGTTGCAGATATCTATCAACAAATGAGACATTCCTTCACATTTTATCCTCTGCTTTAGTAGTTTCTTGGGTTTGCACAGCCTTGCCATCCTGATTTGCGACAGTGTTATCTGTTGTTCAGGCACAATTTTTCCATTAGAGAGTGGTCCTGAGACTAATAACCATAGCTCTGACCAGCTGAAATGCAAGCGTGGCACAGCACCAGAATCTGTCCCAGCACTCTCCTTTACTGTCATTTTAGCTATTACAGATAAAAAATCACTGAAGGAGGCCAGGCACGGTGGCTCACGCATTTAATCCTAGCACTTTAGGAGGCCAACCAAGGTGGGTGGATCATTTGAGGTCAGGAGTTCGAGATCAGCCTGGACAACATGGTGAAACCTCGTCTCTACTAAAAATACAAAAAAATTAGCCCGGTGTGGTGGTGCATGCCTGTAGTCCCAGCTACTCGGGAGGCTGAGGCAGGAGAATGCTTGAACCTGGAAGGTGGAGGTTGCAGTGAGCCAAGATTGCACCACTGCACTCTAGCCTGGGTGACAGAGCGAGACTTTGTCTCAAAACAAAACAAAACAAAAAAAATCACTGAAGGATTTACACTTTACTTTGTTTCTCATTGTTTTCCATTTATTTATGTATCTGAAGAGTCAACACCTTGGGAGTTGGGATCATCATTTCTCAGTCCCATTGATAACTACGTCTTCAGTAATAGACATCAGGGCAGCTGCTGTCTTGTCCCTGTTTTGAGAGACAAGACAACTAAATTGTGGAGAGGTTATGTAGCTCGCTCGAGGTCACACAGCAAGAAAATGACAGAGGTTGTATTTGAAACCACATTTATCTGACTTCAAGGGCTTCTCCTTAAGCTTTAGCAACACTTTCTCCTGTGAACAGATTCTAAACCTTAAAAACTAGAAGCTGCTCATGCCTGTAATCCCAGCACTTTGGGAGGCTGAAGTGGGAGGATCTATTGAGCCCACCAGCTTGAGACCAGCCTGGACAACATCATGAGACCCCTAGCTCTTAAAAGAAACCTAGCTGAGTGTGGTAGCATGCTCCTCCTGTCCCAGCTACTCAGGAGGCTGAGGTGGGAGGATTGCTTGAGCCCAGGAGTTTGAGGCTGCAGTGAGCCATGATCATGTCAATACACCTAAGCCTAGGTGACAGAGGAGACCTAGACCACTCAAAAAGCACAAAGAAACAAACAAAAACCCTAGAAGCTTCTCCCATCCCACTGGGCATTCCTTACATTATTCCATGGGGATTTCTACTTTTGAGGCATAGCCTTCTTTTCTCTTTGGGATGGCGGAGTCCTCTTTATCTCTCTCAGTTTTGCATGTGTTTGGGGGCCAGAAACATCCTTTGGTCTCTCTTTTGGGCTTCTTGTCTGTTTGTACCCAGAACCTCTGCTGGGCACAACATGGCAGTTCAAGTAGATCAATGATTCTCAACCTTGGCTGAAACTTGGAATCACCCAACGACCTTTAAAAAATATGAATGCTGCTCCAGGCGGGTGTGGTGGCTCACGCCTATAATCTCAGCACTTTGGGAGGCCAAGGCAGGTGGATCACGAGGTCAGGAGTTCAAGACCAGCCTAACCAAGATGGTGAAACCCGTCTCTATTAAAAATATAAAAATTAGCTGTGCATGGTGGCAGGCACCTGCAATCCCAGCTACTTGGGAGGCTGAGACAGGAGAATCGCTTGAACCCCAGGGGGTGAAGGTTGCAGTGAGCCGAGATCGTGCCACTGCACTCCAGCCTGGGTGACAGAGCGAGACTCCGTGTCACAAAAAAAAAAAAAAAAGAATGCTGGTGGGGCGTAGTGGCTCATACCTGTCATCCCATTTTGGCAGGCTGAGGTGGGAGGATCACTTGAACCCAGGAGGTCAAGGCTGCAGTGAGCTGTGTTTGCACTCCAGCCTGGACAACAGAGGGAGACCCTATATTAAAAAAAAAAAAAAAAAAGCAAATGCTCAGGCTTCACCCTAAAGACTCTGATTTACTTGGTTATATGTAGTGGCTTGAGCAGTCATTCCTATAAAGGTATGTTCATATCCTATAAGCTGTGAATTTAACTTGTTTGGAAAAAGGGTATTTGCAGATATAATTCAAGACCTCAGATGAGATTATCACGGCTTAGTCAGTGAGCCCTAAATCCAACTACACATGTCCTGGTAAGAGATACCCAGAGAAAAGTCCCATGAAGAAGAAGAAGAGGTCACGTGAAGATGGAGGCAGAAATCGCAACTATGCAGTCACAAGGCAAGGAACATTGGAACAATCAGAAGCTGTAAGAGACAAGGCAGAGTTCTTCCTTACAGCCTGTGAGGAACTCGGCCCTCCCGACATCTTGATTTTAGGCTTCTAGGCTCCAGAATTGTGACAGAAGAAGTGAGTGTGGTTTCAGCCAACACGTTTTGTTTTTTGTTTTTTTTTTTGTAATTTGGTCATTTGTTGTGACAGACACAGGAAACTAATACAGTTGGTGGGCGTGGGCTGGGCCTGGGCCTTTGTACATTTTTTTATTTTTTATTTTTTTTTGAGACAGGGTCATCCATGTTGTCACGTGGATCAGTACTTTCTATCTATTTATCTGAAGAAGCAGAGTATGGTAGAAAAGGCTCAGGCTTCAGAAACTATCAGACTTGGGTTGTGACCAGCCACCTAGAAAAGCTCAGAATGTCAGTTCAGTTACTCCACAGTCCCATAGAAGAGGAACAGAATTCCTTTACCTGGAATACAGATGCCTCCTCAATACTCTCTGGCATCTGCTCCCCCAGGGCTAGATTGAAAGGCAACTAGACGTCAGAAACAGCGTCTCCCTGTGCAGGGACACAGATACAAGGCAAAACATCAGAACCTCACTGCGGCCCTCTGCTCCTGTCCTACTCAACATTTCATCAGCCCTGATGACAAAGCAGCCACAGGTGTCCATCTGGAACCGTTCTTTGTCCTTCCTCAGCCCAGTGTTTCCGGAGGTGCTAATGAGCCCTGGGATAAACTCCCCCAACACAGGCATCTGGAGGGAGATGGGAAGGCAGGAGAGGAAAGCAGCAGGATAATTTATAAATTAAATCGAGAAGCAGAAGCAACACCACAGTTACAGCCCAAACAGCCTTAGAGACACAAACTACTTAAGATATAGATACCTACATGCAGGCTCACAAAGCTTTTTATTTTCTTACCATCAGGTTTATTTATCCTGGCTGTTCTCATAGTGTATCAAATATTTACTCTGCTAAGAAATGATAAAAATAGAATTAAGAAAACATTAGGATAGCCAGGCACACGTGTGTGCTTGTAATCCCAGCTACTCAGGAGGCTGGGACAGGAGGGTCATTTGAGGCCAGGAGATCCAGTCTAGCTTGAGCAACATAGTGATACCTTGTATTAAAAAAAAATTAAAATTAAAAATTAAAAAGAAGACATTTTGATATTGCAGAGGCATTTATACCCTAAGCTGAGGAAAACTGCCAGAGAGAGATGCTTCTGACATGCCATATTCCAGTGGTCCCCAATCCTGGATGCACATTAGAAGCGCCTAGGAAGCTGTTAAAAAGGTACAAACGTGGGGCGGGAACTGTGGCTCACACCTGTAATTCCAGCACTTTGGGAGGCCGAGGCAGGCAGATTGCCTGAGGTAAGTAGTTCAAGACCAGCCTGGGAAACGTGGTGAAACCCCATCTCTACTAAAAATACAAAAAATTAGCCAGGCATGGTGGTGTGCACCTATAATCCCAGCTACTCAGGAGGCTGAGGCAGGACAATCACTTGAACCCGGGAGACAGAGGTTGCAGTGAGCCAAGATCGTGCCACTGCACTTCAGCCTGGGTGACAGAGTGAGACTCTGTCTTTAAAAAAAAAAAAAAAGTATACAAATGTGGCCAGGTGTGATGGCTCAGTCTGTAATTCTAACACTATGGGAGGCCGAGGCAGGGGAATCACTTCTTAAGCCTGGGAGTTTGAGACCAGCCTGGACAACATAATGAGACCCCCATCTCTGAGAAAAAAATTTTGTAATTAGCTGGGTGTGGCGGGGTGTGCCTGTAGTCTCAGCTCCACCAGCTTCAGAGTCCGAGGTGGGAAGATCACCTGAACCCTGACGGTCAAGGCTGTAGTGAGCTATGATCATGCTACTACACTCCAGCTTGGGTGACAGTGAGACCCTGTCTCAAAAAAATAAAAAATAAAAAAAGTACAAAGGCCCAGGCCCACCCCCCGCCCCCACCAACTATATTAGTTTCCTGTGTCTGTCACAACAAATGACCAAATTACAAAAAAAAAAAAAAAAAACTTACAAAGGCCCAGGCCCAGCCCACGCCCACCAACTGTATTAGTTTCCTGTGTCTGTCACAACAAATGACCAAATTACAAAAAAAAAAAAAAAAAACTTGTTGGCTGAAACAACAACACTCACTTCTTCTGTCGCAATTCTGGAGCCTAGAAGTCTAAAATCAAGGTGTCAGCAGGGCTGAGTTCCTCACAGGCTGTAAGGAAGAATTCTGCCTTGTCTCTTCCAGCTTCTGATTGTTCCGATGTTCCTTGCCTTGTGACTACGTAGTTGCAATTTCTGCCTCCATCTTCACGTGACCTCTTCCTCTTCTTCATGGGACTCTTCTCTGGTGGCTCTGCTGTGAAGTCGGCTGCCCACTGTTAGCAGTGCAGCAGTGCGGTGCCTGGTGACCCGGGCACTGGGCTCGTTCCCTCTGTGGAGTGATGTGGGTGTTGTACCTGATGGCAACATTACCAAATCAGGCTCTCTAGCCTCTGGAGAGTCTGTGAGCTATCCAATAGATTTTTTTTTTTGTAGTTGTTTTTTGAGATAGGGACTCACTCTGTCACCCAGGCTGAAATGCAGTCACAAGATCATGGACCCCAGCCTCAACCTTCCAGGCTCAAGCAATCGTCCCACCTCAGCCTCCCAAGTCACTGGCACCACAGGCATATGCCATCACGACCTGGCTAATTATTTTATTTTTTGTAGAAACAGTGCCTCCCTATGGTGCCCAGGCTGGCCTTGAACACCTGGGCTCAAGGGATTCTCCTGCCTCAGCCTCCCAAAGTACTGGGATGACAGGTGTGAGCCACCACGCCCAGTCCTCAGTAGCTTTTTAGTAACTGTTTCTCAAACAGTACTCAAACAAATCACTGGGGGAGTGTGTTGAAATGTAGACTCAGGGCCGGGCACAGTGACTCACACCTGTAACTTTGAGAGGCTGAGGTGGGTGGATCACGAGGTCATGAGATCGAGACCATCCTGGCCAATATGGTGAAACCCCATGTCTACTAAAAATACAAAAATTAGCTGGGCATGGTGGTGCATGCCTGTAGTCCCAGCTACTCGGGAGGCTGAGGCAGGGAAATCGCTTGAACCCAGGAGGCAGAGGTTGCAGTGAGCCGAGATCGCGCCACTGAACTCCAGCCTGGGTGACAGAGCAAGACTCCATCACCGCCAAAAAAAAATGTAGACTCAGATTCAGTAGGTCTGGTTGGGCATGAGGCTTTGCATTTTTTTTTTTTTCTTTTTCTTTTTCTTTTTTTTGGTGTGTGACATTGTTTCACTCTGTCGCCCAGGCTGATATGCAGTGGCGCGATCTCAGCTTACTGCAACCTCCGCCTCCCAGGTTCAAGTGATTCTCCTGCCTCAACCTGCCAAGTAGCTGGGACTACAGGCATGCAGCACCATGCCCAGCTAATTCTGTATTTTTAGAAGAGATGGGGTTTCACTATGTTGACCAGGCTGGTCTCAAACTCCTGACCTCAAGTGATCTGCTGGCCTTGGCCTCCCAAATGGCCTTTAGGGAGAAAACCAAGATTTGCTTAAATATACCACTAAAGATTTCCACTAGCTAATATCAGCATCCAAAAAGAACTTCTTAGTGTTGATTTCTTGGCTGCACCTGCCTTTTCAGGTGTGATAACAGAAGACAGGAGTCTATGATACAGAGAAAACAGACATGGAGAGAAAACTGAGTAGCCTTTCTCATATCAAAGGTCAACAATGGGGCCAGGTGTGGTGGCTCACACCTGTAATCCCAGCACTTTGGGAGGCTGAAATGGGTGAATGACTTGAGGTCAAAAGTTCAAGACTAGCTTGACCAACATGGTGAAAACCTATCTACTAAAAATACAAAATCAGCCTGACATGGTATGCATGCCTGTAATCACAGCTACTTGGGAGGCTGAGGCAGGAGAATCACTTAAATCTGGGAGGTGAAGGTTGCAGTAAGCTGAGATCGTGTCATTGCACTCCAGCCTGGGCAATAAGATCAAAACTCCATCTCAAAAAGAAAAAAAAAAGGAAAAAGAAAGGAAAATTCAAGCACAGGCTTTGCTGACAGGGATCCCCAAGTACCCCTACTTGGCCAGGCATGGTGGCTCACGCCTGTAATCCCAGCACTTTGGGAGGCTGAGGCAGGCAGATCACCTGAGGTCAGGAGTTCGAGATTAGCCTGGCCAACATGGTAAAACCCTGTCACTACTTAAAATACAAAAATTAGCCAGGCGTGGTGGCAGACACCTATAATCCCAGGTACTTGGGAGGCTGAGGCAGGAGAATTGCTTGAACCCGAAAGGCGGAAGTTGCAGTGAGCCGAGATGGTGCCATTGCACTCCAGCCTGGAGGACAAGAGCAAGACTTCAGGCAAAAAAAAACAAAAAGAACTACCCCTACTTGGATCTCAGCTAAAGGAAACACACAACCTGTATAATTTTATACCTTCATGGGTTTAACCAAACATGTTGGGAAAAACAGTAAACAAATATATTTTTAAACCCCATCTCTACCAAAAATACAAAAATTAGCTAGGCATGGTGGTGCACACCTGTAGTCCCAGCTACTCGGGAGGCTGAGGCAGGAGAATCACTTGAACATTTTTTTTTTCTTTTGACAGAGTCTCACTCTGGCACCCAGGCTTGAGTGCAGTGGCGTGATCTCGGCTCACTGCAACCTCTACCTGCTGAGTTCCAATGATTCTTCTGCCTCAGCCTCCCATGTAGCTGGGATTACAGGCAAGTGCTACCATGCCCAGATAATTTTTGTATTTTTCAGAGACAGGGTTTCATCATGTTGGTCAGGCTGGTCTCAAACTCTTGACCTCAAGTGATCCACCCTCCTTGGCCTCCCAAAGTGCTGGGATTATAGGCGTGAGCCACCACACCCAGCCAAAATTTTAACCATTTTGAATGGAAACATTTTATTTCAGAAAACAATAAACATCTCTTTAAAAAAAAGAAAAGAAAACAATGGACATCATTTAACATAAATATCAGCTTTGAATGGTTAGATAACACAGGCTGGTGTCTAATTTACACTTGTTTCTGTATGTTTCTGGTTCTCAACTGGGCTGGCAGGTTCCTGTTGTTGTCATTCAGGCTTTCAATAGCTCAGGGCCTCACACTCTTCACCTCTGCTCTCTGCTGGGAGCAGGAAAACAAAATAACCCAGCTATATTAGGTTTCTCCAGAGAAAGAGGACCCACTGGATGGATAGAGAGAGAGAGGCAGGCAGATAGATAGATAGATAGATACATAGATACATAGATAGATAGATACATAGATAGATAGATGGATGATAGATACACAGTTATACATAGTTTAAGAAACATACATTTTGAGAATGCATCTTTAGGTGATTTTGTTATTGTGGAAACATCACAGTGTTCTTATACAAACCTAGATGGTATAGCCTACTATACACCTAGGCTATATGATATAGCCTATTGCTTCAAGGCTGCAAAGCTGTATGGCATGTTACTGTGCTGAATACTGTAGGAAACTGTAATACAATGGTAAGTATTTGTGTATTTAAACACATCTAAACACGGAAAAGATATAGCAAAAAAATGGCTTAAAACATTAAAAAATGGTACACCTGTAGAGAGCACTTACCATGAATGAAACTTGCAGGACTGGAAGTTGCTCTGGGAAAGTCAGTGAGTGAGTGGTGAGTGAATGTGAAGGCCTAGGACATTACTATACACTACTGTAGATTTTATAAACACTGTGCACATAGGCTACACTAAATTAATTACATTTTTTTTTTTTGAAACAGTCTTGCTATGTCACCCAGGCTGGAGTGCAGTGGCACAATCTCAGCTCACTGCAATCTCCACCTCCTGGGTTCAAGCGATTCTTCTGCCTCAGCCTCCTGAGTAGCTGGAATTACAGGCATGCGCCACCAAACTTGGCTAATTTTTGTATTTTTAGTAGAGACAGGGCTTCGCCATGTTGGGCAGGCTGGTCTCAAACTCCTGATCTCAGGTGATCCACTCATCTTGGCCTCCCAAAGTGCGTTAGGGATTACAGGCATGAGCCACCGCACCCGGCCTATTAAAAATTTTTAAAATCTGCAATAATTAACCTTACCTTACTGTAACTATACTTTACAAATGTTCAATTTTTTTAACTTTTGACTTTTCTAATAACACTTAGTTTAAAACACACATTAAGTAGTCTATAAAATATTATATATTTATTTTACAAACTTTTTTAATTTTTAAATTTTTTACATTTAAACTTTTTTTGTTGTTGTTAAAAATGAAGACACAAACACACACATTAGCCTAGGCCTACACAGGGTCAAGATCATCAATATTGCTGTCTTCCACCTCCACATCTTGACACACTGGAAGGTCTCCAGGGGCGATGACATGCATGGAGCTGTCATCTCCTACAATAACAATGCCTTGTTTGGAATACCTCCTGAAGGGCCTGCCTGAGGCTAGTTACAGTTAACTTCTTTTTTTATAAGTTGAAGTAGTACACTCTAAAATAAGAAAAAGTATAGCATAGTGTATTAGTTCATTCTGAAATTGCTATAAAGAAATACCTAAGACTGGATAATTTGTAAAGAAAAGAGGTTTAGTTGGCTCACAGTTCTGCAGGCTATACAGGAATCATGGAGGCATCCACTTCTGAGGAGACCTTAGGGAACTAACAATCATGGTGGAAGGTGAAAGGGGAGAAGCCATGTCACATGGTTGGAGTGGCAAGAGTGGGTTGGGGAGGTGCTACACACTTGTTCTTGTTTTTTTGCATTTTGTTTTGTTTTGTTTTTTGAGATGGAGTCTCACCCTGTCGCCCAGGCTGGAGTGCAATGGTGCAATCTCGGCTCACTATAACCTCCGCCTCCTGTGTTCAAACGATTCTCTTACCTCAGCCTCCTGAGTAGCTGGGATTACAGGAACCCACCACCACGCCCAGCTAATTTTTGTATTTTTAGTAGAGATGGGGTTTCACCATGCTGGTCAGGCTGGGGTGCTACACACTTTGAAATGACCAGATCTCATGAGAATTCTATCACGAGACCAGCACCAAAGAGGTGGTGCTAAGCCATTCATGAAGGAACTGCCCCCATGATTTAATCACCTTCCCCCAGGCCCCTCTTCCAACAATTTGACATGAGATTTGGTGGGGACACAGATCCAAACCCTATCACACAGAAAATACATAAACCAGTAACATAGTCATTTACTATTATCATAAAGTATTATGTACAGTGCATAATTGTATGTGCTGTACTTTTATATGACCGGCCGTGCAATAGGTTTGTTTACACCAGCATCACCACAGACACATGAGTAATGCATTGTGCATTAATGTTATGACACCTACAACATCACTAGATGATAGGAGATTTTCAGTTCTTTATAATATCATGGGACCACTATCATATATGCAGTCCATTGTTGACAAAAATGTCATTTTATAGTGCATGAGTCTATGTCTATCAGAGATTTATTATGGAGGTTGGATCCCTCAATTATGGTGGCTGAGAAGACCTAAAATATATTGTCTACAAGAGAACCAGGGAAGCAGGTTGTGTGACTCAGTCTGAGTATGAAGGCCTGAGAACCTGGAGTTCTGATGTCTGAGGGCAGAAGAGGAAGGGTGTTGTCCCAGCTGCACCAGAGAGAGAAAATTCTCCCTTCCTCTGCCTTTGTGTTCTGTCCAGGCCCTCAGCCCATTTGGATGGTGCCTGCCCACATTGGTGAGGTCAGATCTTACTTACTCAGTTCACTGATTCAAATGCCCATCTCTTCTTGAAATACGCTCACAGACATACCCAGAAATAATGTGCCACCAGTTATCTGGGTATCCCTTAACCCAGTCAGGTTTACATCTACAATGACCCACCATACCAGCCAAATACAAATCAGCAAGACTCAGCTGGAGTGAAATAGTGCAGATGGGCTGGGTACTGCTTGGTGGCTCTGCTGCTTACTTTTCTCACCTCACATTTTACATTTCTACAGGGGGCAGATGCTTGAGCATAGCTCTGTGATCAACAGGCTTGGTGGGTTTTTCTTATTATGTCCACACTAAGATTCTTGAGATTGGAATGTTATCCTCTTTCCTTTTGAAATCAGCCTACTCGTCTTAGAGAACTGATGTTTATGGTTTCTTCTGAATAAACATAGAAATTGACCCTCCCACTCTTAAAACTTGAGAAAGTTAACATTTGTCTTGTCTGAGTTCCTTTCTCAGGTTTTCAACTGTCAGCTTTCCCAGATAGTAATGAGGCAGGAGAACAGGGTCTGGAAACAGGGGATGTAAGGCCGATTCAGGCTGACTTCCTAGAACTGAATCAAAAGGAAAACCCCACCTCTCCATGTTCAAGTATCGAAAAGATCAGAGGCTACTCCCTTTACACTCTGCCCCTCCCCACCCCCATTCCACTGCATTGCAGATGAAAAACTGAAAGTACCTCTGATTGGTCGCCTCCCTCTACCAATCAGACTGGTGGTGGGTCAAGTATTCATTTACATAGGGTGTAACCAAGTAACCAATGGGAAACCTCTAGAGGGTATTTAATCACAGAAAATTCTGTAACTGGTCCTCTTGAGCTACTTGCTCAAATCTGCTGCTACTCTGTGGAGTGCACTTTCATTTCAATAAATCTGTGCTTTTGTTGCTTCAATCTTGTGTTGCTTTGTATGTGTGATACGTTCAATTCTTCGTTCAAAACGCCAAGAACCTGGATGACTCAGTCAAGACCCTTCAGCACGGTAACAGTATCAAGGAACTGATACTTACCAGATCATCATATCTGGACAATGAGAAGCCAGACCCCTCACCTGTCGTGATTGCCTAACCAGTCACCTGCTTCTTCTTGACCAACTCCTCTTCCTTACCCCTCCCCAATTCCTATTTTCCTATATGTAGTTACATTTCTTCCCTGTTATATAAACTCCTGATTTTAGTTGGCCAGATTTAGTTGGCCAGATCATAGCTGCAACACGTGATTAAGCCTTCTTCCCCACCCAGCAATTATCACTGTCTCAGTGATTGGCTTCCTGTGCAGTGAGCAATTAATTGTACCTAGATCAAACTCCTGGCATTTTGATAACACCTTTTTTTTTCAGGTAAGGAAGTTGAGAAGTGTTACAGGATTTCCTCAAGTTCCTATAACCAGAAAAGGGCAGTGCTGGGTTGGAACTCCATTTAGCAGTTAAAGTTCATGTAAGTAAGCAAAATGCTAGCTTGTCGTACAACAAAACTATGTGAAAATGAACCCTAGCTCTTCACTTAAAAACCAGCAGCCCTGTGTGAGCTATGTAGTCTAAAAGAACCTCAGTTAGCTCATGTGGGAAGGGGGGTGTAATATTTTTCTTGCACTGTCATTGAGATGTGTAAATAATACAATTTGTTGATGCTCTCCAGCCAGAAACCACTAGGAACACATCTATAGTTAAGAAAGTTGGGTTTAATTCTCATTGCAAAGAGGAAAAATGCAAACAATGGGAAATCCTGGGGGTGTCTCAGTGAGAGGATGTTAGAAAATGTTATTAAAGGATCTGGGCTTTGGTTAGCTGCTTTGGGAGAAGTTGAAGAAAGCATAGCTTTTCTCTGGGTTGGATAGGGTCAGGAAACTGGGGTAATTTTATGAATGTGTACCATCATAAATCTTACCCATAGGGAAAGCAGACTACTCCAAGTCTGGAGCTGTAATTGGGGCTGAGTGTGGTGGCCCACATCTGTAATCTCAGCACTTTGGCAGGCTGAGGTGGGAGAATTGCTTGAGCCCAGGAGTTTGAGACCAGCCTGGGCAATGTGGCGAGACTCTGTCTCCACAAAAAAATTTTTTTAAAAATTAGCCAGGTGTTGTGTCATGTGCTGTGATCCCAGCTACTCAGGAGGCTGGGGTAGGAGGATTGCTTAAGCCCAGAAAGCTGAGGTTGCAGTAAGTCATTGTACCACTGCACTCCAGCCTGGGTGACAGAGCGAGACTCTGTCTCAAAATAAAAGCTATAACTGGCAATGAAGCAGCAGCCAGTTCTATTAGCCAAGACAACTGCTATATTTGTGTGTACATGTGTGTTTTTTTGTGGCTTGAACAATGTTTATACTTTGTCTGTTTTCAGATATGATGTTGCAGTGGTCTTATTCTGGTCTAGATCCATCCTGGTCAGAGGAGTCTTGTCTAATGGTGCTGTGGAAATTGTTTTTGTTCATGTTCAACAGGAGAACATGGCCCAGGATAGTGCCAGGCCAGATCTATTTCAGAATATACAGTATTCATCCCGGTGCTGGACTCACAGGTGTTGGAACCACAGGGGTTATGACTCTAATGGTGTATACCCAAATGCCATCCCAGACCTCTGAACCACAGTAACGCAGGCAGGTGCATTCTGGAGAGGCTAAAAGACAGATGTCCCATCAGTGAGTAATGACTCATTTTCTTCCTTAGCTTCAAACATTACATGAAGCCATTTCCATGAAGTCAGTGGTATTTCAGCCCAGCAAGACTTTTGGACACCGCAAAGAGGGGCCTGCAAGTTAGATGACCTATCTTGTGCTCTGCCTTTGCCTCCTTCATGCAGCAAATATGTAGTGTGTGTCTCAGAGCTGGGCTAGATACTGCGACACCCATCACCTCATGAAAAAGGCAGAGAAGCAAACAATCTAGCTGAAAAAAACGTAAAAGTACATAGTGTTCACTGAGGGCAGTGGTGCCAACTCTTTCTTATGTAATGGAATCACCTGTGAATCTTTTAAAACACTAATGGCTGGGGTCCCATCCCACTGAGTTAAGTGATCTGGGCTTCCACTCGGGGTTTCCAGTTTTTAAAAACTCCCTGGGTGATTAGTGTGCAGCCAAGTTTGGGTACTATTGGTTTAATCCATCATATTTACAGGTTTGGGGGGGGAGCGGGCACTGGGGGGTTGGGGTGGAGGTGGGAAGTGGGCAGTGGGGGGTGTCACAGATGTTGAATTGGATAAAAACTTTTGTCCCTCATTCCAGGCACTTGCATTTAGACGTAAAACCTGGCGTAGTATTTCCGGGGGTTTACAGATCCCAGGAAGTGAACCAGGGAATGCCTGTGTGCCGTGTGGTCCCCAAGTGAGAAAAGTCCAGCTGCAGGAGTGTCCACCTCCAATCGGGGTGACAGGAGCTCTCTTGTCCTGTCCAGAATGGTGCTGGCCCTTTGTCTCAGTCTTTGTGTGCTGTAATAACAAAGTACCCAAGACTGGGTAATTTGTAAAAAACAAAACAACAACAAAAAACCAGGAATTTATTTCTCACAGCTTCTGAAGTCCAGGAAATCCAAGCTCAAGGTGAAGTCTCCTCAGGTGGCAGAGAGCAGAAGCACACAAGAACAAAACTCCCTCCCTCAAGCTCTTTTACAAGAACACTCAGACATTGACAAGAGCTGAACCCTCCAGCCTACTCACCTCCTGAAGGCTACACCTCTAATACGGATTGAATTTTCGCGTGAGTTTTGAGGGAGAGCCATTCAAAGCCTAGCACCCTTCAACTTCAGAGAAGCTCCGGCCCTTCTGTCACCAAGCCGATTCCCCCTAGGCAGAGCGCCAAGAAGCAGCCCAGGCGATCCCAAGGCTCACAGGTGCTCTCATCAGGCTGCGCGGTGGCCGGTCAGTGCACCAGGACAGGGCCGCCGCCCACGCGCGCTTGGTTCAGGGAGCCCAGGCTGCCCCCACTGGCGGCTACAAAAGCGCGCCGATTCTTCCTGTCCATCCAGTCGCCCCACATGTCAGCGGTTGGTCGCCTCGCGGTGCAGCTCTGGGCACGCGAGCTCCTCCCGCAGCCAGTCGCAGCACAAGCACCACCCGCAGCGACAGAGGTAAGAGCCCCCACGCCGCAGAGGTCGCGCGGAGCAGGTAAGCGCAGCCTCCTGGCTGGGGAGCCACGGAGGAGAAAGGGCGGCTGGGTCCCACAGTCCCTCCAAAAGGACAGGCTATGCCCTTTCAGTACCCCCTCATCCCCGGCTCTATTTCTAATCTAGAAATAAACAAGAAAGTCCTCAGTCTTTGAAAAGAAAATGATTCCCAAATACAAAAAAAAAAAAAAAGTTAAAAAGTGAAATATCACATGTTTGTTTGGCTTAAAATAATTATACATGCTTGTAATGAGGGAAATCCAAAATTCACAAGCCTCTTGATTTAAAATAATTTAAATATCTTTGGCTTGGGATTATGTGCTTACTACCCTTCAGAAACAATGTGCCAACAAAACATACCACAGCTGATGGGAAAGTGGTTTACTTCCCATTAGGTTGCAAATGTCTTAGAAACACACTCCTGGACCACAGCTTCAAGAAAGGCAAGCAGTCACCTCATCTGCTGGTTTCCAAGCTGCCCTACCAGGAGCAGGTCAGGGACCCCACAGGGCTCCTCAGTAACCCCTCAAAATCCTCTCCCATCAATGGCCCCACCAGAGCATCTCTACTTTTGAATGCTTGTCTAACGCAGGTTCCAGGTAAGATTTCCTTTCACAAGTGACTTCCATGGCTAAGGAGAAATTTAACACTCTAAAACTAGTCCAAGCCCTTCTCTGCAGCGGTTTTTATAAGCAGCAGAGCCATCTTGTAGATTTCTAAGCTTGCTGGAAAATAAAACACTGCTATAAATGCATAGAGCCTTCTCCCTTGTGAAAAGGAAACTCCTGCCAGAGTTAAAAGCAACAGCAAGAATAGCATTGCGCAAAGTAAGGATGGCTAACACCAGTCTTCCTCCTGGGGATTTACATTAGGATTGTAACATATTAGATATAAATCCACGTGTGGGCTCCAGGGTGGATCTGGAGGTCCAAGCACCAGGGAGCTGGGGTCAAAACCAACTGCTGCTAAAAGCCAAGGGAATTACAACTAAGGAACAAGATACTTTAAAATATGACTTGTGGCTGGGCGCAGTGGTTCACACCTGTAATCCCAACATTTTGGGAGGCCAAGGTAGGCAGATCACCTGAGGTCAGGAGCTCGAGACCAGCCTGGCCAACATGGTGAAACCCCCTCTCTACTAAAAATACAAAAATTAGCCAGACATGGTGGCACATGCCTGTAATCCTAGCTACTAGGGAGGCTGAGGCAGGAGAATCGCTTGAACCCAGGAGGCGGGGGTTGCAGTGAGCCAAGATCACACCACTGCACTCCAGCCTGGGGGACAGAGCAAGACTCTGTCTCAAAAAAAAAAAAAAAAAAGGCTTGTAAGTAAATAATGATACAAAGAAGATACATGAGCAGTATCAAAAGGCAGGTTTATTTTTCTTCCCTTTATCCATAATTTAGGGATTCTTAAAATAGCTTAAGCAAAATATATCCAAGTTGTTAATCACCACATACATGATGCTGGGTGGTTAATTTAATTGGTGAAATGGTTTCGTTGCTCCGTAGAGTAGCAGTATCTATATGGACCAACAAAATCATTTCACCAATTAACAAAAGCCAGTGTGGCCCATTGTTCTCTGTGGCAAGTCTCCTTTAAGAAGCGACATGCACCTGTACTCCTAGCTGCTTGGGAGGCTTGAGGACTCCTTGAGCCCAGGAGTTCCAGGGTACAGTGAGTATAATTTGCCACTGTGCTGCAACCTGGAGGGCAAAAACCCTGTCTCTACTAAAAGAAAAAAAAAGAAGAAGAAGGAGAAGAAGAAGAAGAAGAAGAGAAGGAAGTTTTTCCTTGGTTCTTTGAAAGCTCTTTCTCAGTAGCATTCCTCCCCCACTACAAGAGTAAATGATTCTATGTGAAAGACAAGAAAATAACTTCTCCAGTAGGATGAGGTGGTCTCATACCAACCAAAGCAACCAAGGTTTGCATACCAACATTGCCAGATGGGTGAGAATTGCATTCATTCCTAACCTCTTGAGGCTTCAGCATCCCAAGACTAGATGGTAGAAAATCTCAGTAGCTCTCCAGGCAAAGCTGGCCAGGGGCGAGTGTTCAGAACGTTTGCCCACCATGTCTGAAAAACATCCAGAGAGATCATAATGCTTTGACTTCTGATATAACCTTTTGGGGCGTTTATGTACTTTTACATGCTTCAAGGAATAAAAAGTCTAAATAGAATTCTAAGTGCAAAACCTCTCTCTGTACTACTGAGGATTCTCAGACAGAAGAATACATTTGTTAACCATGGTAATAACATATATAATCAAAGTTTTGCATTGTTTTGAGCTTGGTTATAACAATGTGCTACATCCATACACACACACACAGAAGGAAGTGGTTGAAAACCAAGACAAGGAACCCTGTGGTTTTCTGCATCAAGACCAGGATCCACCCGCTCCAGCCCTGCATGGGCTCTGCTTTCTCCCGTCCCCTCTTTGCCTGCTGAGCATCTCTGGCGCCACCCAGTGGTCCCCATGATCCATGCTTCAGTGCCCCAGAGGGCCCAGAAGGCTTAATGTTACCACCCGGGTCTCAAGTACCAGAGTGACATGACCGCTCCCTTACTGAGCCTGACCAACCGCCTGGATCTTGACCTGCATGGCCTCCTTTCATTCTCACCACAGCCCAGATCATGGAGGGGGGGGTTGTACCCGTTTCACAGATGGGAACAGAGAGGCTTCAAGTTAGGTTGAGACTTTGCTTACACTCCCAAAGCTAGCCAGCACTGGGAATGGGCTTCCAACCCTTCCTCTGACTCAGCTGCACACACCATCCTTACTAAGAGGATGGCAACCCCTTGCTTACTGTGCATTTGCATTAACTCTCTGAACCAAAGCTTATAAATAACCAAGCAACACATTCTGTACTGTGCATTTGTTATTCCCAAAAGACACAGCTTGATTCCAAATAAAATGACTAAATTTATTTCCTGCTCACCTTCCAGCACATCTTGGACTTCAAGAGAGATGATGTCATTCAAGTACTTACATAAATTCTGTGTTGTGGCAAGGCTCTGATCCTTTTCTTGTCACTTCTTCAGCATCCTAAACTTGCACATGATAACATCTATTGTCCTCCATCGGATATCATCAGTATTGCTAATCTACAGTGCCACATTGGCAGTAGTGATTTTATTTTTTTTCTTTTTGAGATGGAGTCTCGCTCTGTCGCCCAGGCTGGAGTGCAGTGGCGCGATCTTGGCTACTGCAAGCTCTGCCTCCCGGGTTCATGCCATTCTCCTACCTCAGCCTCCCAAGTAGCTGGGACTACAGGCACCTGCCAGCATGCCTGGCTAAGTTTCTGTATTTTTAATAGAGACGGGGTTTCACTGTGTTAGCCAGGGTCATCTCAATCTCCTGACCTCGTGATCCGCCCACCTTGGCTTCCCAAAGTGCTGGGATTATAGGCGTGAGCCACTATGCCTGACCTGGCAGTAGTGATTTTTATCCACTTTTTCTCCAGGTTCCCAGAAAGAATATTCAACTTAGTATCTATTTGGGTGGGAGGGCGGGGTGTTAGTCTTTGCTTCATCTAAAAGTAAATGAGGAATTCAGTATCTCCTCTGACCACTTCAATCACTTATAGACATGTATAATGAAAATATATTCTTCTTACTTAAAAAAGATTACCTGAGATCAGGAGTTTGAGACCAACCTGACCAACATGGTGAAACTCCATCTCTACTAAAAATACAAAAATTAGCTGGGCCTGATGGTGCATGCCTGTAATCCCAGCTACTTGGGAGGCTGAGGCAGAAGAATCACTTGAACCTGGGAGGCAGAGGTTGCAGTGAGCCAAGATTGCATTGTTGAACTCCAGCCTAGATGACAAGAGTGAGACTCTGTCTCAAAAATAATAATAATAATAAAAAATAAAAATAAAAAAGTACACCATGATTGGTTAGTTTAACCACATTTATTTACTTATTTTTTTTTAGATGAGGTCTCGCTCTGGAGTGCAGTGCCATGATCATGGCTCACTGTAACCTCTGCCTCCCAGGTTCAAGCGATTCTCCTGCCTCAGCCTCCTGAGTAGCTATGATTACAGGCATGCACCACCACGCCCAGCTAATATTTGCATTTTTAGTAGAGACGGTGTTCGACCATGTTGGGCAGGCTGGTCTCGAACTCCTGACCTCAGGTGATCCACCCGCCTTGGCCTCCCAAAGTGCTGGGATTACAGGCGTGAGCCACAGCACCTAGCCTAACCACTTTTAAAATATATTTAAGTGCCCCCAATATCACTGCTTTCTAAACTATTTCAAAAACTGAAGGGTAATATTTGTATAATAATAAATTGTTAGAGTGTAATATTCACAGTGATAATTCAGGTAATGAGTATTTTACAAGGTAGAACTAATTAGGTTGGAATAAAACAAAATCAGGCACCAACAATAACTCATGTGTCTCAAATAGTGCCCTTGCCCACCGTCTTTATCGAAATATTAGCTCTACACACTGATACCACCTTAGGAGTCACTAAACAGAACAGCAAGCACTCTGAATTTTAGTCTCTGTTATGCCATTTCCTGGCATTTGGAGGAAAAGCACATTCCACAGAAAAGTCATGGGATGGGACTATCTGTTTCGTATCTGATTTTAACATGTGTTATCTCTTAGGTACAGGGTCATACACTTGGATGGTGTGATATTGTGAAATATGTATTTGGTCTTCCTCATCTTTTCCCGACACGTATGTCCTTCAATCCTTGGAATCTTCTGTGCTAATGTGGTGACTGGAGGCTGAGGGCCTCTAGATAGCCTCAGGGTGGGAGCTCCTTGTGGGAAAAATCAAGGTCTGATTAGAGGGTTAAGATTTTCAGCCCCAGCCCCCAACCTCCAGGGAGGGAAGGGGGGCTGAAAATTGAGTTGATCATTAATGGCTAATGATATAATCAATCATGCCTACAAATGGAAGCTTCCATAGAAATTCAAAAGGAGGCTGGGTGCGGTGGCTCACGCCAGTAATCCCAGCACTTTGGGAGGCCAGGGTGGGCGGATCACGAGATCAAGAGATCCAGACCATCCTGGCCAACATGGTAAAACTCTGTCTCTACTAAAAATATAAAAGTTAGCTGGGATTGGTGGCGCAGCCTGTAGTCCCAGCTACTTGGGAGGCTGAGGCAGGAGAATCAGTTGAATCCGGGAAGTGGAGGTTGCAGTGAGCTGAGATCGCACCACTGCACTCCAGCCTGGTACCGACAGAGCAAGACTCTGTCAAAAAAAAAGAAAAAAAAAATTCAAAAGGACTGGGTTTGGAGACCTGGGTTGGTGAACACATGTACATGCTGGGAGGGTGGTGTACCCCAGCTCCATGGGGACAATTTCCTAGGATCGGGACCCTTGCCAACTTCACCCCATGGATCTCTTCATCTGTATCCTCTATCATATTCTTTATTTTTTAGGCTAGGCAGGTGAAGCTTTATTATATTCTTTATTAATAAACTGGTAAATGTGTTTCCCTGAGTTCTTGTGAACTGCTCCAGCAAATTAATTGAACCTAGGGAGGGGCATGTGGTAACCTTAATTTGTAGCTGGTGGCTCAGAAGTTCTAGAGGCTCAGATCTGCAACTGGTATCTGAAGTTGGGGTCAGTTTTGGGAGACTAGTCCTGAACCTGTGAGATCGAACACTGTCTTTAGGTAGGGAGTGTCAAAATTGAGTTGACTTAGAGGACATCCAGCTAGTGTCCACTGGAGAACCTGCTGGAAAATGGATTGTTTGGTGTCTGGGGTAAACCTTCCCCACATTTGGTCACAGAAGTATTCTGTGTTGATTGAGTGAGAGCAGAAAAAAAAAGCAGAAGAAAAAAAAACACTTTGGTTTGGGCTTTTCCACTCTGTCTCCTGTATTGCACAAAAGGGCACATACACCAATAAAATATCTGCCAATAAAAGCCATTGACCCCATGTAAATACTAGCCCTATCATTGAGCTAGTTTTTTCCTTGGCTGGTTGTGTTACAGGGTAGCACAGCTCCCTGGTTGCAGAGTTTTAGTTAAGGATCCTTGAATTATTTCAAATACTGGAGGGGAGCAAGAGGTGAAAGAAACTCTTCTCGCCCTTTCATCTGTAGCAACTATTTATTAAAGTGCATTTAACATGTGTGCTTGGACTCTTCCCCCCTTTACAGGTTTCCTCTCTGACCACTTTTATACTGAAGAACGGGCTCCAAGGGATGGCCCCTGCCACCTAGTGGCTTCCTGATGTATGGCAGACTGCTCCTGGCTTTTAAATTTCCACGCTATGAAAGATGTCCAGGGAGCCTATGAAAAGTCCAAGATATGGCCGGGCACAGTGGCTCAGGCCTGTAATCCCAGCACTTTGGAAGACCGAGGCGGGTGGATCACCTGAGGTCAGGAGTTCAAGACCAGCCTGGCCAACATGGCAAAACCCCGTCTCTACTAAAAAATACAAAAAAAAAAAAATTAACTGGGTGTGGTGGCAGGTAGCTACTCGGGAGCCTGAGGCAGGAGAATCGCTTGAACCTGGGAGGCAGATGTTGCAGTGAGCTGAGATTGCGCCATTGCATTCCAGCCTGGCGACAGAGCAAGACTCCCTACAAAGAAAAAGAAAGAAAGAAAAGAGAAAAGAAAAGCCCAAGACCTCAGGGCCATCCCCAAACCTACTGTTATCAGATTTTGAATCTATCTTTTTTTCTCTTAAGGGACAGGTACTCACTCTGTTGCCCGGGCTGGAGTGCAGTGGCATGGTCACGGCTCACTGCAGCCTTGAACTCCTGGGCTGAAGTTCCCGCGTGGCTGGGACCACAAGTGTGTGCCACTATGCCTGGCTAATTAATTAGTATTTATTTATTTTTGTATAGACAGAGGTCTCCCTGTGTTGCCCACGCTGGTCTTGAACTCCTGGGCTCAAACAATCCTCCTGCCTCAGCTTTCCAAAGTGCTGGGATTACAAGCGTAAGCCACTGCACGTGGCTGAGTTTGGGATTTTAACTTGCTTTCCAATATATCTTCTCAGTGAAATGTTTCCCAAACTGAAGTCATTTGCCTTCCATTGTCATGATTTTTCCCGTACTCATATGCCAGGTGAAATGTGATTTCCTCAATATTTCTTCAAATTCATAACTAATAAAAATGGAACATTGGTATCATTTGCCATATGAAAAGGAAGTCAAAAAAGAAACATTTAAAAATGTATTTTCAGGAATTCCACCTAAAACAATTTTCTATATCATTCTGTACTTTGGCAAACAGTACTTCAGGAGTTCCTTCTGGACACTTCTCTGTGATTGAACACCACATTCTCTGTTTGAAATTTAGCTCCTTTTCTAACAGGTTTCTATGTTTCATGCAGAACTTCCATGGTTCCTTTTGGTGAAGACACCTTAATAGTGATGCATGGCCTCAATTAGCCATTGGTGTAGGCCTGAAAAAAGAGTGGAGAGCAGAAACATCTTACAGTGCTGATAATTATTAAAGAAGATTCTAAGGCCGGGCGCAGTGTCTTACGCCTGTAATCCCAGCACTTTGGGAGGCTGAAGCAGGTGGATCGTGAGGTTAAGAGATCGAGACTATCCTGGCCAACGTGGTGAAACCCCATCTCTACTAAAAATACAATAATTAGCTGGATGTGGTAGCGGGCGCCTGTAGTCTCAGCTACTCGGGAGGCTGAGGCAGGAGAATCACTTGAACCCAGAAGGGGGAGGTTGCAGTGAACCGAGATCACGCCACTGCACTACAGCCTGGCAACAGAGTGAGACTCCATCTCAAAAATAAAAATAAAAATAAAAATAACACAATGTCCCAACTAGGACTTTTTATGGATCAGAAATTTTAGCTCGAATAAATAGGCCTGGTTTTTTTTTGGGCGGGGGAGGGTGTTGTTTGTTTTGTTTTTGAGATAGAGTTTTGCTCTTGTTGCCCAGGCTGGAGTGCAGTGGTACCATCTTGGCTCACTGCAACTTCCACCCCCCCGGGTTCAAGCGATTCTCCTGCCTTAGCCTCCCAAGTAGCTGGGATTACAGGCATGCGCCACCATGCCCAGCTAATTTTGTATTTTTATTAGAGATGGGATTTCTCCATGTTGGCCAGGCTGGTTTCGAACTCCTGACCTCAGGTGATCCACCTCAGCCTCACAAAGTGCTGGAATTACAAGCCTGTTTTAAAGTGGCTAATTGAAGAGTAAAATATCGAGAGCAAAAATCAGTCACATCCATAGGAAAGGCTGAATTCCAAAAAAACTGAGAATCAAAAACCATTTCCTTTTGAAAGATAAAGACACGATGGGAAATAATGATCTGTAATGATCATAATTCTGTGTCTTAGAAAACAGTCATCAATGGATGACTGGTGCAGAGCACTCCTTCTGCATCATTATCAGTACTTACCAGATCATCTGTCCACATATAACCTGATGAATACCACAGAAACAAGTTAAAAAATGATTCAAAAGTTATTCAGATAACTAGATGTATGGAATACCTAACAGACCCCTGATATCATTACATTTATGCAGCAAAATAAAAATTCTGGAGGACGGAGGCTGGGCACGGTGGCTCATATCTGTAATCCCAGAACTTAGGAGGCTGAGGTGGGTGGATCACTTGAGGCCAGGAGTTCGAGACCTGCCTGGCCAACATGGTGAAATCCCATCTCTACTACAAATACAAAAATTAGCTGGGAGTTGGGGCGCGAGCCAGTAATCCCAGCTGCTTGAGAAGCTGAGGCATAAGAATCGCTTGAACCTGAGAGGCGGAGGTTGCAGTCAACTAAGATTGTGCCACTGTACTCCAGCCTGGGTGACAGAGTAAGACTCTGTCTCAAAACAAAAACAAAAACAAAAAAAAAGGGGCTGGGCATGGTGGCTCACGCCTGTAATCCCCCGGCACTTTGGGAGGCCGAGGTGGGTGGATCACTTGAGGCCAGGAGTTCGAGACCTGCCTGGCCAACATGGTGAAACCCCATCTCTACTAAAAATACAAAAATTAGCCGGGCGTGTTGGCACATGCCTGTAGTCCCAACTACTCAGGAGGTTAAGGCAGGAGAATTGCTTGAACCCGGGAGACAGAAGTTGCAGTGAGTCAAGATCACACCACTGCACTCCAGCCTGGGTGACAGAGCAAGACTACATCTCCAAAAAACAAAAAAACAAACAAACAAATCTGGAGGACAGAAGAAAGAGAAGAGTGGGTTAAAACTCCTTTGATGTCCAGCTGCTTAGCCCCTTGTGATGCTTTTCAGAATGATATGATAACCACCACTGGGCTGTGTGTGTTACTTACTGGGAAAGACGTGAAATATGATCCAAAATGTAAAGGATGCAGAAATCAAATCAATCAAGCTTCTGTACTGCTAAAACAGACAAACCAAACCGGTTCCACTCCTGGCTGAGCACACTGACTATTTGAAGTGTTCCCACACTAGCTGTGCACCCCACTGACCTCCAGGGATTCGGGCTGTGGGTGCCTGTGGAACCAGAGCTGGCACCTCTGCTCCAGCAGCTGGGGCTTTTGTTTTGCTTAGTCAAATCTTTAAATGTTAGAGTGATGGAACAATTATGTTCTTTACTCCTCTGTCCCCAGCTCTACCCACCCCACCCCACAAATCAGAGTTTATTTATTTATTTAAAAATTTTTTTAGAGATGGGGGTCTCTCTATGTTGCCCAGGCTGGCCTTGAACCCCTGGGCTCAAGTGATCCTCCCGCCTCAGCCTCCCAAAGTTCTGAGATTACAGGTGTAAGTGACCATGCCCAGCCAAAATCGGAGTTCTTATTCAAGATACAACTTACATTATCTCAGTTTTCTGTCCATATAATTTCCTCAGAATCCATTTCAACCAAAAGTAATTTAAATTCCACTGGTTTCTCTGGATACACTTCAGTATAACTATTTTATGTTGTTAGTTTTTGAGACATGGTCTCACTCTGTTGCCCAGGCTGGAGTGCAGTGGTGCAATCATAGCTCACTGCAGCTTTAAACTCCTGGGCCCAAGAGATCCTCCTGCCTCAGCCTTCCAAGTAGCTGGCTACAGGTACACACCACCACACCAGGCTAATTTTTATTTTTTGTAGAGATGGAGGTCTTGCTAGGGGGCCCAGGCTATTCCTGAATCTTGGTGTGAAGCCATCCTGCTGCCTCTGTCTCCCAATGTGCTAGGATTACAGGTGTGAGCCACTGCACCTGGCAAACTTCATAATTTTAAAAGGGAATCATTAATATCAGTTTCCTTTAAGAAAACTGTTTAAATTAAAAAGTTGTATTAATTCATAATATACAATATCAAGATATAAAATGATGACAATTAGAAGGGTTAGATTGCTTGAGTGGTAACTGAAACTTCGACCTTGGGAATCCTCATCTGGAATCACACATCTTCTTTTCTTTTGCTACCAGCCCCGCCTTCCAGACCCTGTTTTACTACTTCATTGAGGCTTCTAGCCCCTCACCTCCATTTTTCCGAAGTCTTATTTTTCTGCCCTCTCATAGTTTCACAGCGCTTCATGTTTCAAACTGGGACATGAGCTTACTTACCATCGACAACCATTGCCTAAGCGCTTTCTAATCTCCTCACCATCTTTGCCTAAATCATTCTCCAATCTGGAATTGACTCAGCATTTACAGAACTAAGCTAGTGGTTTAACGGCCTCTCCTAATTAAATAACATATTTCCCTAACAAACCCTCTTATTGAGAGGTGACAACATGCTAGCAGCCCTCACACTTAGTGCCTGCTCGGCCTCGGCATCCACTCTGGCGGTGCTTGAGGAGCCCTGCAGCCCGCCAGGGCACTGTAGGAGCCTCTCTCTGAGCTGGGCAAGGCCCAGAGGGAGGTGTGGGCAAGAACCGGGGCTGTGCGGGGCGCTTGCAGGCCAGCATGAGTTCCAGGTGGGCGCAGGCTTGGCAGGCCCTGCACTCGGAGTGGCTGGCAGCCGCTGCTGGCCCTGGGCAGTGAGGGGCTTAGCACCCAGCCCAGCAGCTGCAGAGGGTGCACTGCGTCGCCCAGCAGTCTGGCCTGCCAGCTCTGTGCTTGAATTCTTGCTGGGCCTCAGCTGCCTCCCAGCAGGGCAGGGCTCCCAACCTGCAGCCCACCATGCCTGAGCCTCCCTGAGGATTGCTGCCCCCTGCGCTGGCACCCAGTCTGATCGACTGCCCAGGGGCTGAAGAGTGCGGGTGCATGGTGTGGGACTGGCAGGCAGCTCCACTTGCAGCCCCAGTGCGGGATCCACTAGGTGAAGCCAGCTAGGCTCCAGAGTCTAGTAGGGAGTTGGAGAACCTTTATGTCTAGCTAAGGGATTGTAAATACACCAATCAGCACCCTGTGTCTAGCTCAAGGTTTGTAAATACACCAATCAGTACTCTGTATCTAACTAACCTAGTGGGGACTTGGAGAACTTTTCTGTCTAGCGCTCTGCCTCTAGCTCAGGATTGTAAAGGCACCAGTCAGCACTCTGTCAAAATGGGCCAATTAGCTCTCTGTAAAATAGACCAATCAGCTCTCTGCAAAATGGACCAATCAGCAGGATGTGGGTGGGGTCAGATAAGGGAATAAAAGCAGGCTGTCCCAGCCAGGTGACGGCAACCCGGTTGGGTCACCTTCCATGTTGTGCAAGGTTTGTTCTTTCTCTTTTCACAATACATTTTGCTGCTGCTCATTCTTTGGGTCCATGCTACCTTTATGAGCTGTAACAATTATCGCAAAAGTCTGTAGCTTCACTCCTGAAGCCAACGAGACCACGAACCCACCGGGAGGAATGAACAACTCCAGATGTGCCGCCTTTAAGAGCTGTAACTTTCACCGCTAAGGCCTGCAGCTTCACTCCTGAAGTCAGCGAGACCACGAACCCACCAGAAGTAAAAAAACTGCAGATACATCTGAACATCTGAAGGAACAATCTACGGACACACCATCTTTAAGAAGTGTAACACTCACCGCGAGGGTCTGCAGTTTCATTCTTCAAGTCAGCGAGACCAAGAACCCACCAATTCTGGACACATTATCACTATGGGGTGGTGGTTGTTGTTAGAGATGGAGTTTTGCTATGTTGCTCAGGTTGGTCTCAAACTTTTGGGCTCAAATGATCTGCTGACCTTGGCCTCCCAAAGCACGAGATTACAGGTATAAGCCACCGCACCCGGCCTTATCACTATGTGATGGACAAAGAACCTCTGAGAAGCTACTCTACTTGCTCAAGTAGTCATCTAAGAAAGGGTGAAACTAAAATCTGAGCCCAACCCTCTGCTCTAAAGTGTGATCTCTGACTCTCACTTCACAGATCGGGCTTTCCCTACTGGCCGTATTCGCATGGTTTCACCGACTTACATTATCCTCCTAGTTTACTTACCTGGCCTTATTCATCATACTTTACACACTTGACCTTTACATCTGGCCTTCAGACTTAGCTTTCCACTTCTGTTTGTATCTGCTGGTCCTTACCCAACTAGTGGCCTTAACCTTCTGGTTTTACCGATCTGGCCATAGCTTCCTGACCTTGTCCCCCTGGTCTTACCTACCTGTTTTTACTCACCAGGCCTTAACCTCCTTGCCTTACCAGCCTATTTCTATTAACCACCTGGTGTTACTCACCTGGTCTTACTTAACCTCATGGTCTTACCCACTGTGCTTACCCACCTGGTATTATCCACCTGGTTTTGATCTCTTGGTCTTAGTGATTTGGCCTTACCTGGCATTAGCTTTTGGCCAACCATGTTGCCTTAACCTAGAGTTCCTACTTAGCCTTATCTGCCCCTCAGTCATACTCACCCAGTCTTACTCTCCTAACCTTGCCCACTTTGCTTTAACCACCTCATCTTAACCTGGTGCTCTATCCATCTAGCTTCACCCACCAGGTCTCACTCACCTGGTCTTACTACCTGCCCTTAACCTTGTGGCCTTTCCCTCCAGCTTTTTCCACTGCCCTTATCCAACAGGCCGCATCCACCTTTGGTCAGTGTCTGGCTTACAGGTCCCCAGAACTGTTACCTTTGCACCAGAGCCCACTCTCACCTAATCTCCGTGTGCTGGTGCTACGTTAATTGTGGTGGTTAGGAGGCACCTTCCATGTGAGGCCAAGTGTTCTGGCTCCGGTTGTCCTTGAAGTTGCATCTCAGGCTCCTGGGCATGGCAGAGCCTGCATTCCTGTGACTCGACTGAGACCAGTGTGATGGAGACTTCCCAGCAGCCTCCTGGACCTGGTCTCTCCAAGGTCAGATCTTGAGACTTTTGGGCACCCATGCAGGTGCCTGACCTGGTGTGCAAACTTGCCGTTGGTCTGCATAGCCGGTGGACACATGGTCAACATGAAACGACCTTAACCTGCTTCCCATCAGGTCTGGTGGGAGGGATGGGGCAGTGCCTGGAGCACAGAGAGGCTCAGTAAAGGGCAGTTAAATGGGTTTCGCTGTGGTGGATCCCTCATGGGGGTCTTTCTAGCCCAAACTGGGTGTGATCCTGCGATAGTCAAGAGCTCACAGGCAGCTCTTGTTTTTCTCATGTTTTATAGGAACATGGAGTTTTCAGGAAGTCCAGAAAACTGCTCAGTGGCCTTCTCAGGCTCAGTCTTGGCCACCTGACTTGTTGCCAGTTCCTTTCACCGCTGGTGACCCCTAAAATTTATCTGGGGTCTCATCATGGGGTCAGAATTTGTTACTTTAGTTTCTTTTATGAAAGAGTGTGTTTGGGTGTATTGGAATTGTTTGTTTTATACTCTGTGAAGTCAATAAACCCATTCTTGTCTCCAATCCCACTGCCTGAGCTAAGGAGCCTTCCACAGTTGACTTGGAGTGTTCAAGTGCACTGCACTCAAGTACACTCCTGGGTTGTAGCTGCCACCTGGTGTTCCCAGAGCTTGCGCCTCTGAGGCTTCCTCTTGGGTTGTGGATCCGTGGAAGAGCCCTGCCCCTGGGATCTGACATTTCCCTTAGAATAGGGAGATAATGGAAGGTCTTGACTGGCATTTCTGGAGATGCCAGATAAGGCTGACAGTTGCTCTAAGATTCCTTCTTAGGATGCTTGCCTATGTGCTCATATTCTATATTATAAACCTATGGTACTTTTCATTTAACATTCTATTTTTGAAAATTTTCCTCTGTTATGAAAACTTTCTTGATGTTTAATGGATTCTCCACCATTTTCTGGGAGACTGTGGCATTTTGGTAACTGGAAGTAACCACAGTTTCAGCACTGCTCCGAAGACTTAGGCGTTCTTCTGGTTGTTGGTGGAGTTTGCATGTCAGTCATGTATCCGCTTCTGATATTTTATGGAAATGTTTGACAAGGATGATTTTGCTAACTTTTGCCTTGCAGTTCTTCTAGATATTGTACTTATGATTGTTACTCTTTTCTGCAAGTTGGTCTAATTTAAGGCAATGGAGAAGTTAAGTCTTTATAGATAAAAATCTTAGTTCTAGAAAAGGTGAGGGAGGCTGTTTTGGAAATACATCTATTCATAAACATATTGTTTGATGTATTTATGAATTTGATGATATTGAAGCCTCTCAGTACTCTGTTACCCTTATGGGTAATCTTAGAGCTTATAACATTTAGGAGACACCTGCAGATGCACAACAATAACTTTGTTTATTGTGGTTTCTAAGTTATTT